>NC_041826.1:3707661-4017783 GCF_900964775.1 Scleropages formosus
CTGTTTTTTACATACAGTACATAGAATACATTATAGCTTCATACAGAATAAAATATTACTGTTGATAATACACACACACACACACATTTTCAGAGCCGCTTGTCCCATACGGGGTCACGGGGAACCGGAGCCTACCCGGCAACACAGGGCGTAAGGCCAGAGGGGGAAGGGGACACACCCAGGACAGGACGCCAGTCCGCCGCAAGGCACCCCAAGCGGGACTTGAACCCCAGACCCACCGGAGAGCAGGACTGCGGTCCAACCCACTGCGCCACCGCACCCCCTTACTGTTGATAATACTTATATTTAATTCCTTAGCTGATACATTCTTCTAAAGCAATTTAAAACATTAAACTATTTGTAAAGATGTGTCCATTTTTATAGCTGGGTAGCTTCTACTAGAGTAATTGTAGGGCAAGTTTTAGTCAAGAACGCTACAGCAGGATGTGGGACTTACAGCTGTAGCTTCTAAATCCAGAGGTAGTAGCTCTAACCACTATACTACCAGTTCATACAACATGTTGTTCAAGGCACATGTAATATGATTATAATATGTTTCATTAGGGCTACAGGTAGTGTAGAATTTAGCACTTATGTTTAAAGAGTGGGGGTGCGGTGGCGCAGTGGGTTGGACCGCAGTCCTGCTCTCCGGTGGGTCTGGGGTTCGAGTCCCGCTTGGGGTGCCTTGCGGCGGACTGGCGTCCCGTCCTGGGTGTGTCCCCTTCCCCCTCCGGCCTTACGCCCTGTGTTGCCGGGTAGGCTCTGGTTCCCCGTGACCCCGTAAGGGACAAGCGGTTCTGAATGTGTGTGTGTGTGTGTGTGTGTGTGTGTGTGTGTGTGTGTGTGTGTGTGTGTGTGTGTGTGTGTGTGTGTGTGTGTGTGTGTGTGTGTGTGTGTGTGTGTGTGTGTGTGTGTGTGTTTAAAGAGTTGAATCCCATTTCCTGCTGTTGTACCCTTGAGAAAGGTACATAACCTACATTGGGCGGCATGGTGGCACAGCAAGTAGTGCTGCTGTCTCATAGTGCCTGGGTGGTGCAGAAGAATGTGGTTTTGATTCCACCTCAGTGTAGAGTTTGTATGTTCTCTCTGTGTATGTGTGGATTTCCTCCAGGTGCTCTGGTTTCCTCCCACAGTCCAAAGAAATGCTGTTCAGGTTCACCCATAGTGTATGAGTGACAGAGAGTGTGTTTTACTGATGTATGGACGACTGACTCATTTAAGTAGTGTATCTAGCAGTATATGTCACCTTGGCGAATAAGGAGTGTGGGCTGATAACACTACACAGAGCTCACTGGAAGCTGCTTTGGAGAAAAGTGTCTGCTAAATAAATAAATCTAAAAAAGAAACATAACCTAAAACAGCTGAAGTAAAAGTATTCAAATTTACAATGCACTATATTTGTCATTGTTAGTTACTATGAATAAAATACATGTGACCATTTTAAGACCATAATTTACCTGGTCCACATACAGTTTACAATATTGTGTCATGGGTAACTTACAAAATAACTAAATAAACCTCAGAAGCACTCTGAAAGTCAGGGAAGGGTTTGTTCAGGAATCTTACAAACAGTAGTATAAAACAAAAAGAGAAAAGGGAATTTTTTCGTGACAAAAGATGAGTGTTCAATATTTACCTGTCTGCTACAGCAGTGATATTAAAGCTTTCAATCTGAATGTGACTGTAATTGAATCAGTGTGTGATGGGGTTTGGAGGAGTTCTCCCCTACCCCCTTCACCCAATCTGGCTCCAAGATCAGAGGCAAAGAGAAAATCTCCAGACCTGTGGACTGGGATCAAAGTGCCAGAAGAGCCCCCCGCTGCCTCCAGCGAAGATCAGCATCATGTGAGCGGCCGCTTTGATGCACACTGCAGCTCATGAGATTTATGAGTCAGCAGAAGGTGCCTGATCATGGAGCACCACACGCTGAGACACAAACACAGGCTTCATTGTTCACCATGGTCAATTTCTGGCTGTGTCCCCTTTGAGATATTCAGGGTTTTTTCTGGGTACCCTTAGGGTAGGCCCACATCCAAATATCATACTGAACATTAGGAGATCTAACTGAGTAAATGTTGAAGCCCAATGTCTGCAAGGATAAAGTACTGCAAATGAGATGCTTTCATCACAGCTGCAGGCTGTGCACTTCTGAGTGAGAACAGATTAGTTGCAGAGGTGATTCAAGCTAGTAAATAAAAGACGGTGAATAACATGTTGCAGTCATATACCAACAGGCATATCCCAACTGCTCCATATAGGATACTTCTGTTTCCCAGCGATTCTTTGGAGGCAAAGTGAAGAGGTGGCTGTAGAGAAGGAAGTATCTTCCAGTCAAACAGTCTGGTGGCAGTGACCCACATTTTTCTGTCCATCCTGGTGAGCATTATAGGTAAGTGTTGCTGAGCCTAGGAGCTGAAAGTACCATAGTGATAAAAGAGGCCCATCTGTTAAGTAAGTTTCAGTCTGGAGACGCAAGAACCATCCAGACCTGACACTGGGAGCATGAGAATGCGGTTATAGTGCAGAAAAGAGTGCACTGCATGGGGCGTAGGAACTGATGCGCCACTTTGAAGTGTGATATTATTTTCCCCTACTTTGTGCAAAATCATACCCATGTGCAATATGTTCTTGAACCAACTGACAATCGTTGCACTATAACGTCACTTTATCTTACAGGCCAATGAGTATTGTTTTCTATGCTTGGTCATTTAGTTGTGTTATGTATGCATTGTACTGTGTTTTTGTCTGCTGCAATGGTAACTGTCATGTGCTATCTGTAATCATGTTTGTATTAGTCTATGTCTAGTCCAGTATGTGTGTATGTAGCCTGTATGTGTGAATGTGCACTGTAGGTTTGCTCTAAACTGGAAACAAATTCCTTGTATGCTCAGGTATACTTGGCCAATAAAGCTGATTCTGATTCTGATATATCCCAGGCACAGGCAGCAGTGTGAAGCTTCAAAGTACACTATAGATTATGAACGAATGGCTTATGGCACACATATTTTTGCAGGATAATTAAAAACAAGTTTTTTATTATTATTACTTATTTATCTTATATTTTTCTCCAACGCCAGGTTGGCATGCAATGCTACAATTTCATGTTTGCATACATGTATTCCTCACATAACTGTACTAGTTTGTTCTATGAAATCATCCTGTGAATTGCCATTGGATGGGGAACGCATTGAGGCATGTAGGGAGTGCATCTGTCTCATCGTTTCCTCTTTAGTGGTGACAAGGCCTAACACTGGACTAGAATTACAGTTATTCTTCACAAAGAAATCAGTTTTTTTTTTTTTATCCTGGTATTTTATTAATGTGAAGTACTTACATTTGGGAAACCAGCATCAACAACTGCTTGTCGTTGAGCAGGGTCATGGCAAGCTGGAGCCTATCGCAGAAGCACAGGGTGCAAGGCTGAAGGGGGAGAGGATACACTCTCGAAAGGATGCCAGTCCATTGCAAGGCACCCAAAGCAGGAGTCGAACCCCAGACCCGCCACACACGGGGTACCAGCCAAACCTGCTGCACCACCACACCCCCAAAAACAAAGGAACTATCTGTTTATTTAGTCAAGGTTCCATCACTGATGATGTAACCAGGTGCACCGCAAGATGTGTGTGGTAAACATCATTTAATCTTATGGTATCACTTGCTCCCTCTCTATTTCTGCATGCAGCAAAATGTGAATTTTAGTGTAGAAAAATGGAAAAACAAACTCTAACTCATCAGCAGTGTAACTCCAAAGTTCTGACATACAGTAACACAGTCAATATGAGGACATGTCAGAAAGTCTGGAGGTGAGCCATGAAAGACCCCAGGAGCTGCTTGTTTCTGAGCAGTGGATGTGCCCTGTTGGGAGAAGTGGCTCCTAGAGTGGTCGGGGAATAATTGGTCTGCTACATAAACTTGGCTTCTGGGGCTGTTTCCTGCAGATCTTAACTCAGAGTGACTTGCTAACAAGGTAGTCAGCCCACCCATCCCCAAACCTTGTGTTACTGAGGGTAATCAGTAAAAATTTCTAAGCCCTATTTGCACTGAGACCATTATGACTACTCTTTTTCCATGCCTCTACTTTAAAATATATGAGATTGCTTCTCACTGAATTAATGCAATAAGGTTATTTTACTATGGTAAGCTACGCTTTCTGTTAACTTTATTCTTCCAGGCAGAACCCTGTGGAAATAGTAAACTTTGGGAGTCATCAGCTGGAACACTTTGCTCTGTCACTTCACAGAGATGCAGTAAGAGACAGAGAAAAGCGAGTGAGAGCCAGTGAATGCAGGCCCGAGGTGATGAATGATTGCAAACAAGAACCAGGGAAAGTTTCTAACTTCATAGAACAGCTCTGAAAAGAGGCTGGCTGGTAGAACATGGACTGACTGCACATCGAAGGGAACGCCTGACGGCATCCCCGCTTTTTTTGTCTAATTTTTATATATTTAGCATAATATATATTTAATTGGATTTTATTTATACATCAGAATAATTTGTCACATATTTCTAGAATAAAGTACGTATTTTACACACACACACACACACACACACACACACACACACACACACACACACACACACACACACACACTTTTTACATTCGTTTAAATTCATATTGAATTCATTCCTTATAGACTTTGTATAGCACAGTTGTTACATGAACTGCATAGATGCCCGAGACAAAGCACATGTGTGATCAAGTGGTGGCCCACAATGTTCGTACTTGTGCACCATGAGCCAATATGTTGATGTACTGTACATATAGTATATGTGGAAATTAGGAAAATACTGTAATCAATCCCTGTTCAGTTTCCCATTTATTATTACATACAGGACTATAATATTTATAGTTTGACTAGGATATGCCAATTGGTTCAGCATCTAAAATTCCAGGAATAATGATCTCCATTTTGCCCCATAGTCCTGTCTAGATTCTTGCCATTTGTTTTTTTTCCTGTGCTGTTCAAAGAGTTCATGGTCAGCAACAGTCCCGGGGCTATTCAGAATTGCAGTTCCTTCAGCTGTCCAGTGTCCTTCTGAAACTTTCATTATTTATTCTCTCCCAGACCCTGTGGGGCTTATTATCAGACATAAAAAATGGGGAAAGCAAACATCATGCCTCACCATTGTGCCATTTTTTTGTATTTTCAAATTTATTCTCATAAATGGCAAACTGAATCAGACAACTAAATCTAAGAATGTTTCTATTAAGAATTTTGAAGGCGATAGTCTCTGAATAGTGATACTTTTTGAGGCCCACAGAAGAGATCTCATTGTACTTGTTAAAGTGGACGTTACTTCAAGTGAGCAATCAGAATTTTCCCCGATCCAGGACGTTCAATTAGCAGTGTTAACAAGCACTGCCAGAGAGCTAGGGGGGAATATCCAAGAAACTACTGGTTCAAAAGGAATAGCATTAATAACCGATGCTCTTTCTCCTCATTGTGTCGAACAGCATTGTTATTCCTCTTCCCACCATGATGCTGACTCTGAGGAAGCATTGTATTTATCTGCACGTCTGCCTAGCCTGTGCCGAGGAGTTCTGTGTTACTGTCTTGGGAATAGTTCACTAACTTGAGTGTAGGTGTAAAAAGGGTAGTCTGTTGCCAATAAAAAGCTATAGAAGTAAAGACATTTCATGCTAGCTGTTGTGCAGCTAATTGATGGAAACCATCTTGGTTTCTGTTCAACATGTTACACAGCAATAAGCAACTCTTCCGTGAAGTGCACATCCTCAGAAAAGTTTCAGATGAGTTATTCTAAGAAAGTGATCAGTAAGAACTGTGGAATATTGTGTTCATGACATTCTGATTTTTCGTACTTTTCCTCCAATGCAAAACTGACAACCAAGCACTTTGTTATTCGCAAAAGCAGAAAAGTTTTTGGAGGAAAAGTATGACATTGGAAACAACAGCATGGAGTAAACAAAAATAGGTGATTTTTTTTTTTTTCATTTCCTGGAATACCTGCCAGAAAAGAACAAATTAAATATAAGGTTAATGGACACCAATCTTATGGGAATCATGCAGTCCTTCTCCAGTTTTGTCACATTAGTTATGTACCTACTGTCCTGTGACCAGCAAGAGCAGTGAAGCATGTCTGTCACATTTCTGCTATTAAAGAGCTGTGTCATATTGTTACAGAGCTTAATTTCTTGTAGTCTGTCCAAGGCATAGTAATTTCTTCTCCTTTTTTACTCACACTCAGCTGAGTTTAAAATTGGATAATTTTTTTCAGTTTAATTTTACTTTGTGGCTTGGTGAAGCAATACCCAGAAACTTGTAGACCTTGTAATGGAAAAGGACCACCTCGCAACTTAATTGACAAAATTAAGTGAACATCTGTTCTCCTGGGGTGGCCATGTTTTTCAAACACACGGTGGAATTTTGGAAACCACTAGCGAATGAGTTGTGCTGACGTGGGATTGAATCCCAAGTCTGAAACCACTGCATTACCAGAGTTAAGGAGGACTGGACCCACAGACCCATAACCTTGTTTGGAATGTCACCCCCCACCCTTACCCACACCAAGTTTATATAGAGCAGGACTTTCATGTGCTGCCAGCCTATTAAAAGTAATGTGATTCTCACAGCCTATGATCCATAGGGGTTTTAAATCAGAATTTACCTCTACCTTTCAGCTGACCGTCAAACAAACAATAAATATAAAGCATGTTGAAGCTGTTAATTCTTTGACATGTTTAAGCCTTCTGTGTCAATCTGTCTTTTGATTGGATGTGTAGTAAAATTGGATTTGTGCTGATAAATAATTGGAAAATACAACAATGTAACATGGATGAAAGAAGACACTTCTGATCTATCATGTTGTTCTTCATTACAAACACACACACAATGGGCAATTTAGAGTTGTCAGTTTACCTGGAAAAAAAAAAAAAAAATTGTGTTTGGACTCTGGGAGGAAACCGGTGCAGACTCAGGGAGAACACACAAACTCCAAACAAATTGAGGGAGGGTCAAACCCACATCCTCTCAAACCCTCCAGGTGGTGTAAGACACCATCATCATTTCTTTGTGCTGCCATTGGTACCATTAATCACAATGTCGTATTACAAAGGTTGGGGACTTGCTTGTGGCTGTTTGGCACTGTCATCAGATGGTCTGGTTTCTATATCACAAATAAATTTAAGTATGCATTTGTTGATGATATTGCCACTCTTCCTTCTTTATCCCAGGCAAAAGGCTCATCATTGTAACTCATTATGTTCCAGCAACCAAACATGTCCTCTCTCCTCTTCAACTTTTTCAAAATGTTGCAACCTGAGAACTGGCTGGTACTGAAATGCTGTGCCACTGTAGAGGATACAGTGGCACAGCACCTGGGTGGTACAAGAGAGCGTGGGTTCGATCCCCACTGAGTCTGTGTGGAGTTCGCATGTTCTCTTGGTACTCTAGTTTCCTCCCACAATCCAAAGACATGTTGTTCAGGTTCACCCATAGTGTGTGAGTGATAGAGAGAACTTGGTCCACTGATGTATTGATGAGTGACCCATTCTAAGTAGTGTAGAGCACTAGCAATGTAAGTCACCTTGGTAAATAAGGTAGGCCTATGGACTGATAACACTACATAGAGCTTGTTGGAAGTTGCTTTGGAGAAATGTGTTTGCTAAGTGAATAAATGTAAATGAAAAATACAATCGGATGACTTCCATTCACTAAACTGGGTACATACTGAATCTCTTATGCGTAGGTGTGATTTCACAATACACCTTATAACTTGTAAAAGCACTCAGCGGATTAGCACTGTCCTGCCTCATCAAGCTTATAATGTGCTCTTTGCTCACAAGATGCCAGCCACTTCAATATCACTTTAATAAACTGGACTTCTTAATTACAGATGCTCTCTACATGGTCCATTTTAATACATTGCAATTGCTGGGAGGGGTGGGCAGTCACTGATACCTGGAGTCAGACATCTTTAGTTTCCTCCTCTTTCTCTCATGTGGTAGCCTTTTTTTCCTCTCCTCAGTTGGCTTTCTTATAAACTACTTGCTTGAAAAACACACACACACACACACACACACACACATTGACTGAAACCGTTTGTCCCAAGCCAGGTCTCAGCGAGCCGGAGCCTAACTCAGCAACACATGGTGTAAGGCTGGAGGGGTAGGGGACACACCCAGGACGGGACACCAGTCTGCCGCAAGGCACCCCAAGCAGGACTCAAACCCCAGACCCACCAGAGAGCAGGCACAGGCCAAACCTGCTGTGCCACCAAGCCCCGCCCTCTGCTTGCAAAAAATTATGCTTTTCTCCTTAAAACTATCACATTTATTTTTAACTGAGGTTTCTCATCAGAACAGTTTGCAATGTTAAGATCCTTACAATGATTTTTCTTGTTCATGAAGCTTAATTAATTTTCCACTGGAGCCATTTAGGGTAAGTAAGTTCTTTGAGTAGAAGGTTGTGGCTGTAACCACTATTCTATTTGATGCATGTGCGCAACTGTTTAATGTTCTGTAACACTTAGTTGTGAAGAGAGCTTTACAAAGATAAACTGAACCAAAGCTCCCAATTTATGAGCAAAACAAAGCAGAAGGACAATCACTGTGAAGAAGATGCTCTTCATCAGAAGAGGCTTTTCATGGCAGCTTGCCACGGTATACACTGACGAGACTGACATGACATTATTTCCATGTTAATCTGCCTGACTAGCAGCATTTAATCGCTTAGAGTATCCTGAGCAAGGTAAGCTATCCTTCCCAACAATGTTAGCCTGCACGGTAGCGTGCTGTTTTTGCATGGTCATTGATGAAGTGTCAAAACACCTGGTGTGGTTACCCAAGAGGGATGATTCAGTTAGACAGATCAGGTATTACTTGACCTGAGGCTGACTGGTAAGACTGGGGCCATGATAGAGGCCAGACAGAAATTTTATGGCTTTAAGTAACAGGCCCAGGCAGGTGGGCTTCCAGCTCTGAATGATCTCCAGATTGAAATAATGTAGCATAATTTCAAACATCTTACCTAGATCCTTCCGTAGATGCTAAATACCTCATAACAGTAATGCATAGCCCAATGCATATACGGCTCATCAGAATTGTCATACTACAATCTCTGTCAAGAAAATACTGATACTGCATGGGACATTCAATGTATCCATTTCCTATAAAATAATGCACACGAGAGCATAATTACATCTTAATGACCCATAATGCATCACTCTGCTCTGGTCAAGCTATCAAGGTTTATTTCATCCTACAAAATCTGGAATAGACCATAAATAGACACTGGTAACACTATAAACAGGACAACTAGAAAGGCAAAATGAAACTTTGCCTTCATAATAATAATAATAATAATACACACATTTTCTGAACCGCTTGTCCCATACGGGGTCACGGGGAACCGGAGCCTACCCGGCAACACAGGGCGTAAGGCCGGAGGGGGAGGGGACACACCCAGGACGGGACGTCAGTCCATCACAAGGCACCCCAAGCGGGAATCGAACCCCAGACCCACCAGAGAGCAGGACCCGGTCCAATCCACTGCGCCACCGCGCCCCCTTCATAATAATAATAATAATAACACTATATTCATCTTATAATGTTAAAACCATTTTTTTTTTTTTTTATTGAAAATTCCACCTTTCATTTCTTTAATCAGGAACAATGTCTCTAAGGAATCACATTGTATTACTTCTTACTTATTCTGTAGCCATACATTTTAACCAGTGTACAAATATCATTTCTATGTTAAAAATTTCTCCTCTTACAGAATTACATGTAATTTACCTCTCACTAACACGCAAGTTCAAGGTGAGGCAAGTAGTTAATCTCAGTAACTGCTTTTGAAACATCTGCACCCCCTCCGTGCATACTGTAAGTTAAAATGTACAGGATTAAACATGCACATCACATGACAAACAGTGACATGCATTCCTAATGTGTGCATCACCACCAGGTGAAAACCAGAACACTGACAGTACAGCCAAACAGGCTTCCTGCAGATGCATCTTCTCCCTCTGCTGTTCCAGCCCATGTGCCACTGGACCTCCTCAACGATGACACCACTCAAGCAGCATGTGTGCCTCATATGTGTGTCCCAACTGTTCAGTCTGTCAATGTGAGCAAAGAAACACAAACAGTAAGGAAGATGCAGGAGGCCACCTCCATGTTGTTTATTTGGCTCCTAACCTAACATCACACTGAGCTGCATCACTATTTGTAGCTGCGATTTCACTCACAAATTCATGTAGATTGTATCACTCACTACTTGGGTGGATTCAGGATCTTCCCCTTTACAGTTTCATGCATATTGTGACATTATTTTTGTCTAGAAATTCCAGGCTTTGTTCAGCTGAACATGTGGAAGAAGTTCATTTGCACCTCATCTGTTTTTACTAACCTCTCAGCTAGACCTTGTAACCACTAAAGAGGACGTGATGAGACAGATGCACTCCCTACATGTTTCCATCCACTGGCAACTTGTCCCCTGCTAATGAATGCTAATTTCATGCTAATTAACCCACCTGGTAATTATACCGTTGTAGACCCATCAGTGGACCAAGGTGCTGTGAGCTCATGTTGGCCCACAACGTGTAGGGGACAGCCTGCTGTGACATGTCCGACATCCCCTGACCCCCTCCTGGTGCCAAATTAGAGTATTTCTGCCAGATTCAATGGGTCTAGATGGTCTACTGGGCTCTGTTGCCTAGCAACTGAGTGCATCCATGAGCTTGGCGTGATAGGATCTTTCAGTGCTCATGAGGTATGGTGAGATCAGCCCATGCAGGAGAGCAGAGAAGGAAGCTTGCCCTGAGAGACAGATCACAGGGCTAATTTACCCTGGCAGTTGTAAAAATAAACATGTAACACAAATACTGATGTGGAATTATACAGAATCTGTAGCCTCTTCCTCTGCAGCAAATGATTCATATCTGTCGTAGTGACAGATCACAAATTCTGTGTTCATTTGTGATCCATCATGAAAAATCATATACTCATGAAATAATGCTGCAGCACCATATCCCTCCTTCTTATATGATCTGCATATAGAAAATTAAAATAGATTTTTTTTTCTTAAAACAGAAACAGTATCGTAAATATAAAAGGGACTGTGTCAAGCAAAGCAACAAAGATCACATGCCAAGGATGTCCAACCTGATCTGGCCAATGACTTCAATCATTATTGTGAGCTTAAGTTCGGTCCGAGAGCTGCATGTGTAAACATCCAAACTGTAAAATCATTATTTATTATATTTAATTTTCTGTCTGTTTAGTGTGTGTCTGTGTCTCACTATATTTGTAGCATCATGCCATTCAGTAGAATTTATGTTATACATGTTACAGTACAGGGGGAGGTGTGGTGGCACAGTGGGTTTGGCCTTTGCCTGCTCTCTGGTGGGTCTGGGGTTTGAGTCCTGCTTGGGATGTCTTGCGACAGACTGGTGTCCCGTCCTGGGTGTGTCCCCTCCCCCACCAGTCCCTTACCCTGTGTTGCTGGGTTAGGCTCCAGCTCGCCACGACCCCGCTTGGGACATGTGGTTTCAGTCAATGTGTGTGGTATAGCATAGGTTAAATAATTTCACAAATATTAGTTTTACATGAAACAGAAGGCTACAAGCAGCCCTTGGACCACATGTTGGACACCTCTGCCATACAACAAAAAAAATGACAAAAAAGACTGATGCGTAATGTGACACGGCCTTTCAAATCTACAGGGAGAGCAGTTTTCATCATGATGGCTCTACCTGTCTGAAAAGTCACTTGAACTTATCATCAATACAATAAAGCAGTATTTTAAAACCTTAGTACTCAAATAAATAAACAACGAACCGTTGTGGGTATTGTACCTGTTAAGATTTCATTGGAGCATCAGGTGAAATATCAGTGCAGGATTTTTGTTTGGAGCAATATGTGTTTTTGGAACACGTGCATGTAAAAGGACACTGACAGCCTGTTTCCATTCCTCCCTTGCCTTGGAAACCATGCGATTGGTTGCTATGAGTCAGCCTCAATGTGATGGGACTTCCATCCATCCATTACTGCTATAGGCATTGGGCCATAAAATAAACAAAAAGGCCGGAATAAAGGCCTAAATACTGTAATGGTACAAATGCTCAGTGGAACTTCACAATAGCCTGATTATTTCAGCCCCCTAGCTGTACTTAATGCCTTGAAAACAGCACTGGCTATTGTTCGTCATACATTTAGCTGCACTCATCCTAGATGGAGACCATCAGTGGCTGAGACTCAATGATTTAAGCTTCTTAAAAGCCATGCTGTTCCACCTACTCCAACCTGCAGGCTACAGAGATAGATAGAGCATAAACAAAAATGCATCTGTATGCTGGCATCACGGGTAAACGTGGGCGAAAGCAGAAGATGTTGCCACAATGAACCACATGGCATCTGCTACATAGCGGATGTCACATGATGATTATATACCCAAAGGTTTTCAACTAAACCCTGTAAATCTACAGTAAAAGACAACGTTATATTTCTTCCTTTCATTTCTTGGTAGTGAGTGTGTTAAAATGTTGTTTTTGACACTGTATGTTCTAAACTAAACCTACAATGTCATTACTGGTGAGAAAATTTTAAAGCACATGGGCAGATATTCCAGCCAGTGGGTACCACATTTTCCTGTCCTTCATTGTCTTCAGTTTTGTATCAACCTTGTCTCTTTCTTGAAACACTAATATCTTGATTGTGTTCTCATGAAAGGTTTTAATTTAGTTTCCTTTCATTCAAAAGAAATTCTGACTTCTAAGAAACAAATGCAAAAGAACCATTGTAATGTATGCAAAGCAAAGTGTTTTACACCACAGTTCACTGGTTTGCTTTCTAGTTGGCAAAGCTCTGTTCCCATTTATAATAATAAACCCTGGGAAGGGAAACCAGCGGGTAAGAACTTTCTCTAATCCGATGATAAACACGTAATCCCTCGATCTTCACCAGGCAGGATTCTACTTCAACTCTGACAATTCTACAAGCTAGAATGGTGCACAGCAAACCAGTGTAAGAGATCTACACTACCAGTAAACCCTCATAAAGCAGTCAGGATTGAGTAATGATCCCTAGGAATTTTTATGGAGCGCTGACTCAGTACACATCTGAAGTCATGCCACTCTTCCCAAGTGTAATTGTTGTTTTTATGTTTTGCTGAATTGTTCAGACTTTGTGTGAAAATGGACTTTTGTTGGTGTTGTTTACTTGGTGGCTTTTTTTAATACTTTACTGGAATTTAAGAAAGTTGAAAAAAAAATTCCTGAGATGTACGCTGGGAAGGAACACTGGGAGCTTTACCTTTACATCGTAGCATTGCAGGTTACATTTGGGGAACTTCTGCACTGAGGTGCCCCGTTAACAAATCATATGGTCTTTCTACCTTGGACAGGGAAGTTTTAACTTTTGTCATTTACAACTTCAAGTCATTGCATAAGCTGAAAGATATCCCTATGCACTTTCCAGGAATTTATTTCTTAAGAGATGATATAACTATAATAATGTATGTATGTTTGCATAAAATAATGGACCAGATTTTTACATGCATTGGTGGTCTGGCTGACATAATTCAGAGCTTTTCCAGATTCCTCCATCTCCTCATGGGTATTCCAAAGAACTACTGTAAGAACTACCTGTGAGAAAGCAGCTATTGATCTAGTCTGAACCATACAATAGAAAACAAATGACAGATGACAGAAAACTGATAAATTTCACTGGTACCAGTGACTTTTTAATTGTGCAATGTTTTCTTCCAACCATTTATGGATAAAGGCCAATGAGAAAAATGTCTCTACCTTGGATTAAAAAACTTACCTTTTTTAAACCACACCATGAATTCCACAAATTTAACCTCATTAAAGGCTATTGATAATATACATTTACATGTATCTCTTCATGTACCTAAAATTCCAAAATTACACATATTTCTATACCCACTAAACTACCTGAAACAGCTGAAAAAGCAATGCAACTATGAATGCTTAGCCTCCACAAGCCAGTTATGCCTGTAACTTTTATTACACCTCCTTCTTTGAAATTTCAAAAAAGAAGGATAAATAAACTTTCTTAATCACAAAAATTGCAGCAAATAAAAAATAAATAAATAAATAAACAAACATAAATTTGAGCAAATGGAGAAAAAAGAAAGATGGGTTGTGGAGAAATGCAGCAGTACACAGCAAGTTCGGACCACTGAGTCAATAGGAGGTTACAGTTCCGACACTATGAGGACTCGTTGTAGAGTCTGATGGCTGCCAGTATGAATTACCTCCATTGCACTCCTTGGCAGCTTGATACTGAAGGTGCACCTCTATTTGGCCATGGTGTAGTACAGAGCTTGTTGTGAATACTTTTGTGCACTACATCCTTCGGAGAGCTGAGCTTCACTCCTAGGACAGATGGAATTGATCCTTTTGCATAATTCAAGGTTCCTTTGAGTTTCAATGAGACACAAATCAGCAATAACATGGTTTATTACATTTCTAGAGAGTCTCTCCAGATGTTGCTGCATTGCAGACAGTTATGTCTCCAGAAATCTTATCTGCTACCCATAAAACAGACCACCCAAGGGTTTCCTAAGCAAATGTGCTTGGTATTCCAGAAAATTGTACAGCAGGCAAAGGAAATGGAAGACTATGTTATGCTATGCTAGGTTCCATCCTCATGACTAAAGGTCATAGACCATTCAAACATTTAACCCAACATCAACATCATAAAGAGAATGCACAATGTAAGATATACGCACACACTGGCTGAAGCCGCTTGTCCTAAGCAGGGTTGCAGCAAGCCAGAGCCTAACCAACAAAGGGGGGCGAGGCTGGAGGGGGAGGGGACACACCCAGGACAGGGCGCCAGTCTGTCACAGGGCACCCCAAGCAGGACTTGAACCCCAGATCCACCAGAGAGCAGGATCCAGCCCGCCGCACCACCGCATCCCACTGTGAAGTAAAATATAATGGAGTAAAAATGAAATGCATAAATGAATAGCATGCAATGAATAATATAATAAAAAACTGAAAGAATATTGATACATAATAGAATTATAAATATATAATAAGCAGCATATCTCTGGATCGATAGGTCCATCAGCTGTTGTTCAGGCAGCGCTGATCACAACACTCTCTCAATTCGTCCCTTCCTGCTTTTCTCCTCTACAGACAGCCTTCCCATCTCACGAGATCGTTTTTCCCATCACCTTGGGGGTCGTTCAGGTGGTTGTTTTCGTTCTCTTGGGTTCCACTCAGCTAAGAGTTTTGACCATCAGTTGTCCACTATTTGCGCTATATCGCCTGTCCATCTCATCTTATTTCACCTGTATTCTGCCATGACATCCTTTACTCTACAGCTTTCCCTCAGCGCTTCATTGGTTACGTGGTGTAGGTTTGTCGCACCGACCATTCTGTGTTCCATTACCCTTTCGGCGATCAACAACCTTTGCTCCTCTTTTTCTGTTAATGTGTTGCTGCTATACAGCATGGCTGGTAGGACTGTGGAATTAAATAGGTTTACACATGTTGCTTTGTTGACACCTGCAGTGAGAACTTCTCTGATGGAGTTGAATGTGCACCTAAGCAGTATATAATTATTTAATTGTGGAAAAAGTAGGCACACTCCAACAGGACCGAGAAAGACTTCTTGATTAACTTGTTTATTCTACTGAACAAACATTTCATAGCCTTATATATTGATGTCACCGGATCAACAGTTTAACCACAAAATATATATATATATGTATATATACTGTCCACCGTTTCTCAGCAGATAGTGTTGAAAATCTCAGGTGGTAATATATTGTACCCATACATCAAACTCCAAAGCAGCTGTAAAGTGGAAGCTGACATTTATTATATACATTTTTTCTCATAGCATATGGTGAGTTTACGTTGGCACCTTAATCCCTAGGCTTCAGTGCAGCCAGAATTTACCAACATTGCCTCATACCCTCACTGATTTTTCTGCTGGATACCAGTTACAACTGTCTTAGCATTTAGAAAATCGTGTAGCATGTAGTAGCAGCTAAAGCTATGTTCTGATTCTATGACTTGGAGAGAAGTGACGCTTTAGAAGGAGGTGGAAGGCATGGTATCTCTTCCCATTATCTTCCCATTATCCAGCAACCACTCACCTGGTTCTTCTGTGTGCAGCTGGTGTTGGCCACCAGTAGGTCTTTGAGTACACCAACCCCCCCCAGCAAAGCAGATACACTTTGAGGTGCACGTACAAGCCCTCTACGAGGCATGAAGGCCTCTGCAGCTGTAGACAGGAAAACAGAGATACTATAGAGCTATGCTGACACTGTGCCAGAGGAAAACGGCATCACTCCCTAATACCAAAGCCTTCCCCTCATATACATACACACACAAAGAGGTCAAGAGAAGAGTGTTACTTGTCCTGCCAATAAGCCCTTTGAGAAGCCCGACAACCCTTTCCCCCGCCTGTTTGCACACTCACACGGGATGTGAGGAAACAGGATGTGAGTAGACAACAGTGAGTCAACTTTTAATGGAGCTCTTCACTGCCTGGGTTGACATGGAGCCAGGGCTTTTTCCTTTGAGTTGATGCTGCTTGTTGTAGTGATGAGCTCATGAAATTCAACTGTAGGCACAAAACAAGCAGCCCCTGTACACCTTCAAATTAGAAAGCCAACAAAATGTCAGGGGAAACATTAAACTACTGAAGTCACCTCAAGGTATATTATTGACATTGTTTCCATCCTAAGCCAAAAACCATGTTATACAGCAGGATTTATAATCTGATTCACTTAACTTTAACTTAGCCAAGGGTTTTACAACATTATTCATAAGAACTGGTAGTAATAACTTGATCTCTGTGGGCACAACTCTGAAAATAAAGTACTGATATTTATTTTTTTTTAATGTAAGTTTGGTGTAAAAGGGGGTGTGCAGTGGGTTGGCCTGGCTCCTGCTCTCTGGTTGGTCTGGGGTTCGAGTCCCGTTTGGGGTGTGTTGTGATGGACTGGTATTCCGTCCTGGGTGTGTCCCCTCCCCCTCCAACCTTATGCCCTCTGTTGCTGGGCCAGGCTCTGGCTTCCCACAACCCTGTATGGGACATGCGGTTCAGACAGTGTGTGTGTGAGTTCAGTGGAAGCAAGGGCTGATATACTCATATCTTTACTAACATCATTTTTGTAGTTTTTTTTATTAATTTAGCAGATGCTTTTCTCCAAAGCCACGTACATCTCATAGAAAATACAATGTGTGCATTACATTAGCAGAAAGAGACACTTAGATGCAGAGACATGATTCTTAAGAAGAGTTAGTTTGTTTCCACCATATAACGCAATGTGCATCACACGAGTAGATGCATAAAACTTTCAGGATATCAATGATTCCTGATCACCTTCCTACGAATTTTTTTTTTTTTTTTTTTAGATACAATTATACATTTATGGGGGGGCGCGGTGTTGCAGTGGGTTGGTAAGAAACTTGCTTAAAGGTACTACACCAAGAATTTCAATTAGAACCTGGATCTTTTCAGTGCAAAGGCAGTGGCTCTAATGATTACAGCCACAGATGTAAGAGACAGGTACTGAATTTCCCAACAGCTGAACAGCTCAGTACATAGTCGTACCTTTTCAGTTTCTACTTGATCAGGGATTATGACTGTGTGCATCTGGATTTGGTTAAGCTTTCCATTTACATAGAGGCATAGCAATTAATATGAAGTACTTCCTGGCCATTCAAGCTGAATGAGCACAATTTGTGCCACAGCAGCAACTGGCAGTTTTGGAAATGAAGCAACACATCTGCTTTCTAGTTATGATAGTCTGAATTGCCACCTGGGATGTTAAGACAAGGAAAGCAAGACATTATGACTCTATGTGCATTAATACAGCAGGGGGACACCCCGTTAAACCACTTCATTTCCGGCCCTAAATTATTGTGTAAACCTAGTAATTCCATTGGTACATTAATTCCAGTGTCTGTAATGGTGATGAAAACTTCATTCCTAAATCAAGTCAAAACTGAGAAGGACGTGAAGAAGTTCATCTCTTCAGTGTTCATCCCTTATAAGTAATTCAGTTTCATGACCAAATGGATGGGGGAGGTTACTGACAGAAATGTTCCTGTCTTCAATCATTACCTCTCAGCACAATTTCAATTGAATTCCTTGCAAGTCCTTTCAGAGTACTACATCTGAGAAACACCCTTCAGACAGTAACAGAAAAGAGAGGGGCCTTGGTGAAAATATTTTTGAGGTCTGAGCTTTTGGCATGAACACCTAGGACAGCATAGCCAGAACATGAAAAATTATGATTTCAACAGAAGAAGAAGCTCATCCAATTTCTTCTTTAATATCACCCATTTGTTGATTTAATAAATCTTCTATAACCTTTTGTATAATAATGGCAAGAATAATTTGGTCCAGTCTTTGAAGCTTGGGGCCATTTAGGTAAAGTTCCATAAACAAGCAAGTAAAAGTGTAACTTCTTTCTTACATGCACATACAATGCATGGTTCAGTAGATCCAAAATTCACAAAAAAGACATGTTGCATAACCGGGGACTTACTAGGGGTTGCCCTAGCTGTACTGTAAAACTGTAGCAAAGACATTGGTGCTAACACCACATCTATAGAAGAAGACAGTTTTCCAGTACTCTCTGAACTCCAGTACAAATCCTAATCATGTATTTAATGTCACATATTGATAATGGTTGGTTTTGTTACTACCTTCCTGTACATCTGACCTCTTGTTCCAGCCTTCATTGTTCCTGGAGTGTAATGCTTTTCATACCAATAGCAGATAAACAAAACAGGCAGTGGTGCTTACAACACGCCTGGAATTCCTGGTAACTTAAGCCCTTTAAGCAACAGTGTGGATGAGGAGAACTTACTCTCACAAGACCTTCCTTTTCTGTCTGATAGCTCAGAAGTAAACATTACCAATAACGTTTAAAGTACAATCAAACTTCCCTATTTTGTCGTAGCTGTTCAATGTATCTAACAGCTTCTGTTTCTTACGTATCTTACAATAACAGCAATTTGCTACATTGACTTTTAACACTGACAGTTACAATAGTGTGTAAACAGCCATTATTTTTTATAAATTTACCATTATTTAATATTGTAGTGGAAGAAATACAATTCAAACTTTGCTGATGCAGCTCAAATAATATCACAAATTTCATTGGATCACCCAAAATAAATACTAACAATCTGTGTTCTTATGAGCTTCAAATAAAAATAAGAAGAAGCGCACAGGTCAAATGAATGTTGCATTCCAAATAAACATTCAGAATGCTGAAAGTTCAGTGTTTTGTGATATGAAAGTATTTCTTATATGTATGCACTTCAATCATGAACTATATACTTCTAGGTAATAATTATACTATAATGTACACAAAGTCCCCCATGAGTGTCCTTCCAAGTCTGCCCCTTGTGCACTACACATCAGAAAAAGTATTTTAATGTAGGCTGTTGGCTGTGCTTTGTGTTACCATTGTAGCACTTTTTTATGAAAGTGTCTTGCATTTGTTTAATTTAACTTATCAGCAGAACATGATTTTTTTGTTCTTGTTGAATGAAATATCTAGACTCTCATGGAAGTATTGATTGATCTTGAGACTTGTTCAAAGTTTGGTGAAATAAGCACACTGAAAGTGTACAAATAATGATGTACATACATTTTGACCACAAGTGACAACAATACTTGCATTTTCAGCATACCTCCCCACAAGCTCCTGTAGGGTTTGTAAGACGGTCAAGGTTAGGTCCTATGGAAGGAGTAATCAAGCAGCATGTTTACACAAAGATTAGTATACCGAAAATAGCACCTATGATCAGTCCCTGCTGTTAATCTCTGAATACACATTCATCAAGTGCTTTGCTTCTTGAGGGTTTTTAAGAAATCTTCCATAAAAATCTGTTCACGAACACAGATTAGTTTAGGTGTGCTGATATAAAGTCATTGAACCATACTACAGACCGCTGCATGTAAAAAGGGACTGATATCATTTGATCATATCCTTATGAATATATATATATTCATTGTGAACGAGACTTCGATTCCCTGATCCACACCACCAGAATCTACAGCAATGACATCGGAATGTCATTCGGATTGGATAAATGTAGCTGGATGGTAACAAAGAGAGGGAAGGTAGTCAGAACTGAGGGGATTGTACTACCAGAAGGCAACACAGCAGATGTTGAGGACAGCTACAAGTACCTTGGAATCCCGCAGGCGCATGGGAATCATGAAGAGGCCGCAAGGAAAGCAGCAACCGCCAAATACCTGCAGAGAGTAAGGCAAGTCCTGAGAAGTCAGCTGAATGGGAAGAACAAGGTTTGGGCTATCAACACCTATGCCCTGCCGGTCATCAGATACCCCGCTGGCATAATAAGCTGGCCAAAAGAGGAGATAGAAATGACTGACATCAAGACAAGGAAGCTCTTGACAATGCATGGAGGGTTTCACCCCAAATCCTGCACCCTGAGGCTATACACTAAGCGGAAAAAAGGAGGCCAAGGACTAGTGAGCGTCAGAGCCACTATCCAGGATGAAACAACAAAGATCCTTGACTACATCAGGAAGATGGCCCCGACTGATGAGATACTTAGTGAATACCTCAGGCAGCAGAAACCCGAGAAGGAGGACGAGGAAGAACAGGAACCATCATGGAAGGACAAACCCCTACACGGTATGTACCACCGGCAGATTGAAGAAGTGGCTGATATCGAAAAATCATACCAGTGGCTGGACAAAGCTGGACTGAAAGACAGCACAGAGGCACTAATCATAGCAGCACAGGAACAAGCTCTAAGTACAAGATCAATAGAGGCCGGGGTGTACCGCACCAGGCAGGACCCCAGGTGCGGGCTGTGCAAAGATGCCCCTGAGACAATCCAGCACATAACAGCAGGGTGTAAGATGCTAGCAGGCAAGGCATACATGGAACGCCATAACCAAGTGGCTGGCATAGTGTACAGGAACATCTGTGCCAAGTATGGGCTGGAAGTCCCAGGATCAAAGTGGGATACACCCCCAAGGGTGGTCGAGAATGACCAAGCTAAGATCCTGTGGGACTTCCAGATCCAGACTGACAAACTGGTAATGGCTAACCAACCGGACATAGTAATGGTGGACAAACAGAGGAAGAAAGCCGTAGTGATAGATGTCGCCATCCCAAGCGATGGCAACATCAGAAAGAAAGAACATGAGAAGCTTGAGAAATACCAAGGACTGAGAGAGGAGCTAGAAAAGATGCAGAAGGTGAAGGCAACAGTGGTCCCCCTGGTAATCGGAACACTTGGGGCTGTGACCCCTAAGCTGGGAGAGTGGCTCCAGCAGATCCCGGGAACAACATCTGAGATCTCTGTCCAGAAGAGCGCGGTCCTAGGAACAGCTAAGATACTGCACAGAACCCTCAAGCTCCCAGGCCTCTGGTAGAGGACCCGAGCTTGAAGGAATAAGACCGCCCGCAAAAAGGGGGGCGAGTGGGGAATTCTTTTTTTTACATATATATATATTTGAGTATATCTAGCTATATAGACCCATATACATTTATCAAGGTTAGACAGACAACATTAAAAAGCCTCCCTGGTGTAGAAGTTTAACCAAATTTGAAAGTGATGAATGTATTTTAAAATTAATATCTTTTTTTGCAACAGCATAGCTCTTACTGCCAGTATGGGATATATAGGGTCACAGTAATGCATTGTGGAAATGTGTGTCCCTATCACTTGCAATTATATCATTTGCTTATACCCAAAAGACAGTGAAGTATTTATACAATATCTCATTGAACAAATTCCGAAGGCAGAGAATGAGAAAAAAGTTTCACATTCAAAAGAAATGGAAAGTGTCTCATATTTAAGAATGCAGCTTCCGTCCTTGATATACATGGGTATATATGTTGGCAATGGCTTTGCATCTCTCTGAAAGAGAATATTTTTCATGCCACCTTATAAATTACTGATTTTTTTTTCAACCTAAATCCGATTTCTCTTATATCCACATGCATGGCTCCTTAATATCTCATTTTGGCTCTCCTCAAAGCTTTTCCATAAGTTCCTGACAGGCGTGAGAAGGAGAAAGAGAAAAATACAAGCCATCCCAATGCTGAGGCTATTGACATATCCAAGCTCTCCTCTTTTTTGATTTATTCCTTCTCTGGGAATTTCCACAGAGAGAATAGAGAGACAAACAAATTTACCACACAACAAAGACAGATGAAAAGACCATTTGCTGAAGGATGAGAACACCCATCTGCCATCAGCTGAGAAACTGACAAGTGGGAGTCTTTTCTTTAATTTTGAATATTGCTCTGGGGTATTAATTTCCTCTTTCGTGTCCCTATCTAGGCTTTTATATTCATTATAGAGTTTTGGTCAGGTGCTCAGTCAAAATTATCAAACAATTCAGCACATTTCTAAAAAATTCAGGAAAGCTCCTCAGCAGCTATCTTATTCTACAACATATTTCATGCATTCTCATTTGTTGGACACAAAATGCTTGTCAGTAACTTTTTAAAACTTTAAAATACATTGCTCAGTAGTACACACAAAATATTTATACAAATTGTTTTATAGTTGGGGGATGCGGTGGTGCAGTGGGTTGGACCACAGTCCTGCTCTCCGGTGGGTCTGGGGTTTGAGTCCTGCTTGGGGTGCCTTGCGATGGACTGGCGTCCTGTCCTGGGTGTGTCCCCTCCCCCTCCGGCCTTATGCCCTGTGTTACCGGGTTGGCTCCGGTTCCCTGTGACCCTGTATGGGACAAGTGGTTCAGAAAGTGTGTGTGAGTGTGTGTGTGTTTTATAGTTTTTCTCAGTTGCTTAAATACAATTCATAGCTCCATTGTGGGGGAATGATCTACCCCTCTTGCTCAGAACTGCTGAATCTCTCTCCACATTTAAAAAGTGTCTTAAAACTCATCTCTTCTGGACTCACTTCACCCATGATCTCTTAAGCTCATGTAAGGTATAACTGTCCATGATCATGCTGGGATCAATCCTTTAAACAGCCACTCATACCATGTAACGTAAGTGTTTATATGTATCTCAAAAAAAAAAAAATACTACAAAGGAGATTAGGAATCAATGATATTCTAGTTTTATGCAGCTACTTGTGTGACAAAGGAAACAATCTAGCTGTACTTGAGAGTCACACACCTGCAGGTATGTCTTTTTCTCCTAAGGTAATGCACAAATGGTATTTTCTATGAGATGTACATCACTTTGGAGAAGAGCATCTGCTAAATACACACACACATTTTCTGAACTGCTTGTCCCATACAGGGTTGCGGGGAACCGGAGCCAACCCGGTAACACAGGGCAACCCACTGTGCCGCTGTGCCACTGCACCCCCCCATCTGCTGAATAAATAAATGGAAATGTATAAATGGGTAAATAATTTTAAACACCTCAACATTCTAAGTTGCTTTGGAGAAAAGCAGCAAATAAATGCAAATTCCTAAGCAAGAAAATCCAGAATTTCCAATTATCCATCCATCTTCTTTCCCCCTTGTCCTTCTAGAGTCATGGTGGAGGTCAATAGGGAGAGCAGAGAAGCCCAGACATCCCTGTCCCTCGCAACTTCCTCCAGTTCAACCCAGGAGATCCCCCAGCCACTCCCAGGCCAACTGGGAGATATAACCTCCCCAGTGGGTCCTGGGCCTAAAATACATTAAATCAGTATTGAATAAAATGAGTGACTGTACAGGCACTCCCCAGGTTCCAAACGTTCAATTTACGTAAAACTTATAGTTAGAAAGCACCTCCTGAAAAGCCTACTATGCTAAAAATTCAAGGTACATGCAATGATTTGGAAAAGTGAACATTAAAGTTTCTTTAATGTTTTTCATACCTACACATACATTCTCTCTTTCCTCTTCCTCTTTCTCTATTATAAATACTGTAGTTACATTAATAATTGTTTTCAGCCATTTAAAATTAATTAAGCTTGAAGTTAGTAAAATTTAAAAATTTTCTTTTCTATTATACAAGCTTCATTCGTGGTGTTTACAGAACCTAATACATAAATAAATCGAGGGACAGCTGTATTGTTAAGTTTTTATTGATTGTGACTTTCTGGTAATAGTAACTTCGGACTTACAAACAAAACTAATTAAAGACTTCTGGCTTGTCAGATAAGGTGTTGTTGTAATCTAATGTCTATTTGTGTTACACATGCTGTGTTAAACACCCTAAGGCAACTGTGATATTAATCAGCACAAAACAACAATAAATCATTCAGTAAATAGGATGTACAAAAAGAGCAAGCAAACACACAGTAAAATGAGTGACGTTTACAGTGCAAATGTATGTACTGTGGACCGCATTAGATAATACATATCCAGTAGGTGAATTTCCTAAAGTAGGGGGAACTGTGCACTTAAAACAGAATGAAAGACTTCATAGTCAGATGCAGAACAAGAGTGCAGCAAAAGTAACATAAGAAGCATGCTGCAGGGTGTCTTGTTCCACTATTCTAAAATTCACTAATTTGTGTTATTATTTCATTGCAAAAAAAAATTAAAAATAGCATAACTGAATTTGGAACAGTTAATACAAAAGGGCAGGTTGATATCGTTATGAACAAGGATATCACATTGACGTTCTTCGTATGCACACGCACAGTCTGAAACTGGTTGCCCTGAATGGGAACACAGCAAGCCGGAGCCTCACCTAACAACATGGGGCGCTAGGCTGGAAGGGGAGGGGACACACCTAGGATGGGATGCCATGCTGCCATAAGGCACACCAAGCGGGATTCGTACCCTAGACCTGGCAGAGAGCAGGCCCCAGCCAAGCTCGCTGTGCCATCACACCCCCCTAGTTCTTCAAATAGATTTCTGTAAAACAAATCACCTGTTAGTTATGTCTAACTCAAGTGTCTTGGATTCATTGTTGGAATGCATTAAGACTCAGCAAGGTCGCACCTCTTCCCTGTCCTCCTACAATGTGACTACATGTGTTATCCTGGTGTTAGCATTACTAATTAATGTTGACGAGAGTGCCAAGAAGCTCTGCCCCATGTCTTAGTTATCTCATCTCTCAGGTCACTGTCCTCAGCAGTCCAAGGATGAAGTCACCTCTGGGTGTTTGAAAGAATAAATTATTCATCCTGCCAAGGCTAAATGTCATTTGTACTTGAACAGATGGTTTAATCTGATTAAATAAAGCCTATTATTCAAAGTGCAAAAAGTGATATATGTGCATCAAATAAATGTAAATTATTTTGTGACATATTGAATATTTTAGTCAACAATGCCATAATGCTCTTCAAAATCAGAAAGACCTTTAATGTGTTACTGGTCTGCTTAGTTTTCTCTACTGGAATGTTGTGACTCAGTTTGCGGACATAAAACATGTTGCTGAAATGCATCTGGGTCTGCAAATAATAATAATAATAGTACATAAAATATTGCATCATTGAGGTATTTTCATGCATTACTCATGCACAATGTTATCGCATGTTGGACTAACACCCTCAGGTGGTCTTCAGAGACACTTTTAATCCATGGCCAAGATGCACTGCCATAACTCACAAGTCTTCGTTAACATATTAAACTCAGAAAATACTACCTGATTATCCAGACAAGCACACGTACAGAGCAGTATGAATTTCAATCCTGTCACATAAAATGTACAAATTCTAAACATTGTATCAGATTTTAAAAATCTCATTTGTTTTGTTAAAAGTGAATGTTCTGCAATGATATGCAATGTTCTTCTGCTGCTCTGTTAACTGAAAACAGTAACATAGTAACAGCCAGTGAAAACACCTGCCTTCATTGTTTTCTTTAAAAAACATATGCTCTGACACTTGAACTACAATGTGAAAAATGGATTTAAAAACAGGTAAATGACTGAGCTATAACAACAGTGACAATAATTTAAGCATGTTTAAACTTGCATGACGACGTCTAATAATGTAAAAATAGATATTCTGAATGTATAGATTGTTATTCCTCCTAGCTAAGTATATATTTTTAATGTTTGCTATAATGCAATATGGTCCACTTAATAAAGATTCATATTCATTGCATCCATAAATAAATATTAGAAATAAAACAAAAGCATAAGTGTAGCCATTATAAAAGTGCTGTACCACTTTGCATGGAGGCACCTGTAATAGCTTCTCACCAGGCAGAATGCATTATTATAATATTGTCAGAATGCGCAGATTGTAATGTAGAGAAGTCTGGAGTTTGTCTATAAGGCTCGCTAGAAACATCTAAGTATTTCCTGCCTGCCATGTACATGAAAAACACATGATTGTGTGAAAAGTTAGAAAATGCGGTCCAAGTGTGCTGGGGTAAATATAGATTGTGGATACAGCACAGACAATAAAGTACATTTCCTGCTCTGTTTGTTGACTTAAACATTATAAAGTTATTCTGAGCAATTCTCAACAGCTGTATTCAAGTCCATAACTGGTAACTTGACAGCTATTCAATATAAAAAAACCATGTTCAAATGAATCCCAAAGCACAGGTAATGTGGACAAGATGTAGAAACAGTTATTCATCACAGATGGGAAACAGTGAAATAGAAAGACTTTATTGTGGTCACTTGTGGAAGCTAAATGTTTCAATCTGCATTTGGAAGGAATTTGGGTGACAGTATGGGGGATCGAGGTTGTCCATTTCAGGCAGTGTGACCACTTGGTCACATTTTTTTTAAATCCCACGTGAATGACAGTTTGTTTTTTTTTATTACTAAACAGATTTTTTTTTTTTTTCTTAACGCTTCAAGCTGTAAAACAACAGGATCCTCCTCGTTAGACACCACTTGATTATAACTCCGGCTCCATGACAGATCCACAACAAACCATTGCTTGATGAAAGATTCTGGTCAGAGTTTAAAGGACATGCAGCAAAATGTTTGCCTCAAGGGGTTGTCATATGACTAACATCACTATGTTAGTTAAATTGGTTCATGCTTTTCTTTCAAGAAGGCTGGACTATTGTAATGCTTTATTATCGGGCTGTCAGTACCAGACTGTATCCAGGCTACATTTGGTACAGAATGCTGCTGTGAGAATTGTTACAGGAACTATGAAGTACGACCACATAACACCAATCCTTAAATCACTGCATTGGTTTCCAGTTATGTTTAGAATTGATGATAAAATCTTACTTCTGACCTATAAGTCAAAAATATGAATGGGAGTGCGCCAGCTCACCTTCGTAAGGTTATTGATTCTTCTATTCCAAGACTGTGTCTTTTTGATTGGATGTGGGTTACCTTGAAGTATATGTGGTCAATAAAATCTCAGCACCTAGTTACTGTTAAGCTTCTTACAAATATTTACCCATTTATACAGATAGATAGATTTTAGTAGAGCAATTCAGCATGTTACTAGCACAAGAGTACAAACTCTGGGAGTGCAGATTCTATTTTCAGACTTAACTACATCCAAACTTTTAGAAATAAACAGTAAAGGTAATTATCTGCTATTTAAATCATGTAAACATGGTTATCCCTACACTAGCATAAATGAAGCCATAAATTACAGATGAAATGAAAATCTAATCAAACAATCTAGTGTGAAAAATTTGCTTGTAATGTTACAAACGTTACAAGTGAAAGACATAGGCAATGATCTTGTGAACTCTATGTCTTTATGCTGCTCAGTGTCTTTATAATGAACATTCTTCAAATTATGAAAACTTTTCCATGTGGGTTTTCCTTGCCTTATCCCCTATGTTTGGTGGATATACAGCAGGCCTCTGTGACCCTGTATTAGGCTAGTGGTTATTGATGGATGGATGAATGAATGAATGAATGAATGAATGAATGACATTAAGCACCAAGGCAATGTGCTAATTTCATTTAGAAATATCACAAAAGTTATCTATCTTAAAATTCAAATTCACTTATTTGACAGTTTATCCAGATTTTTTTTACTCATGAAAATAATGGTAATTTAACTGTCCGTCAACGGTAGTAATTACGTAATGGTGTACATTATTTTAACAGAAACTGTGGTAACTATGTCGGTAGTAATAATGACATTTTTAGCAAAGTCCTGTCACAGAAGGCTAAGAAAGCACTGATTCCTGTTCCTGTCTGAAATGATAAAGAAATTTATGTATATGGCTGTAAAGGCATTCAGGTGCTTAAACATAAAAAAATGTGGCTTAAAGTATGTTTGGAGTGGGGGTATTGTCATTCTGTTCTGTATGTTGCTGACCTTTGTTCTCACCAGGAAGGTGAGAGACTCCACTCAGAGGTATAATTCCCAGGTGCTGTATCAGACATAGCTCCTATTGTTGCAGTAATTTTACTATTATGTGTTTTTCACCGCACCTATGTACTTAGCTGTCTCCCCAAGGGATTTCCCTCAGGCTAAAACATCCTGTCCTTTTGTTGGTTCACACCGGAATGGTTGCACCTCGTGTTGTGATGCAGCCAATAGAAATGCGGGTGGGGTTAGATTAGGTCAATCTGCAGGTGATTTTCTACACTCAGAGTACAGGAAAGGGCATTGAACCAACAATTGGAGAGACAGGCACGGAGACATGCAATTGTTGAAGTACAGTCACAGCGCAATACCAGAATTGTCATGATCCCGGAGAACCAGGATGAACATAGGGGGTGTTACCCTGGGGCCCTTAACCGCAGCAACACACCTGAAGTGAATAAAAGCACTGGATCCCTAGCGCTGTAAAAGGAGTGAAGGACAAAAATGTAGTGCAGATGTAAATGTTTACTCACCTGCTTCCAACATCCCATTCACAGTGTGTTTGTGCTCTACTCCAGAGTTCCAGTCATGTCTTCACTTGCCTTCTCTGCTCTTGCACTGGTCCCATGTCCTAGCGCAGTATAAGTCATGTTTTTGCATTTATTAATTTAGCTGACACCTTTCTCCCAAGCAACTTACAATATTAATTGACTTAGTTATTTACGCAGGCATGTAATTTTACTCGAGAAATTTTAGGGTAAGTACTTTGGTTGGGTTACTAGAGCTGGAGATAAGCTTTGAACCTGTGGGTCCAAAGGCAGCAGTTCTAACCACTATACGTCTAGCTGCCCCCTACGTTAGTTTCTCTTATGAGTACATTCAATGCTTCTCTTTGCTCCATTTTGTCATCCTCACTCAATTTCTTACTTTGCTCTGTGCCCTTATATATAGATATTGTCACGCAGAGCAGACCAGAGACCCAGGTGTGAACCCAAATGTGGGATCGATGTGGATAAAGGTATTCAGGACAAGGCAATACTGTCAGTCAGGGACAAGCGTGGTTCAATCTGAGGTGTAAACAGGGTAAATGAAGTTTTAAATAAAATTACAATAAAAGCCTTTCATGCTTATTTCAGTTATATATTTAAAACCATATACTCTCATTTATACAAATAAATAAACATTATTAATAATAATAATTTTAGGTTTTAAGATAAATGTGTCCCCATTTGTCCAAGGGGATAATCCAAAGACATGGTCAACGACGCGAAGTGAGGTTTGAAGCCAAAGGAAACGGGGACTGGGACAGGGACCAGGAGATGGGCAAGGGAACAAGGAGCAGGGAATTTGGAGGATGACCGGTAAAGTCCTGGGGCAGAGCCATGAATGCTGGAGGAACAGTTGTCTCAAAGAGATTTCATGACTGGGAAAGAGCTGGGGATTGTTTTCATAACTGAATCCCCTAGTTGCCTTCAGGTGCTTAATTGGAGTCAAGTGCTGCTGGTTGTGCTGTGGGTGCGGCTGTGACAGATATCCAGTCTGTACTTGAGAATATCACCCTTTTGGGTGCATTTGTACATACAGTAGCACAAGTCTGTGCCTGCGGTATCACCAGCAGTGACAAGAATTTTTTACAGCATAGTTTACAGAAAATTTATAGACCTAATAGGGAATACAAAATGATTTTTTAGAGATATATACTACAAGTCTATGGAGCACAAGGAAATCAGGTAAGAATGTTTAAAAGAGACAAGTTCGGAGACCCTTCTTTCAAGTTGAGAGGGATTCAGCAGTTCTGAGGGCAATAGATCTCTCATTCCAACACACTGGAGCCAGAAACTAAAACCTTTAGATTTCTAAATTTGGATCCCTTGTATGTGGGACTATCAAGGAGCCAGAAGTGGAAGAGTGTAGCAGTCTGACTGGGGTGTAGTGAGTGATCAGGTTCCGTAGGCATCGCAGTCCAGACTCACTAGACTAGAACAGACTAGTGGACTAGAACACTGATGGTCTTTAGGCCATATTATCAAACAATGATTTTTTTTAGAATTGAGAAAACAAAATATAACTTCCTAATTATAGATAAAAAACAAGTAATAGGTCTCCATTCACTGTTAAACAAAACACCTGCTGGTGCTTCTCTGGGGGAAGAGTATGCTCCTGTTAAAGCAGTTGTCCATTAGTGTGTTTCCAACACATGAAAAGGGCCTCTGACAGAGAGCTTTGATGAAAAGAAATGGTTCCCTCTCTGTCTTTCACTGTGTTATAAAACTGCCTGCTTCGTTGCTTTTAAAAAAAGGTTTTTCTGCCCACGGTTCAACAGAGTTAAATGCAAAGCACAGAAAAGAAAAGATTTCCTTTAGAAGAACCCCCTAGGGCTTTCTGTACAGTGAGCATTCAGCTTTTTCGAACACGACAAGCTTTCTCGCGGGACTCCCGAGCCGCACAGCTGGTCTCAGCTGAATCCTACAGAAAAAGTTGTTCCAGTCACACACAAAGCTGCAAACAAAGTCCTCCACAGTCTTTGTCTAAAGAAAGGCTAAAATGCCTCTACTGTCGCAGTTCTTTTCCACCACAGCAAAGAAAAGCTATATATATGCTGTATAATATATATATATATATATTTAAAGCAAGTTAGGGGACAAATTCAGACACAGTTATCTTAAAACCTAAAATTATTATTATTAATAATAATAATCCATCCATTGTCAACAACAGCTTGCCCCGAGCAGGGTCACAGAGCCTAACCCGGCAACACAGGAAGCAAGACAGAAGGGGGAGGGGACACACCCAGAATGGGATGCCAGTTTGTGGCAAGGCACCCCAACCAGAGCTTGAACCCCAGGCTCACCCTGGCCAAACCCAGCGCTCCACTGCACCCCCCCTTATTATTATTATTATTATTAGAAGAAGAAGAAGAAAAATAAGTATAGTAATAATAAGAAGAATAATTTCTTTGCACAAATGAAAGTATATTCTGCACTGTAATATTTACAGTTTTAAATATAGAACTGCTATAAGCATGAAATGTTTTTGTTGTAATTTTATTTAAAACTTCATTGACTCCATGTTAAGGGATGTAAGTTAACATAATTTGTTCTCTATTTAGATTTAGAATTTAGAAATAAATGCAGCTCTCCATTCATATGGTCTACTGAATAAATGCCAAGCCAGGGAGGACAGAAATAATTTCTTATCTAGAAATGGTAGAGAAAATTGATATTGTTTGTAGCTTGGTTGTTGATTCGTATTTGCTTGATTCTCTTCTTTGGCTCAAAATCCAGTAGCTTGGCGAGTGGCTCTGCAACAATTGCTATGGGTTTGAGAGAATTTTCTTGCATGCTGACTATCCCTTGCGATTTCACCATTTTGTCGACAATTGTGGAAATCTGGCTACTTGATCTGACAAAAGTGACAACCCTTCAAATTAGTGTACCACAACTGCATTCTGTTCTCTGCCAGGAAACTGCAGATCAGTCGGGGTGGTGGCAGCATGGGTCAAATGTCTTCAATAAGTAACTCACTCACACACACACATTTTCTGAACCACTTGTCCCATATGGGGTCACGGGGAGCCGGAGCCTAGCCGGCAACACAGGGCATAAGGCCAGAGGGGGAGAGGACACACCCAGGACGGGACGCCAGTCCGCCGCAAGGCACCCCAAGCGGGACTCGAACCCCAGACCCACCAGAGAGCAGGACCCAGTCCAACCCACTGCGCTACCGCACCCCCCGATTCAATAAGTAACTGTTTCACTTAAAACACAGCATAAATCAGTTAAGTACTGAACAAGTACTGAATGGATTGTGAAATGTGAAATTTTTCATTAATTTCCAGTTTTGGAATATTTAGCCTGCTCTGCTTGGTGATGCTGATGATATTTAAAAAATAACCATACTGGAGATGTCACTGTCAGATCACACATATCTATGCTGTATTTCACATTAATGTACAGGGTGCATACAGGGTAAAACATCACTCAGACAACCAATCCATAATCAATTATAGTGCAGGATTTTAAAGAACAAATTAAAAGATCTCTAAACAAATGATTTGTATGCATGGTTAACAGAACTTTTGCCAAGTGTGACAAATGTGCAATGAAAGTGTTGCAAATCAGATTTTTAAAACAAATGGTGACAACAAATAATTGTTTAATGCTATGGTGCTGTATCCAGTGTTGTAAAATGATTATCAAATGAAAAGAAATGAATAAAAAATTCTTGAAAGGACAAAGGCCCTGGAAATCTTCTAAATTTCCAGTCAGTTATGAGCATTCCAAAGCGTACTTGTTCTCTTTCTTACATGATTCAAGAAAAATATAGAATTTCAAAGTTATATTAATGTTTCAGGTCAGTTCAGCTCAGAAAAAAAGGACCCTTTCTTCTCAAGCTAAAGTACACATCACACATTCTCACCCTGAATGTATAGGTGAGACTAATATGCGGACCAGATATTTGATACTTGCTAAGTTTTGATATGTTGGACAGGGTTAAAAAATAAATAAATAAATAAATTAATTAATTAATTAATTAATTTTAAAAAAAAAAAACATTTGAAAAATTAATCATTACTTGAAACAGGCTTTTTTAAATTTATTTATTTAATAAAGAATTGGACTTTACACAGACAAAAATTGAGCTTTTTGTTTCACATGTCCATTAGCATTTATTTCTCTCCCTTAAAGTATTCCCCTTTCTTATAGGGGACAGCTGGAAGCCGAACAGAGTAGTTCAGAGCAGGTGTAACAGTTCCAGTCAGTCTGCTTCCCCTTGTGGTGGACAGTGAGGTAGGGCCAATGATTAGTGCAGTTAACCCATTTATACTCCTATTTAGTTTGCCATTTATTTTCTAAATGCCTGGGAGTCCCTTTCAGGATTAAATATTTACACCTCAGCCTTCTGTGTTTATGAGCCATCACATACTTGGATGAGTCCCTCAAAAAAAATGTCCTTGGGTTTTGGCCATGGGCAGGTAGTCATTTATTCATAAAGTCCTACCCCCAAACTCCCTTCTTTCTCTGACTCAGTAGAGTCAGCAAGGCACCTCTTTAATAATGCAGGCTTTGCCTGTTCAGGAGTTGCCGCCAGTGATTCACTCACACTGCTAAACTCCCCTGGTGGCTCTGCCACCGTCTGCTACTGCCAGTGTCTTCGCTGTCTCAACCTTCTGGCCTGGGGGGCAGTAAAACGCTGCCTGCGGCAGTGCTAACCAATCCAGACTAATAGGTTCCAGAACACCTAGTTAATGGATAGCCAGAACATGAGGGAATAGGTAAACATTGCTGCAGCTTTATTGCATTCAGTGTTAATCTTTGTTAATTTTTACCTTTCCATTGTGTTTTAAATCCATCCAAGAAATGTCCGGATTTCTCTAAATTGTTTATATCAGCTCTCTAATGAGTCTCTGGGGCAGGTTTTACAGTTGTTCTTCAATGTGTGTATGTATGAACATGTAAAGGTTACAACTTAGAAGGCATATACAGCATCAGTTTTGGATCCAATCTTATGTTTTGTGTTTTTGCATTTTTTTCAGTGAATTTCTATAAAACTTTTACTAAAGCCTAATACTACTACTAGGGAAGGTCAAGCAAACAACTAATGAAGAATATCACATTTCACTTACCTGCTACCCTGAATTATAAAGGCAATTTGATTGAATGATTGGGATTGTTGTCTTGAAGAATAAATCAGCTGTACTTCAACTTCAGCTCATGGACAAATATTTTAAATTATCCATTTTGCACTGCAGAGGAATTTGTGGTTCCATCTCTATGTTGTCCAGGTTCAGAAGCAGAAGAAATATCCTCACACTGCAACATTACCACCACCCTGCTTGAGTGATCATAGGTAGCTCTGAATGTGGAATTCCATGTTTTATTTTTAGCTAGATGTGACTATGTCCATGTTGTCCAGGAAGTTCCATTGTTGGTTCATTATTCAATGGACAAGTCTTCCTGGAGTCTTAAGAGCCATTCTGGAGCTTTTTGGAAAACCAGAGACACTTTTTTTAATGTTCTTTTTAGTGATAAGAGTGGATTCCTCCTTGCTATGTGTCCCCTTCCCCCCCTGTATCCCCTTTTTGCACAGTGACTTTATTATTGGGGTCGCGAACACTGAAGTAAGCTGAGATGAGAGTGACAGGCAACTTCCTTGGTGTTGTCATGCAGATCTTTTTAACCCCTTCCTTGTTTTACACCTTGGAGAAATGTTGGTAGGAAGCCCCCTTTAAGTAGATTCACCACCATTGCATGATTTTGCATTTGGCTAATGTAGCTCTGACTATGTTTCATCTGAGGTTCAGAACCTTATTAGTAGCTGGGTAAGCCTTTCCAGATTAACAGATGTCACAACTAGGAGTTCAAGTCACACCAACAGCTCACAGGCACAACCATACCTCACAGACTGACTGCCACCTTGGAGAAGCTTGTTAGAAGGAAACAAGCACCAGGTTAATTCAGCAAAACACAAATTTTCTAATTTTCTTGGTATAAGGGTCAGGGTTTAGGGCTAGAATTTGGTACTTAAATTCTTATTTTGGAGATTGTCTTCAAACAACATCATGTCTTTATACAGCTGACTGTAAAAACTTCATAAGGCTGGTTTATCTAGGAATGGTATTTATATTTTCACACTCAATTACTGCACATTGATGTGCATTGTGTTGCACAACAAATAAATGAAAGAAGAAGAGATCTAGTGTCATACTGCTCACTTCATATAATAGTATAACTTACAGTGAGATCAAATTCAATGTCAGCAATTTGTAGAAAACAATTGGGAAAGGGCCATGTACGTCTCATAATGACATATTGTGTCTTTGGAGATTTTTACCACTGTGGAATAAATTTGCAGATATGAATGAAATTGTTACATGTTTAAAATTACATAATGACATTTTAAAGGACAACAAATCACGACAGTTAATCACCTGAAATACCAGGCTGTGAGCATAAACCACAATGGCTAGTCAAGGTAAATGATTAGCTTGTCAGTCTGCCATTTATCAGAGGAGCTCAAAATAGAAAAGAAATGCAATTTCACTCATAACTCATGTACTGAAACTAACTTATTAAATTTAAGCTATTCAGATGAGCCACCCCGTGGTTTCAAGCATGGAGTCTAAAAACTGTGTTTCTTTACAGACAGGTTTCCGTGTTTACTGTTGGAGAAAACACAGCAGGTCTGACATACCATTTCAAAAATGTAAAGATAAAGGTTGCAGTTTGAATAAACATGATTACAGGGTGGATGAGAGTAGATAAGTAAGGAAAGGTCAGTGCTTATCTCTGCATTTACGCAATATGTCATTCTGCTCTGTTATCCTGAATATGAATTTCATATTAAGTTTTACTTACTTGGGTGGGGGTGCGGTGGCGCAGTCCTGCTCTCTGGTGGGTTTGGGGTTCAAGTCCCGCTTGGGGTGCCTTGCGATGGACTGGTGTCCTGTCCTGGGTGTGACCCCTCCCCCTCTAGCCTTATGCCCTATGTTGCTGGGTAGGCTCTGGTTCCCTGTGACCCTGTATGAGAAGTGTGTGTGTTTTACTTACTTGGCACAAATTACAGTGTACTGCTGTTCACATCATCTGAACTGCTTGTCCCATATGGGGCGCGGGGAGCCGGAGCCTAACCCAGCAACACAGGGCGCAAGGCTGGAGGGGGAGGGGACACACCCAGGATGGGACACCACTCCATCACAAGGCACCCCAAGTAGGACTTTAACCCCAGGCCCACCGGAAAGCAGGGCCTGGTCCAACCCGCTGCACCACCGCACCCCCCTCTACTGCGATTCATTTAATTTTAATTACTTTGTGTTTAGTCACTGACAAAATGTATTTCAATGTATTTTCTGGACACCATCATGCTGCTATATAATCAAACATCAGACCAGTCTGTTTCTGGTTTTGATTTCTTGAGGAAATATGTTTCTTAGCATTTTAATAAAAATTTCTCAAGCACAGCCCACTCAACTGCTGTGACAGCAGATTGCAGTAAAACAGAATCCAGACACATTTTACTATTTGTGTAAGATACACTTTGACCTCCTCTCAGCATGCACAGGTCATCACAGGTTTTGTTACATCAGTGAAGAACACTGAGTCAAGCCACATACATTGAATACCAGTTTAGCAGCCTGCAGTTTCAACCACAGTGACCCAGTAACACCTATTGCTCTCAAGTACCTGGATTTTGTTTGGGGTGGGCGATGTGTAAAATCACAAGCTGGTCAAGGTTCATATGATCCTGGAAACTCATGCACACAGAACGTATAGAGACCTAGGACTGCTGTTGACGTGACAAAACAGCAAGCGATACAGGATCCCAAGTCTGGTCAGGGGTGTATATACAGAGACAAGCAGAGCACATCGGTCCATCATAACAGATTTTTCTGGAGTAACGTAAGTCATTAAAGAATCTCTGCTAATGGAAATTTGTCAACATGAACCTCAAGGCTCAGCATCTTCATATATTGTATTACCTTGGGCATATTTAGAAACTCAGAGGTTAAGTTATGCCTTTCGCGAAACAATGGTCTCATTAGTTTTATAGAAACTTTCAGATTAATGGCATCCATTAGATGCTTGACTTCTATTGTTTTATTCTTGTCACTGATTTAAACTGAACCAGAAAACTTTTATATTGCCCACTAATATTTCAGTGCAGAAAAATCAGTATGATCATTAGTGTATGTATTTTCTATATTGAGCACACAGCATGCACAGCATATTTTCAGACTACCTTAAAAGAATTTGTTGGGTCATATTTTTGGTTTGAGGGGGGTGCGGTGGCGCAGTGGGTTGGGCCGCAGTCCTGCTGTCCGGTGGGTCTGGGGTTCGAGTCCCGCTTGGGGTACCTTGCGACGGACTGGCGTCCCATCCTGGGTGTGTCCCCTCCCTCTCCAGCCTTACGCCCTGTGTTGCTGGGTAGGCTCCGGTTCCCTGTGACCCCGTATGGGACAAGCGGTTCTGAAAATGTGTGTGTGTGTGTGTGTGTGTGTGTGTGTGTGTGTGTGTGTGTATTTTTGGTTTGAAATTCCTATTATAGCACTAATTGTTTAAGAACACCACTGCTTCACATACATTTTTATGTGAATGCTCAATTTATATTTTCAAGTACAGTGTGGGAAATATCCTATTCAAATAATTTATTTTGACTTCAGACATTTGACTATTTTCAACAAACCACTCACTCGCTCATTCACTATGAAAAACCACTTGTTGTAATGCAAAGTCCTATCCTAAGAGCGTAGGGTGCTAGACAAGGCAATGTAAACTCTGGACAAGGCACCAGCCCATCATAAGGAAAGCACAAGCACACATACATCCACTCACTTTCACACACTGCATGCAATTCAGAGCCCTCAGTTATCCTGAAATGTGTCTTCAAATAGAACTGGCAGGACATTGGATGCCTTAGGAGGGCAATGACCCTGTCCAGTCTGTACGAAGCAAGAATTTGGACATGCTGAATACATTTACATTTCCATTTACATTTATTCATCTAGCAGACACTTTTCCCCAAAGCAACGTACATCTCATAGAAAATACAATGTGTGCACTACATAAGCAGAAACAGAGATTTAGATGCAGGCTTGTGATTCTAAAGTACAGTTAGTTAATTTCCCCCATTTGAACCAATGTACATCACACGAGTAGCTGCATAAAAGTTTACCCAAATATCGAATCGTAATCATGTTCCTAATATATATTTTTTAAAACATTTACATTACATTACACAAGTAACTGCGTGGAGGTTTATCTGTTGTTCAACAGTTTTGATCTCAAAGTTACAGAGCATGAACATTTACACATTACATGTACTTAAGAGTTCATGAGAGATGTGAATCCAGAAGAGGTGAGTTTTAAGACACTTTTTAAATGTATACAGAGCTTCAGCAGTTCTGAGTGAGAAGGGGTGGTCGTTCTACCACATCGGAGTCGGAACCAAGAACCTTTGTGCTTTTGCTCTTGGACCTGTTGTGCTTGGGACCACCAAGTAGGCAGAGGTGGAGGAGTTTAGCAGTCTAGTTGAGGTGTAGTGGATGATCAAAGCTTGTAGATATCTGGAAGCAGTTCCATTGATGCTTTTGTAGGCCATAACCAGGGTCTTGAATTTGATCCGGGCAGCTATAGGAAGCCAATGCAGAGAGATGAGGAGGGGAGATACATGGGAACGCTTCAGCAAGTCAAACACAACTTTTACAGCAGCATTCCTTTCAACTTTAGAGGTTTGATGGCAGTAGCTGGAAGGCCAGACGAGAGAGTTGCAGTAGTCTAGGGGGGATATCACCACAGTCTGGACAAGTAGTTGCACAGAGTCTGTTACTTGAGAGGGATGGATCCTGCAGATGTTATTCAGGATGTATCTGCAAGTCCGCGTGGTAGCTTTGATGTGCAGAAAGAAAGACAGACTTCTGTCAAGCATGACTCCTAGAATCTTAGCCGAGGAGGTAGGCAAAATCAGTGAGTTGCCCAGTTTGATAGAGAGTTCACAACAGGAAGACAAGCCAGATGAGAGGCAAACCATCTGTTTTGGAAAGGGTGAGTTGTGACTGGTGATCAGACATCCAGGCAGAGATGTCCAACAGGCAGGCAGGGATGTGCAAGAAAATGTCTGATGCTCCAGGTGAAAATGAGAGGAAGAGCTGGGTATCGTCAGCATAGCAGTGGTCGTTGAATCAATGAGAGACGATAGTAGGGCTGAGTGAAGAAATATAGATTAAGAAGAGTAGGGGGCCCAGTACCGAACCCTGCAGAACACCAGTTGAGAGAGGCAGAGGAGAAGAATGGCAGCCCGGCCAGACCACTTGGTAGGATCTGTTTGATAGGTAGGACTCAAACCATTTTAGTGCTGTTCCTTTGATACTAAGCAGACAACCTACCAATCAGGGCTTTGAGGAACTTTTCAACCCAGTGGAGATTCCCCTCTCCCAGGAGGCTTTGTTTGCAGTCTGTGGTGGATTAGTGATGGATTAAAGCCCATCACTGTTCCTGAAGTCACTATGGTGATTTCAGACCGTGGTAAGGGGGCTGTTGGGATAGATGAAATTTGCCAGGGATGGTAAAAAACTGGAAAGTGTGGAGATAGTGTGGGTCATTCATCTCTTTAGTGTTGCATGGAATGCAGGTTAGACACCTGTGGACTGGCGAACTAGGGGGTGGTCCCTCAGTGTTGAGCTGCTGTTTGTCCAGATTGTGAGGAGTCAGCTGAGGAAATTCGACTGTTCTGTAAGAAAGGTGGAGCTATTCTGGGCATGTCCCCAGACTAAGGACACATTTGACAGAAGATTATGCTTCTCAGCTCTCCAGAGAACGCCTGGGATCCCCCCCAGAGGAGCTGGAGACTGCATGTTGGAACCAAAATAAAAGAAAAAATACCCCGACTCATGCCAACTTCCTGGGTCAGGTCATTTGACCATGAAAACAAAAGATCACAGGGACACCCCCCCCCATTTAGGAATATAGACACACCCCCACCCCCTGTATATATACAAACCTAGTTGCACAGAGATAACAACAGAGATGAAAGCACCCCCATAGTTTCAATGCACACAGTGTAGTGGTTAAGGCCAACAGTTACAAGCAGAATGTCCCCAGTCTGAATCACTCCTCCAGATGCAGTACCCTTAATTTAATTAAGTTACTTACTTTGACTTGCTTTAGTGAAAATTCCCTGTTGTGAACATGGGTACGCAACAGTGAGCAACATGTTACAAAAATATTTTCAGCCACCTTAGACAAAGACACTGGGCAATGAGAGCAAAGGATAAAGCTGACATTCAACAAGTAGAGGTACAGCAAAGTTTTTAGACACAGAAAATCATTAATGTATACAATATCTTTAGAATTAAAATGGTATGCAATGTTAAAGTGCTAAGTCAAACATTTATGGCTTAAAATATTAAAAGTTAAATATATTGTTAAATTCAATAATAAATTGGTATTCTGAAACTCACACCTGATAATGACAAATTTAAAGTATGTGCTTAAGGTAAAAAATTCAATCAAATGCTTCCAGTTCAGTTTACCCAAGTAAATTTTAAATGTATTTACCATGTATTCTAAAGTTAACAATAAAAAGTAGACTTGGATGATGCGGAAAAAGGAAATATTTCAGTTCTTCATGGTTTGATGAAACTGTACTGTGAATCTACACTTTCAGATATTAGAACATTTAAAAAATGTTGAACTCACATAAAGCAGGCCAGTTCAAGGCTATGAAATCATGAAAACTACTGAAATATACAAGACTTGCATTGTTTATTCAGTAAAGTTGGTATTGTGAAATGTGTGTATGTACAAATTGGAAATACTCAGAACAGCATTTTTTTTTATGTCTATTATGCAGGTGAAGCCCCTTTTCTGGCTAGTCAATGCAAGATCATTTCCTGAACAAAGAAAAGTGTTGAAATCCAGCTGAATCAGCAGACAATGTCAGCTATTTTAAGGATGACGTTCACATCACTTGTGCGGACACAGTATGAGTGATGCAACACCTTTTGTAGGATCAGCAGCCACCCTTCCTTCCTGCCTACCCTCCCCAGAAAGGTTTTTTTAATTTTTTGTCTTCATCTTGATCCTCTTCTCCTCTACAAAATATTGATATACAAAGTGTACAGAAGACAGCCAGTTTAATAGAAGAAATAGAAACTGTATACATAGTGTTTAATAGTAAACTGCAGTATACATAATTTTTATACCTGATTCTATATTGAAAAACATAAAATATATTTAAAGAAGAGTAATTAATGTAGCATACATAAATCTATTATATATTCATTATATATTTGTTAAATTTGCTATAGAAATATTTTCTTAATATACAGCATGGTAAAAGATATGCTGTATTAATTTTTCCATACTAAAATGAACCTTTTAACAACCAAGAAAATGTGAAAGTCATACCTCAGAATGCTAGTTATTCATTAGTTTCTTTTTTTTCCTCCATCCATGCAGCTATGCCTGTGTCTGAGTGGCTCAATGGTGGATGTGATTCCTGCTCTACAGCTTTGTGAGAAACTGGCTTTCTAAGGGTAATTAAAATGATAATCCAAGTCATACCTGAGCTTCAGCGTACTGATGGGGTCTTGATTCCAATACTATAACACTTTGGCATTCCTAAATGGAAGACTCAAAAAACAAACTCATTAAACAAAAGTGAAAACATTAAGGAAAATACAGTGTGTTGAGAGACTCAAGAGAGGCTGAGTAATTTTCAAAGTCAATGGATAGTCTGCATGTGTCTAAACACTGTCTTTCATTCAGACATGTTCTAAAGGCTGCACCAAAAGATATAATCATGGAATGAAAATATCTTTATCATTACAGACAGTGGAAAGCTATGAGAGATTTCTTTTGAATTAACCAGTCTATTTTGGCACATTTCCATAAAAATCAAAATATTTAGTTACTTGGAAATTGTTCAGGCGCCAATGCTGAAAAAGTCTCATGTGACAATTATTTATGCCCACTACAAAGATCTACAGTTTGTTGGGCACACAATGCCAACGGTGACCGTGGCAACAGTGTGTTGGCACCCAGCCAGTCAGGAATTGTTGCCATGGTGAGAGGATGAGGTGCCTGGGTTTGGGCCCCTTCTCTATTGTGATCTGCTGTGTTTCAGCGGGTGTCAACCCCCCTTCCACCACTCCCCTTTGTCCCCCAGACAAACAGCTGGTCTGTGACCAATTGATCTGTTGCCATGCCAACCTCCCACAACCTTTTACTCTGACTTAACAGGGCCAACACAATCCAAAAAAATCTGTCTTTACACAACCTTGCTACCAAATCACTATATAAGAATCTCCCTCATATTTCACTTCAATAATTTTTTTCTAAAAAAGTATTTTACTTCAACCCAGTGGCCATTCAGCCTCAAAGTCATTAAGAATTGCCAGTAGAAAACTAAGGGGGGAGAAAACTTCAGGGAAGATTTCTATGACTCTGAGAGCACTCATAATAAGTAGGCAACCTCTTTCAAAGTGTTTACAGCAACTCCTCATTCTGCTACCCCAAAAATCCCCTGGTTACCATGGAGACAGTCTCTTGGCTCACTTTTACAAAAATAGGAAATCAATGACAGACTGCATCACCAATTCCTCACTCTACATGGGAAAACAGGTTAAGGCCACAGGATGACTCTTATCATTGAACATCCCTAAATCATCACTCATTGGTTTTAAAATACTAAGAATAACCTTCAAGGCCAGTCCCCTGTGATATGACTTTGTGTTATTCGAAATCATGTTGCTTATTTCTGTAAATGCTGAAATGATCATCATTGGACAAAGTTGAGCAGCTTGGCCTGACTTCCTTGCAGCTGATTTCAATATCAGTGTGTTTATTTTTGACCAATGTTTCTCTGCAGTCAGCATTTCACCATTGCTTGCCACTGCTATCTATTGACGAGAGCGTTGGGAGATGTTAGCTGTAACACCTCTGAACAGCCAGTATCCCTTCTACACTTAAGATTTCCTTCTCCTCACTTCACATTGTCATGGTAACTGCTTGCTGCCTCCAGTAACAAGCCTTTAAATAAACAATACAATTAACAAAAATCATTGCAGCCAGAACACTGAAGTGTTTATATTCATGAATAAATAGGGAACTCCAATGTCATTCACCTCTCATCCTGAAATGTTAAAAGATTCTGAAAGAAAGAAAATGGCTCTGTGAAGCACAACTGGTGTTGTTGCACAATTTCTATCACAACATGGGGGCTGAACAAAATTTTCAGGTCAGATACAATAATAAGGCTGTATCATCAGCTACAGAACAGCTCTTAGGCCTCTTGCTTCCTTACAGACCTCATTATGCACCTCCAAGTCCTTAGAATGGGCAAAGAACTGCTGCAGAGTCAATCCCAACCCTTAACCTTATCCAATTATTTCAAATTAGAGACAACCAAAATACTGCTCAGCCAGTTCTCATGAGTCTACATTAAGCAGTCCCAGTCAGTTAGCGCTAGCCAAAACACTGCTCCTTGAGCAGCACTCAACCAGTCTATTTGTAGGCCCTCAAGAGCAGTAAATATGTCATAGTCTGTTTTGTAGAGAACAATTTACATTTATTTACCCATTTATATAGCTTGGTTATTTTATTGAAGCATTTTAGGGTATCTTGATCAAAGATATTAGTGCCGTATTTGGGATTCAAACATGAGTTCTCCAAGTCAAAGGGGGAACCACTAACCATGGCTCCATCTTCTGAGAAGCTATTTGGAAGTTCCTGATTGTCAAGTACAGAAAAACCCAAAGTACCATATAGTCTGGTCTGTGCTGTCATTTCCTTACCTTTATACAGAAGGTACGCTCTACTGTATTTTATAGTTTAACATAATACAAAGTTTAAGGACATCAGTTAAATGTGGAGATAAAATTAGTCCTAATGTCCCAAAGAATAATTCATGTTTTCGAAGGCTTTTTTACAGACAGCTCACAGGGATCCACGCTTTTGAGGTCATCAGAATTCCAGGAGCATGTAGTGTGCTTTCAATTGCAACAATTTAATTCATTGTTTCTAAATGTACATACCATCATACATACTTCTGAACAGGGTGAATCTCATACACCAGTGACAAAGAATGGCACCAGTTAATTTTTGTTCTGCCTTTAATTGTGCTCCACTGGTATGGGAATGGCAGTGACATTTAAGTGGTGCCTCTAAGGCATTTAGCTCCCAGCTCATAAATTAGAGGACATCCATCCCATGATTTGCAAAGGGTAGAGCACAGTGTAAGCTCCAAGTAAGAGCTATATATACAATCTATTCAGGAGCTCAGAATGGCTATTCACCCTTTGTCCCCGACCCCCAGCTTGTAAGTCTGTCCCTGCTGTCAAAGAACATGAGGTCAAAGGAAGTTTGTAGCCATAGCTGAACACCAGATGCCTTTCGTTCCTCAACAAAAGCTGTGGTTACTTGCATTATGAAAGAAGTGGGGTGTGTTGGGTGATTTGACTAATTTGCCTTCCCATCTGTCTCACAGTCTCATGGCTTGAGAGTGGTCTGAAATAAAAAAGACAAAAAAGGAAGCACAGAAAAATATATTTAAGGAGCCACTGCCCTGAAATCTATACACAGACCATAAATGGCTGTAGAACAAATAGAGACCAACTATATCCTTATGGCATCTGGGCAGCTGGCTGTAATGGAAGTTAAACTGTAATATGCTCGGATTTCAGTCTTCTTTGCATGCAAATGCTCCGGGTAATTTGAAAGACAGTTGAATGTCTGGCCAATAAAGTGCCATACTTTTAACCACAGTGAGTTTCTGTAAAGAAATTATGGAATTTTTACCTGAATTTAGCTTTATAAATACTGTGAGCTATCAAGAGGTGGAGCCAAGGAATGGGGTGGGGATAGACTTGATGGGCAGAAACCTCCTGGCCACCCCATTCAGTTGAAGGTACTGATGACAAGCTGCAGACAGGTGAATGAGAATCAAGAAAGACATTTAAGAGAGCTGGTCTCAAGATTTAGGGAAACAAGCAAAGGAGCAGGAGGATCCCCTTTAAATGACTGATAGCTGGTGGTTTCCGTATTTGGGTTTTGATTATACTTTTTGATGCTGGTTCATTCAGTGACTTTTTGGTTTTGAATGAATAGACTACAATGCAAACAAAATTAACCCATAAAATGTGTTCCATTGAATAGCAAAGCCCTATAATATCATATTACCACCCACATTTTCAATTCAATGAAAATTTGTATATTGTCCTTCCTAAGTTTGCCTCTGTGTCTTAAAGTACCAAGAAATATCAGAAGAGAACAAACTCGTATGTCTAGGAGTGGGGAAAAAAAGACGTAAGTGAATTCAAGGTCAACTGCCTCCCCATATCTCCTGGATCCATGGTAACACTTCGCAATTAGAAGAAAATACTAGTTTTTTTAAGAGCCGCTCCTGCTCCCCACATGACCTTCAAAGGAACAGGGGTGCAAGTGGCAAGACCTTGAAGGTCTTAAACCAATGAGGTTCTCCCCAAAAGTGCCATTACCCAAGAGATTCTCAGAGTGAAAAAATAGAAAAATATTGTCACTTAAACAAATGGAGAGCAGCATACACAGCAGCACAGGGATGGAGACAGACAGCTAAACAATAACTAGCTAAAGAGAAGGCTTCTAGTCTCATCAAGTTAAACATCTAATGTACCGGTCTTAAGGTTAAGGCTGAATAAGTGGGGAACCAAATTAAAGTAATCACCCATGTTCATTTTCATCAACTGCTCAGAAATTAATGGTATGATCCTGTATTCACATCAGAGCTAGCATTTCCATTGCATCTTTTCATGTGACATACAGAAATAAGACAACCCCATTAATTTTTATGGTAATGACTGTTCATTAACATTATTGTTGCAATGAAATATTAATAATCCATTATATTTGCGTGGTTTCATCAAATTGAATCTCTAAACTTAAAAACCTTCAAGAAGTTCTTTCATATAAGGGTATAATTAGGAATATATTCTTTGATACTACCATAAAGTCATGTATGGCTCCATCAAACAGCAGAAGCTCAAAACTGCTTTATTTCTTCATCCAATACTCTTAAATTAAAGACAATGATCTCTCTTAATTATCACAATGGGGCAAGTTTCAGAGGAAACATTTAGGGGTTTTTAAAATGCCCTTCATGACATGCCTTTGTTCATTGTCTCCCCACTGATAGTTAAGAAGATGGATGACTAAGCACAGCTGGGGGGTGATTATGCACCCAGAGGGACAAAGGCAAGTGACCTCTAAATCCCCAAGCTTCCAGCATTTTACAGCTAGTGGGGCTTTTCATTAGCAGGTCCATGGAATACTCAAGGTTCAATTCCACTGCCAGTAACAAAGCTGGAGGGAAAATTGCCCATGTGCTTCAAAAACAATAAGATACAACTCATTGACTTATGATTTATGATATTTAATACACAACTGTGAGGACTGAAAGTGTTCCATCTCTTGTTGTGATTGTTTTGTCCTCGTATGTCACATATAGAACAAATTCAAAGCAGGAAATATTGTAAACCTAGATTCACTTTTGTAAAAGATGTGACTGTCTCACACTGGACACTATCTGAGTTCCACAAGAATTACAGCATACTTTCCTACTGTTTCTTTTTGCTAATCAAACAGAAATGGTAGTTGATGGGACCGGTCTCTGCAATACATGGATGAAAACACTTAAAGTGTCATATCAAATCAAATCTTGGATTATTCATGATGGCGTTGCACCGGAAGACAGCTGCCAGAGTCTGCCACTACCACAAACTCAGGCAGGCAGACATTCAGATCTGGGAACATAACCATGGGGCAGCAATAGACTTCAGTCCCTGCAGGGCACTTGTGACCTTGTTTGGAGAGGTTATTGGACCAGAGCCTGGAAAAACAAATCGCCGTATCTGCTTGGTATAGTGGAGAGTAATACTGATTTAAATGCACAATTCTGGTAATTTAGAAAAAAGAAAAAAAAAAACAAAATTGTGTTCAGAGTCTGTGCTTAAAATGAATTACTTTAGAATTTGAGTCAGTCATATTAAAGCCAGGAAGTGAGTATCGGACAGAACCCAAAATGGTAAAACAATCCAGGTTTTGGAATGTCTCTCAGAGTACAAAGGGCTCTCGAAAGCAAATTATTTTAGAATTCAAGACTACAGGAGATGTAGATTTTTTAATGGATTTCCCACCTGGAAGTACAGTAAATATTCTGAGAATCAGTATGGGTGCTGGACAATGAAAAATGCCATTTTAACCAGTGGAATATTTGCCCTTACATCATCCAGGCACAAACTATTTTTGACAGTAGGTGGTGAGGGAAGGCCCAGTGATGGTCTCTCCTACCTGGTGGATTTATAGTTTTGAAGAGGGAGAATTCATTGGCAAGATAAGTCATTCTCATGTCTCCTCCAAGAACAGACAGAGCCCAGCTTTCTATACTGCCTGTTTCTGCAGGCTCCAAACCACACTGAGGACTGTGAGTGTGTCACAGGCTTTTAGTCATGTTAAATTTTAATCTCTCTCCTGGCTGGTGTGGGAGATGAGTTGCTGAGGCTTGGATAGGGTTGGGGGGAGCGGGGGGCGGGGGTTGTCAAGGAGTTGGCAATGCAGTTCTACATATATCTCACATCTCACTGCTAGAGTTCAGAGGGTATGAGGGAGCTGGAAGGGACTGGGTGTAGCTGGGATTGGCCTGTTTGAAGGCATGCCAGCAGTGGATGCTTCCCTTTTACACAGCATTAGGAAAGGAAAGGGAACATCTGAGTTAAACCAATAGCCTTCCCCGCCTTACAAAAATAATAACGTTCCTGAAAAAACCCTCATGACATAAATTCTTAAAACTCAAACATGTAATTTCATTTAATTAATTTACGGGACAGCTGACAGTATAGTGGTTAGAACTGATGCCATGGGACTCAGAAGTTGCAGGTTTGAATCCTAATTCTGGCTGTAGTCCCCTTGAGCAATGTACTTACCCCAAAATTGGTTCACTAAAAAAATTATCCAGCTGTGCAAAAAAGTAAATAACCGTACTAGACCAACATTGTATGTCACTTTGGAAAAAGCATCAGCTAAATGAATAAATGTAATTTCAACAGTAAAAATATTTGTGCGTTCCTAGCCAAAGCTTATAATCATTTATGCTAAAACATCACTGGATCCCATTAAAGTTGACACAATTACAGCTAACCAATGTCAACAACCGCTTGTCCCGAGCAGGGTCACGGCAATCTAGAGCCTTACCCAGCAGCACAGGGTGCAAAGCCTAAGGAGGAGGAACACATCCTGGACAGGGACGTCACTCCGTTGCAAGGCACCCCAAGTAGAACTCAAACCCACGCCCTGCTACACAGGGGGGCACCGGCTGAACCCGCTGCACCACCATACCCCAACAAAAATTTCATACATACATACTGCAGTGACAGACATTGAAGAGGAGAATGGAAGCACCACAATGTTTCTGATTAAAGACTTTTTTAAAACACAAAGCAGAAAGAGAGTAAAGGGAGTATAAAATGTATGGACTTGACTCCAACACAACAGTTAATACCCCAAAGTCCACCTGCCTCAAGCAACACATGTTTGTAGTTAGAGGAACTTGAAATAGCAAAACTAAATATGCAATCTGAAACTCACCTGAATAAAAGTAAATGCAATAAACACTGTAACCCCCAAAACAGTAAAGTCTGTAAATATTTACACAATACAGTATATGTATTTACACACGCGCTATCTTAACAAGGATGAATAGAGAATGTTGGATCACGATGGCTGCTTCTCAATTAATCTGGTAATGGGCTATGTGCTCCCTTTCATCATGTCTGTATGCACACGTGTGTTTTTTTAACTTTTAGCTACTGATACAGGTACACGCATTTCAGAACCGCTTGTCCCATACGGGGTCACGGGGGAACCGGAGCCTACCCGGTAACACAGGGCGCAAGGCCGGAGGGGGAGGAGATACACCCAGGACGGGACGCCAGTCCGTCGCAAGGCACCCCAAGCGGGACTCGAACTCCAGACCCACCGGACAGCAGGACCGTGGTCCAACCCACTGCGCCACCGCACCCCCCATCTGATACAGGTAGCATGTTTCATTCATGCTCTGTTAAACCTTGTTTTCTACTTTTTACAGCTAAAATATGCAAAACAGTGAAAGCCCTGGGTCTGAGAATTGTCTGTTCAGCTTCCAAAGAGTGGGGAGGGATTGAGTTTAAAATGGGTCAGTGGAATAGGTGAATATAGTTAACACAAAGGAATATCTGAAGATCTTTATTCAGTATGGACTGTGCCAGTAAATAAATAAAGTGTGAATAACCCATATAATCCATTAATCAAAGAGATATGAACAAAACATAAAGACTATCAGACAACAACTGAATTTTCTTGACCATTTACTGGATTGAGTTATTTTCTAGATCTGAAATAACTGATATTTGCACAAAGAAATCATGTAGTCTTCTATACATTAATATGTACTTAAGACATGAAAAAAAATATATCAGATTCCTTTATTGAGAAGTAATGTGTTATATCAATATTTTTCACTTTCATTAACTGATTTGTAATCAGTTAGCCAGGGTGCTGGCAGTCTGGAGCCTGGAACCATCAGGTTGAAGATTTAGGGTGTACACCCTGGACAGGGGACCAGTCCACTGCAGTGTAAGTATACTCACTCACACCATCACACACAGCATGTCTTTGGACCATGGGAGAAAACTCACACAGACACTGGGAGAACATGCAAACTCCACACAGACTGGACCCAATTCAAACCTACACATGAACAGTCCAGGTGCTGTGAAGCAGTGCTGCCACCCACTGTGCCCCCATGCTTCCCATTCCGGTCAAAATTACCAAGCTGTTTAAATGGGTAAATCAAAGTATCTTATGCAAGTCTCTTTGAAGAAAAATATAAAAACACACACACATACACACATTTTCAGAACCACTCATCCCATACGGGGTCACAGGGAACCAGAGCCTACCCGGGAACAAAGGGCGTAAGGCCGGAAGGGAAGGGGACACACCCAGGACAGGACACCAGTCCATCGCAAGGCACCCCAAGCGGGACTCAAACCCCAGACCCACTGGAGAGCAGGACTGTGATCCAACCCACTGCACCACTGCACCCCCAAAATATAAACAAAGTGAATAAATATAATGTATTCACTTGTTGGAGGTGATGAAAAGTTCAGATTTTGCTGTCTTGGATTACTCTTTCAGCAGCTTGGCATTGGAGATGGGTGGATGCAGCACTGGTGACTTCTCATCACGTATGCTGTCAACACAAAAAAGTTCTATCTTACCACAGCTCCATACTGAGTTGAGTCAATGTCAGAAAAAGTGACTGAGAAATAAGCCTGCAGGCTCTGACACATGTGCATTATCATTCAGTGCATCTTTTCGTCTTACTCATTTCCATCGCTGTTTCAAAATAGACATTTGCAAGCCCACGGTGGATCACTGAGCTTTACCTGGGAGTTATTTTTATCAGCCAGCACTGTTACCATGACTTGTGTTTCCACCCTGCGTCTCTGCAAAGCAACAAGAAAGGTAAATATATGCCAAAATGCCATCTGTCTGTGTCTGGAAGTGCTCCGCATTTCATAGAAAGAAGTCTGGCTGTTTTGTCTTGGGTTTCAAGGTTCTGAGCATGGAAATAAATCAGTGTACAGATGCATATGGATAAAGTGAGGAATCGGTTAACGAAACAGAGTCTCTCTCAGGTTATCCATGTGACAGCTTCAGTCCACATGGTCACACCTCACTCTACTACTTTGAGCCATTGGGCAACTTTCGTGGTGGGGTGTTGAGTGCATGAGGCCAAACAAAGGGAAGATGAAGACGCCCAGGTCCATGAAATGTTTTGTTTAAGGAAAAATAAACAAAGAACCTGTGAGCTGGAGGCAGTAAATCCTGCCTATCGGTGGAATCAGGACAAGTGATAGGGAGCTGTTTTGACGTTTCCAGAGGTGCGCTCAAAATCCTGAACAAACAAGAAAACAGATTATGCACACTGATGTCAAGAAAAAGTTATTTGTAAACTTCCTGAGAAACAAAGTCATCTTTAGCAGTAAAATTCATTTGACATCTGCTGATTCCATTCAGCTTTACATCACTGAAGGTCCCCAGTGCCAGAGTGGCACTAAAAAAACCATTTTCTGTTTGAAAGGGAAATGAAAACACATGAACTATTCTCAGACCTATTGTATATCTCACATCTTCAGAGGTGACAGTATTCTAAAGGCTGTCTGACATCATTGTGCTTAATGAGGTTGGCTGAAGTCAACAAAAGTTTCCTGTTGACTTTGTCATGTGGGTTAAAGAAATAAATCTGTCATGCCTAGTAGACACCTGGCCTGTCAATAAAAGTCAGTGTTCAGACCGGTCCTGTTCAATTGTTGTGTGTCTCCACACACAAACTTGCCCCATAGCCTCAACGCAGCTTCCCTATTGCCTCTTCGTATGCTAAGGTAATAGTAAAATACTAGAAGAGATCTTGGTAACCACATTATGTTGGGATTCAAGGAAGACAAGAAGAGTCTTATACAAAAACCGAAGCGATCAACAGGCTTGATGAGACGTCCTAAATATTTTTAATTATATACTTTGATAATTTGAACCTTGAAAGTCAGTATACAGTTTTTAACACTGCATGACCTACGCATTAAAACAGATGACATATCTGTGGACGTATATTCTTGCAATCAGATATAGAAAATATACTCCTCCATTTATTTGACTTTATAAAGATTTTGCCAGTGAAATGGTGGAAGGCTGACCAAAGCTCATATTAACTGGAGAAGCCCCCCCACCCCCCACCTCTTCCCATCATGAGTTCAGCTGCTCTCTGGAAAAAGAGGCTGTGCCTGGCGATCCTCAGGGGATGGGTCTTGCATTTGCACACTCATGGCAGCCGGCGCCAAGGCGAGATATGACCCTTGGCAAACATCAACACCCTCTGCGATAAATAACACCACTCCCTAGTCAAGGCACTCATGATCCACAAGGACAGCCTTGTCTTTACCTTGTTTATAAAAGCCCTCTTTGAATTCCTCATCAAATTTCAGGCCATTTGTCCTTTCACAGAATAGCCCTTTCTCAGTGTTAAAGATGCTATCACTAGCAGAATTGCTGAGTTGTTTGGGTGTCCCTGCAATGTTGTATATTGGTAACTCAACATTAAAGGAACCAAAGTGGATCCCATGAAGAGTTACTCATACAAACTTTCAGGAAATAAATAACTCATTCAAATGAACACTATCATTGTCGCTAATCCTTAAGATACAGCCGATCTTGCCCTTTCAGGTCCTTATGTTTCTTTCATACTAAAGGAATGTCTCATAATCTCTAATCTTGTCTTGTGCATTTGCAGTTCGCCTTCTTTTGCTCTTACATCTTTAGAAAATAAGTAATAAATAAATTAGTGTGAATCAAAACCCTAATACAGCAGTGATCTCTAGGATCATTTTGGGAGGGTCAACAGCTGGTGAGGGGATTGAATGTGTTGTGCATATAAAAGTGGCTCTTCACTGGTTTTCTTGAAAATGATCTCATCTAATCTTTGGGGATGAACAACCAGTTCTAGCATCTCAGAACTGTGTGAAAACTGTCACGTCCTCATCCACCGGCAGATCAACAACACCTGTAGCCGACCAAGGAGGCACATCATAAAAGAGTGTCCTGGAGGCTCCTCAGTGCAGAACCTCTGAAAAGAAACTGCAGTGCTTTCCTCCTTACTACTTCCTTACCCCATTTTCTACATTTCCTGGTTTGATCTCTGTTTTGCCTCTCCAACTACAATTCTTGTGTCTCTCCCCTGGATAACATTTGCTGATCGATCAACCCTCACCTGAAGTCTGACCACTGTTTTGCATTGCCCTCTTCAAATAGAAAGACGAGCCCGCACCTGAGTCCGTCGCTCACTCCCGACCACCACCGTGACAGAAACCATAAAGTTCCAAGTAACCTATTCTCAGAGTAATAAGCAAAACAAGCAGCCCATTCTTTATGGCAAAGCTGTGCTGATGTTTTAGTCAATGGATTAGCAGGTAAAAAATAGCTTGTTTAAAATACAGAGAGGGAGAAAGAGGGAAGAAAGAGTTCCAATTAATAGTGTGAGAGAGCTGGCAATAGCTGATAATATACCAGGTTAGAAATGCAGAACAAATAAACAGAGATAACAACTGATGATAGTTATTCATATATGGAGTGAAGCTCAAGAAGGAAGGCAAGTGCGAGGAGAGGGAGGTAAAAAGTCATCATAAAAACTAGGGCAGCAAAATGTCGGCACCATTTCCATGTGAAAGGAGTTCTCTCACTCAGGCTGGCAGGAGCCGAAGGAGGAAATAAGTTTTGGCTCCAAAACACTGGAGTGAGTGACTGCTTTCAACTGAGCCACATGCAACCCCCTACTATCTGAATACAATACTTAGCCTATCTCCCCTACTGGAAGATACAGCTGGTTATGTAAATAATGTGTTCCAGCATTCAATATAACATTTCCCACCCATGTTCACTTAAATTTCTTCCCTCTGATTTGAACAATCAAGGGTTAGATGGATAGCACAATTGTAAGAGCTGTCACCTTATACTTCTTACACACACACTATCTGAAACTACTTGTCCCAAGCAGGATCACGGCGAACCGAGCGCAATGCTGGAGGGGGAGGGGACACAGCTCGGATGGGATGCCAATCCGTTGCAAGGCACCCCAAGCAAGACTCAAACCCTAAATCCACCAGAGAATGAGCACAGGCCAAACCCGCCGCGCTACCACACCCTCCTCCCTTATAATTCAGCTAACCCTAATCTGGGTTCAAATCTGTACTCCAGCTGTAGTAACTGTAATAAAGGTGAGTTGTGGCACAGGAAGTTGGACCCAGATGGAAGATCTTTTATTGGGATATCGAAGGAACAAGCAAATCTCGTGATCAGGGGCAGGCAAAGGCCCAAACTCAAGGCGCGAATGCTGTACCAGGATGATCCGAAGACATGGTCGAAGGAATGGAGTGAAGGTCATGGCCGTGGGGGACAGAATTCTGAGACAAGGAGACAGGGAGGGAAACGAGGAAGGGAGACTCAGGGAGCAGGATAGATAAGGCGAATATATGGTTCAGGAGTGCAGAGGGAATGGTTGTCTCAATGAGATTCCGCAACCAGGGGGCAGTGGAGTGGTGCCCTTTATAGCCGGCTCTGCTGAATACGGTTAGGTGCTTGTGTCTGAGGTGTGATCATGGTCCTGACAGTAATGTTGAGAAAGGTACTTGTCCTGAATTGCTCCATTAAGAATTATCCAGCTAAATGGATGGATACATAACTGTAAATAGCTTAGTAAACAATCCTAACAACCTTGGAGGTCACCTTGGACAAAGATATCAGCTAAATAAAATTAAATTAAAAAACACTATCATTCTTAGAAACCCACCCATTTGAATGGGCATCAGAATCCCCACTGGGACTAGGGACTAGATGTGTGCAGCTCCCGTCAAGTCCTGATCTGGTTTCTCTCTCTAGAAAGAAGATTTATCCCCCTCCTCTTGGCCTATGACAGCTCGTCTGCAACACAGGCTAATTAAGGCTAACCAGCACCCCCCATCTCCACAGAAAGGAAGCGAAGCTAAACAAACCCAGCAGCAGCTCAAAACAAAACTCAGTGAGGCCAAGTTTCTCAGAGTGCCAACCCGTCAGGTTCCATATCTAAACAATCCAGCTTTCTGAAACCACAGGCTGTCAGTGCTGAATGTGGCCTGGTCACAGGTAAAGTGGCAGAAACCTGGATTGTGGCCAACTTATCGCCCAAGCACTATGCTCATGGAGGACATAATGAACATCTGGCCCTGCAGCCGTATTCTCTGTAACCTTGTCAATTTCTATAAAAAAAAAAAAAAAAAACAGATCCATAGTTTTAGCAGGAACGAAACAGATAAGGGATTCATCTATATCCTTTCAACTAAATTCATATGGATTCCTCATATATAAATCATATATAGCATATTATATTATAGGCTATAATTTGTAATATTTTTGGGTGTTACTGACAGGTCTAAGGAGGCTGGTGAAAACAGATTATATACCATCTGACCAATTTCAATAACCACTTGAGCCTATCCTAAAAGCTTCAGTCACAACGTGGGGGGGGGGGGGGGGGGTACACCCGTAAAGGGGACACCACTCTATTACAGGAAAAGGTTATGTACCATGCACATAAATATAGGATCATTATATTAAAGGAAAGACAATTCTGGTCTGAAACAGGGTATGGGTTGTCGCTTGTTTTGCCAGGCCTTTATAGTTTGAAAAGATGTTGAACACACTTAAGGAAAACAAGAACTGCTAATGACTTGTACATGTGAACTGCTAATGACTTGTACATGATGACCTTTAGTGGACTGAAAGACTGAGTATTTATAAAGGCAACCTCCATGATGTTTGAATGGGATCTTGAACTTTGCTCCTAATCAGAATCAAAGCAAAAGTTTGTATCAGGTGTTTTTTTTTGATTGAGGAGCTAAGTGGGGAAAAAAAAAAAACGTCTCTGACAAAATGGCATATCTTAAATGAGCAAATGACATTAAGATTAGGTCCAGCAGGACCTGCATTCCCTAGCCTTTCAAATTTGATTTCTGATGCAGATGGAGTGGAATAATAAAGAGTTTGATATCTTCTATATCTATGAGCATCTTTGTTTAAAGCAGAAATGTTCTTTTACCCAGTTCAATTAAAATATAAAATGAGGAAAAGTTTATTGTGGGAAGCTCTACTTACCAAAATGGAGGCTAGAAATTCTGATCAATGCGTTAGTTCTAGGGACAACAGTAAGTCAAGCCTTAAGAAACTGTGCCAGGTTAAAGTCAGGACCACATTGCAGCAGGAAGCCTAACCAAAGTATCTTTGATAAACACCCTGCTATATAAGTCAGAGTCAGAGTCTTTTATTTGTCATTTGCACAGTTACGCTGGGTACACTGGGCACTGAAATGCTTGTGACAAGGCTAACAGAGATGTGAACAGATGTGAACAAACATATATTTAGACAATGATCTGCTGATAAGTAAATCAGTGCAAATATCAAGTATAAATGGGCAGGTACACATAAATACAAGTAAAATAGATAGTAAATAGTGAACACTGAGTAGCAATGTCCAGGGGTCTGGAAATGAAGAAATAAAGTGTCAGTAATAAGTGTCAGTGCAGGACTACTCGCTGTTAAGAAGTCTGATGGCCCATAGGTAAATGCAGTTCTTCAGTCTTGTTCTTGAACGGATACAACGGAGGCATCTGCTAGACGGCAGTGTGGCAAACAGTGGTTAAAAGTCAAAGATAAAAAAAAATCTAAGGATGTATCTGTGACTTTAGATTAAATTAACTGCTAAGCAATTAACCATATTAAATTATGGGGGGCAGCAGATGGCTTTGTGGTTAGTATTACTTCAGTACCCTTGAGTAAGGTACTTATCATGAATTTCGCCTGTAAAAATTACCGATCTGTATAAATGGGTAAAGATTATGTCACATAACTTTGCAAGTCACTTTGTAAAAATTCTCAGCTAAATACATAAATGTAAATGCACCAGATGACTTCTATAAAGTCTTTGAATTTTGAAAAGTATCAGGTAAGCAAATACATGTGATGTGGCAAAATTATTTTCTTTCTCAAAGACAGTGGAGAGAATTTTGTAGGATCCTTGTGATCTATATGTGACACTAGACCGTGGCAGCTGCCCCAAAATTCCTTCTATTGTTGTTACTTTCATGCCACTAGTAAGTGTACATTTTCTTTAAGACATATATCAGTGCATATACAGATTCTTCAAATACAGAAAAAATTAACAAACAAAACAATATAAAGCAAAAAATCTACAAAGGGTAAAAATTAAAGTGAATTAATGATTATTTCCCCTTACCGATGAATACTGTCCATTCTAACTGAAGGTGAAAAACATATAAGGACTAGGAATAGTTTAATTCAGTTCTCAATGGCCCTACAAGCCCAATCCCCATTACAAGGCAGTGAGACTAAAGCATGTTTCCATCTGGTTTCTTGCCAGTGGATACCTGGACTGGACCTTCAAACTTCCCTATTTTGCATAAACAGGAGCTGTAACTTAATGCAGATCTTCAGCAATCCTACAAGCAGTGACATGTTGCTGAGGGGACTGAGGCCATTCAGATCCTACTGCTGGTGAATTCATTGGCCAAGTGGAATATTTTTTTCTATTTACTCAGCATTTGACAGGAGCTCTTCATCATCTGAGCCATAAATAATTTATCCACCTATTTCTGTCTGGGGAAAAAGAGGGAAACAATAATGATGGGATTCTGCTTTTTAGCTTTCCTCTTCTCCACTGCAAATAGCTTAATGGTTCCACTGGAAAAAAGGAACATGTACTCCCCTGTACATGAACAAATTAAGTGTGTGTCGTGAGATTGGGTAAAATTAATTAAATGGAGGAAAACCATGGACTCATTCAGTGGGAGAAAGTGTGGCAATCACCATATGACGGGGATGGGGCTGCCTCTCACCCTGCAAGCATGGCATGGTTGTTCATGCAAAACTTGAGGCAGCATCGCCCATTCATTTCTCTAACCTTAGTGAAATTGCAAAGTTCTGCAGGACCTCTCCAGAAGCCAAAAGGACAGAGTTACCTGAAAGGTCCTCCCTGATCCCAGTAACAGATCCCACTGTTCACTTGCAATTCCAAACTGTTCTGTAAAGACTTTGCTCCTCACAGCTCAAGGGTTACTGCGGAGGAGCTATCACTCTGTGGGAGTGGATCTCTTGTTGGATGGGATGGTACTGGACACAAACACATTTCCAGCAAACAGTCAGGATCCCACATACCTATTTAATTATAGCGAGAGTGAAACTCCTGACACACTGTTTTCTTTTCTTCCACTTATTATGTGAGCATATTCTTTATTCGCTTCCCAAATTATTCAGACCAAATACACACACACACACATTTGCTGAAGCAAGCCGGAGCCTAACCCGCAGCACTGGGCAGAAGGCTGGAGGGGGAGGGACACACACACGATGGGGCTCCAGTCTGTCACAAGGTACCCCAAGCGGGACTCAAACCTCAGACCTGCCCTAGAGCGGGACCTGGCCAAGCTCAATGCGCCATTACCCCCCCAGACCAAATATCACCATGTATTGCTGTCCAGCAGAATATACATACAGTATGAATAACTGTGTTTTGTGACTGTTGTTTTAATTGGTTATTTCATAGACATGTTTGAGTGTTTCTATCTCTGAGCTGTGTTTTTTCCCAATATAGACAAGCAATGGTTGTCCACTGTGGTAAAATAGCTTGCTGTATGTATTTAAGATAATACATTCTTTATTTTCATTTTGCAGTATGTGAGCTGCTTAGAGTTAAGCTCACATGAAGGCCACCTTCTTCAGTTCCTGTCCATCCCTATTGTCTTCCTAGATAATAGATGGACACGGGACACAGAGAGGAGATAAATCATGCCCCACATGGGAGCGCCACTTTCAGTCGGAGCCATCCTTCTCTCCCGGGACTACAGCACTCATTTGCTCCCACTGTCTTCCATCATAATAACTGCCTCTGTAGACTCTCTACCTTGAGATGATTTCTGCAGTCCCCAACCCCCCTGCTGCCAGATGTGCCCTGCTCTTTGACTTCATACAGGTTAGGTCTATCCAGCTCTGACACACCCTACTGTAGACCTTGTTTTGGGTTAAAAGCAATTTCTAAAATAAACAAGAGGCTCAGCATTACCTTGTACAGATGATAGAACCATTGCATGTTTAATAATTCCACACCTAGAGGGACTATACTGAATTTCCATTGCTCTTCGTTACCACTTACCAATGACCAGTTTCAACCAACCAACCAAGCAATTTCAATAATGGCTTGTCCCAAGTGGGGTCGCGGGAAGCCACAGCCTATCCCGGAGACACTGGGCACAAGACTGGGGGGGGGCACACCCTGGACGGGACACCAATCCGTTGCAGGAATTACCACTTCTTTCCATGGCAAATGCATTGCTCAATGAGGTTGTAATTAATACTTATTCTGTCTATCACAATGTGGCATGCCAGGGTGGACAGGGTGGATGGGGAGGGGAAGGGGAGAGGGAAAGAGTCACCACACCTGGGGCAAATAACGAACCCTATTTCTACCCCTGTGCCCAACAGTAAAACAGAGAGAGAGACGCCCAAAGGAGATGGAGAAGGAGCTGTAGAGCACGCGCACAGAGCACAAGACAGCGATCACCGTGCTCAACCCTGAACGAACCCGAAGACACCCCACCATACCAGTTCCCTTTCCTCCCCTCCTTCCCCGTGATCCAGGGTCCTGTCGGTCTGTTTCAGCGGACCAATAAACAGACACAGGAACATGCACCTGAGGTCTCTAGCATCTTGTGTAACACACAACGACAGACTTGTGGTAAAACAAAAGAACATCTCCTCCTTCCAAGACAAATCGAAGTATGCCAGAGACAACTAGAATCATAAATTGTTACATTCAGGAAATAATCAAAAAAAAATACAATTTACACCAATAATACCCCACCAGTCTGAGCACTGGCTCACATAAAGGAAACTGTATTGTGAACAAAACCTGCATGTTTACTAATACCAATAAAAGTAACCTCAGAATGGTTTCAAACACATCGAACTTTAAATCATGCTAATCCCACTGTGACACTACTATACACAGCATGTGCTTTAAAGGTAGCAATTATTTTATTTTTTGCTTAGGTTGAAGTTTTTGTCTGAATGCCTAAAGTCTGGATAAACATGCTTTTGCATTAAAATTAGGCCTATATATTCAGAGTCTAAGTGTAAAGTGCTCATTAAACTAATCAAAACAACAGCTTCAGGGCAACAAATAACAATTTGAAGGATGACTGGCATCATAATTTGTGTTTATGCCCCTTTTCCTTTGTTAAGAGTTTTTTGGGAGCTGAACAAGCTGTCACCACAGAAGTAGCTTGTACTTTCCAGCTCCACAATTATAATAGGCTATGATACGAGATTAGAGAGCTGGGGAGACAGACAGAGAAGGCTGAGGAGATGGGACCTACAACCACTTTGAAAACCACACACATAATGGATATGAAACTTCTCATTTCCCTCTCCATCACGGCAAACTTTCTCACGTTTGCAAAGCTTAAATATGTCCACATGATTACCATACATTACCATAGTATGTTACTAATGCATGTACTAACAGTAAAAAAAAAACAGCAAATATCCCTATGAGGGTTTGTTGCCTTTACATTCAGCGCAGCGTACTTTCAGTTGTGCAATATACATACATTAATGATGCCAGCTCAGAAGAAATATAGCATTAGGGACACATACAGGATTGACACAAATCTAAAGACCTTTGTGGCTACATCTCACTGAGTAGGTCTGGCAAGTTTTTATAACTTGGAGTTTTTCTAAAAATTTCCCCTTCTCAACTATCACTGAACAATATTTTTTTAGAATAAAAAAACACCCATCCAAGCCATAACCACACATTCATGGCTTTATTTACTGCTTCCTCCTAAACAATGGCAATTTGTCAGTTGTAACATAGCTCATGAATATTTTATGAAATTCAATGACAGGGCTTCCTGAGTAATCACGGAGGGTGTGGACCACTGTGGAAACCCAAATTCAGATACCAAACCACTGGCAGCTGAATGACAAAATGCCCTTTGTTTCTTTTTTTTCCACACACAAACACATACACACAAAAGTTTCTACTTTCATTTTGGAAGCTAAGTTTCAAAGTTCAGAGTCGTGAGTGTGCCAGCCATTGAAAAGTTTGTAAAATAAGGTATCAATACAGGAACTGGGTAGCTATTTCCAAATTACATCCCCCCACAATATAAAAGTACACTGTTCTTCTTAACAGTTTTTATTGTCAGTGTCTAACTGCACAGGCATAATGATAAGATTCAGCACAAATAATGCAGCTGAGGAATCTCAACTAAATGTAATAATTTTCTTTTTAAAAGTACTAAATAGTACAATTAGCATAAGTAAATGTATTGATAATTAATAAATCACACACACATTTTCAGAACCGCTTGTCCCATACGGGGTCACGGGGAACCGGAGCCTACCCGGTAACACAGGGCGTAAGGCCAGAGGGGGAGGGAACACACCCAGGACGGGACGCCAGTCCGTCGCAAGGCACCCCAAGCGGGACTCGAACCCCAGACCCACCGGAAAGCAGGACCGTGGTCCAACCCACTGCGCTACCGCACCCCCTTTAATAAATCATTAATTATTAATAGATTATTAATTCATTTACTTTTTCTTAAGAATTTATTAGTAATCAACTTGAGTATTAATTTCATAACTTTTTTTTACACACCTGGGAGATGGTAGGTAAGGTATTCTAAGATATCATTGCAGGGGTCACATTACACAGGTGTCTTTTGTCCTTTTTTTTTTAATAGATCTTCCCTGGTTTTATTATCAAAGTATATCTATCACAAGAAAGCTTCTTTTCAGAAAAACCTAGGTGCTGGATTTCTAGTTGGCGAGACTCCAGTCTGGCTGCTCTGTTACTGAAATTTATCCTTTAAGATGGGAGCTGCTACCCGTAGCTTGAGATTTGCCACAATGCACAGCGTTTGCTTCTTTTGTGCAAAAAAAGTGCGAGAGGCCTCATTTTTTTCTGACCATCTGACTAATACAACACACAAAGCAGTTGAGATTTTGCTTTGCTCCATATGGCAATAGACTCTTTGTCACTGATTTGTTCTTCATTGAACTTTTAGTCCGTCTTCATTGACTACTAATACTGCCCCATACTGATAAGACTATCTGTCCCTCTCCCATTTCCCTGTTTCTCTTTTGACTGAAAGTGCTGTGTTTGAGGCCAAAGAAGCCAGGAAGACAATGTGGTACACACAGGAAAGACAACTAACTCCTAAAACACGCACAAACCGCATGTGTTCAAATTCATTTTGAAACATAGACCACAATGTCTTGCCTCCCCACTACCAAACTGAGAGAGTCTCAGAAGTTCACTGTGAATTAAAAAGGTTTAGATTTCTTCATTTTGCCCCTTGGTCATACAATTCAGTGAATGGTTCAGGTGTAATGAATAAGTAAGACACAAACATAACACAGGCTTTTGAAATGGAATATAATAGTGCTTTGAAATAACAAAAAGTGTGTGTGCTTCAGGTCTTTTCTCTTTACCCTCCTGCCTGCAGTCTCATAATATAATAAGAGCAGCCAAAGGCAAAGGCAGACCCTTTAACAAGTAAAGTCTTTTGAGGGAGAAATCAAAGCTACTTTCAAAGTCTTTAAGTGAATGAATAATGGGAGGAATTCAGTTTTTCTGACATCTTTATTTGTCTAGGTGCATTTGCAGTAGTCTTACCTGAACTCAGTTGCCAGCTAGGGTCTTGTCCATGGTGTACCCCCACCTGTCCTCTCTGCACTTGGTTTCAGATTACTGCAAGTTTACCTGGATAAATACTGACTGAAAATGAATGGATGGAACATTTAAACTGAGTTACCAAGCAAAAAACAGATTCTGTTTTCTTTATTTCCCCTGTGACTCTGTTGCTTGCAGCAATGGGAATACTACAGTGTGGACAGGATGCACATGGGTCAGGCCACGAGGAAGGACACGGTGTAATTCTGGGCATCGATATGAGAAACTCTGGACTTTGTCCTTGTTCCATCTCCCTGTCATTGTGTCCCAGTAGTCAGTTTACAGCTTTAGACGTGTATTTCCCACGGGTTCAATTCCAGCTGAGAGGTGAATGTTTCATATCAGGTTAGTTTTTCCCTTCAAGTCTAACAGTATCGTTTGCCTAGTACCAGGCCAGCTGGTAGTGTAGTGGTTAGAGATGCTCCCTTTAGAGCCAAAGGTTGCAGGTTTAAATCGCACCTCTGGCTATAGTACCCTTAAGCAAAGTGCTTACTGTGAATTTCTCTAGTCAAATTACCCAGTTGTAAAAATGGGTAAACAATTCTAAGCTGCTTTGGCTAAATGTAATATGAAATGATTTGCGAACATTTTTAGAAAGACAGCGTTTTTGTACTTGGGATCCAGCCTTAAATAAATCAATGTTATCCATGTATTTGACTGACTTTTCTTTAAAAATGTAATTTTCAAGGATCTGCTAAATAACTTAAACTTTTCTGAACTTCATACTTTGTCTTGTATTTTAATTTTCATTTGTACTAAAAAAAAAATACAGTGACTACGGCAGATGATTCAAACAAACTGCATCTCAGTAATCATGCTGCCTTATACTGAGCAATATAAAGACAGCCATTTGGCGAAGGAAAATGGCAGAATGATTAAACAAATTTAATAGGATTTACCCCCTGTGCAGAGCCTGAGATGGATGGAGCACTGAGTAGGTGGGACCGACCTGTAGAGACTTGTTGTATAATCCCTTGAGCAAAGGATGAGGGAGGTACTGGTATGAGACCCTTCCTGCCCCCACACAATAAATAAAACTAAAAAGCACAACAGGTTTCTTTGCTGTTGTCCGCAAAGGTGGACCACTCTTATGACCCCAAGGCAGAAGGCACAGGTTGGTTCAAACATTCTTTTGACCTGTGACTGTACTGAGCCTGAAGCCCATAGCACAGCCATATTGACTGCTATACGTAACACTGTCCAGATCCTGTCTGAAACCTGTAAACCATTTGTAATTGCAGTTTTTCACGAGATTCCCTACACAAACATCCAGAAAAGTCTATGAGATATACCTGACTTTGGATAAAAGTGTCTGCTAAATGAATAAATGTAAATGTAAATAAATGTAAGTCAAATGTTTTTTTAAAAAAATATATATATATAAATTCTACTTTTATCATAATACTGCGTGTTTCAATACATAGTATGGCTTGAGCATGTATTAGCTTTCCTTTTGGTCAATGTCTGTTGGGTCAGCTTGCTCTCACGTACATATTTTAATAGATTGTCTGAGGGTTAAATCATTTATATTAAAATAATTTGTTCTATAATTATCAGAATTGAAAAAAAAAAAACACTAAATGAACTAAAATCAGATATTAGAGAGCTATTGTATGTTCAGCTGTTATATACTTAAGCTTCATCTTAATAATGGAAGTGCCCATTGATTTATTCTATAGGAAACCTAAATAATCCACAATTTTTAAAAATCTTTCAATGAGCTTTAAGCAATATGAAAAATTAAGTCTACTTTAAAATGACATAAAAGGCTTCTATTCACTGTTTTGTACTGCTTTAGACACATGAGGCAGTGGAATGTTCCTCCTGAACATCAGATGCCACAGAGGAATGAAACCGTGGACTAAAGAAATGAGAATAATTTGGATTGTAATGAAGGAAAGTGCTGGGAGAACATATTTAAAAAGTACCTAGCATTAAACACTTATAGTCTCCTTTGACATAGAGCACAACAAATTTGGTCACTAGGATGAGCCCAATTCGTCAGATAAGTATTACCTATCAAGAATAATAGCAGAGGTGGACCTCAATTTAATTCCTAGGTAGATTCTGCGAAAGTTTCAGATATTGTTAAAATAAATAAAAATATGCTACAAGTTGTAGAAAATAAGTGATATAGCAAATATTCCTTTAACGGTTTGTTGCCTTCACAGCACAGCATATTTTTAATTGTACAATTTATTTACATTAAATGCACGCTCAACAAAAAAAATACAGCATTAGGGACATATACTGCATTTATTAACTTCAAGCTACACTAAAATTAAAACTAATTTAAAATGACTGTAACGATGACAACATTATCTCTACAAAGTCATTGACATTGACAGTTGTTGTTCTTTAACATGTGTGGCATTTCTCATTTTATTATTGACTATTGGCTATAAGGAACACCAAGCAGGACCTGTAAAACACTGCAGAACTCATTTGCTATCAAGAATCAGCTCACAGTGGTACAGGTCAAGTAAGTATGATTATTAGACTCGTCTCACACCTGGTATTGATGCATTTTGCTGCCAACTAATGGTGGTTTGGAGAAACGCAAGTAGCGTTCACAACCAATTTTTCAAAAGCGAAAAGGAAACAATTAAAGATAAACTGAAATTTTTAAGGTCTTTGAAAATTCATAACTTGTATCTCTGTAACACATGGACCTAGTGTAATGTTAGTCTTTTATGTTTATTAGTAGCCCAACATTATTCGTCTTCAGGAATTTGTTATCATAGGCAGGTGTTCCATGTAAATGTCTTTTTTTTTTTTTGTTTAATGGCAGCTTGACTTCACTGTGCACCATAAAAAGCAAACACCATTACTTAGAAGCTTCTTCCTGTATGAAAGGTATTCTTCATAGGACACCTTTTCAAATATGAAGCACTGATTAGAAACCTGAACAAATGAACGCGGAATTTAAATCTAGACTGGTTTTTGGTCCGTACTTGTATATTAGCTCTAAAACTAATGACAGCACTGCAAGAGGAAAATCCTGAGACAGGCTAAGTCTCCCAAGGCATTATGATGAAACCCTCTTTTCAGAGCCAGGGTGTCCAGTAAACCTTGCAAGCCTAGTTTATTTAAACCCAGGGTTTGACACAGACTTTGGCAATTACTGAGATGAGTCACAGTCCTGAAGACTCTGAAACCAAACCAGTTGAGAACCTGCCCCCATCCCCTATTCCCAGATCAGATTGCCACAGTTCACAGGTGTTCATGTTTGATGTGAGTCAGATGCCAGGTCATACCTGTAAATTATTTGGTTTCAGATGACCTACAGAAGCAGGCATTAGGGAATCTCACACCAGACGCCCACACTGCTGTAGTTCACTGGCTTTCAAACACTGCAGTCCAGGAAGAAAGAGAGCAACTGGAAGGAGGGCAACACGGGAGAGCTGCATTGCAGTTTCATAAATTTCAAGAATTAGCATCTGTAGACTCCCAGAGAAGGCATGAGAGGAATACACCAATCCCAGTAGGAGTACTATCTCCGTCACAGACATTTTAAGGCACACAGGCATAAAGTGATGTGGATTAGAATGGCTAGAAAATCAACATCAAATGACCACACCAAACCTTCCAGTACTGTAAGAATATCAATTTAAAATGCATCCTTCTGTTCTTTGCAACCCTCCTCCGTTCCCTGTAATGTCTATTTTATGTCTGAGAAAATTCAAAACAGTGAGGTCCAGCGGTGTGTTCAAACCTACACCCAAAACAGTTAATTGTACAATCATGCACTGTTCTTCAGTTTTTAACAGGGTTTAATGTATGTAAACATAGTTCAAAATAGCTTTGCATACTCAACTTACTGTGTTTTTAGTACTCATTAATAGAAGCTACTACAACTGTGTCTTCTTTAAAATGTTTTAATTTAAAAAATATTTCTAGGGATTTTCAATTTACTTTACATAGTCTTTTTAGCTATACATTTCAGTACCATTTCTTTTTGAAAAAAGTGCAAAGTATTGTTTGCAGCTGCTATAGACCACTCTGCAGACTAAACATATTACTGGTGAATAAACGGCACCATACTGAATATACTTCTGTAGTTTCAATCGCCATGTTAATTTCATGTGAAATTGTCTTATAATAACTAATCACTGATTCATTTCATCTATCACCTTAAGAAAGTGGCAACTACCTTACCAGAAGCATCATTGTAATATAGATAGCTGATAGAATTGTAAAATGTCTTTTAAAACTAATATCTTCACCTTCAGTATGCATAATACAAATCCACATTACGTGCAAAGTTTAAAAAAAAAAAAATCAAGCATTGTCTTAACAGAACAAGCATTCTGGTTTAATTAATACATGAACAGTACCGTAAGGAATGTCCTGTATCTGTCACAGTGCTTTATATAGACTCCTTGATATAAATTGTGACGCTACATTTATAATCCGTGGTGAAGCAGCAGCAAACAGGAGCCAGCCCGTTTTTACTTTAATTTCAGTCATTAAGTCTTTTGCAGTTTTTTTGGTTGACTTCAGTGAAAACATGTCAGATGTCTCTTGTGTGCAACACAGTAGACTGCATTCACAGCATCAGGTGTAAATGGTCCATCACTGGAGATTAAGTCAAATTATCAATGTTAAGTAAACATTTTTATTTTAGGGTTAGGATGAGGAATAGGGTTAGGACATACACAACAGGAAGTACAGTACTTCTGGCAGAAAGGAGAGTAAAAAGGCTTTAGTAGCTTGTGGCTACCGCTTCTTCTTCTGCTTGAGGGACTTCCTCCGCTTGAGGATCATCTCATACAGCTTGTCCATGCCCTCATGGAGCCCCTCTCCAATGATGGCGCAGGCTGGCTGGACGTGGTACGTGGTGGATGGTGTGAGCTCATGCAAGGCCAGCTGCTTCTCGATGTCGGCCACTGGAAGGGACCTGGGTAGGTCCTGCTTGTTGGCGATCACCAGCAATGGGGTTCCTTGGTTCTCAGCAAACTTGGTGACCTTGTGCAGCTCCGTCTTGGCCTCCTCCAGCCTGTCTACATCCACAGAGTCCACTACGTAGATGATGCCATCAGTGCAGCGACTATACGACTTCCACAGGGGTCTCAGCTTCTCCTGGCCTCCCACGTCCCAGAAGTGGCAGCTGATGCCCTTGGCCGTCCCGTTGCTCAGTTTTATCTTCTCCGTGTTGAAGCCAATGGTGGGCACCGTATTCACAAACTCATTGAATTTGAGACGGTAAAGGACTGTGGTTTTGCCAGCAGAGTCCAGCCCCAGCATGACAATATGAAGGGACTGGAACGCAGATATATTGGAAAAGCTGTTTCCCATCTTCTACAGATTATTTCAAAGACAGAGAGGTAAATTTATACTTTCAGCACATCAGTTCATTGTTATATTTTCAGTAATCGCGGCAAATCATATCTGTTTGTTTTTTTTCTGCAGATGAAAACGAGTGGAGGACAGTGGTGGGAATGTATGAGAAAAGCGCGTCAGTGGCACGATCCCGCATCCGTCCGCCCTCCGTCCCTCTGCAGCGCTGAAGGTCTCGGCTCTGCATTAACATTCCCCACGCAGAGCGAGCTTACGAGCCCGTCTCGCCACGCGCGCGTGACACGGACATAGTGCGTCTCCAATACGGGTACACGGTAGCGGCTCAGACCCGGTCTCCTCCACAGCCTCCCGCCGGTACCGGCTTGATGCTGGTCTGCAGTCCAAGCACGACTGCGGAGCAAGCAGAATTTAAAGACAACAAAAATCACAATCCACGGGAGATCCTGCGTGGAGGCGCGATGCCACGTCTCCAGGCTCGCGAGTAATCCAGAAACGCGCGTTTTAAGCGTCCCCTGGAAACATGTTCGATTGCCGCTTCCGCCGCGAGGCAGGCTGCGACTCCTCTGGCTGCTGGGCGCGCACTGGCGGCGCGCGTTCGCGTGCCGCTGGAAAAGCCGCAAGACTCCGCCCAGGCGGAGCACGCAGAGCGTGAAAACGCTTCTAGCTACACAACAACGCCGAAGTCTCGTGTTTTCGCATTTGCTGCATGACTTTAAAAAAAATGAAAGCAGTAACTAAACACAGCCTCTGCGATAAAACATGTTTATGCATATATAAATACAGTATATATGCATATATAAATAGATATATGGGTGGTTATTTCCCTATGGCATTTTATATTCCCAAACAACGATATGGAAAATTACATGCCATGGATTTCTTACTATCGCTGAGACTTTTTCTCCTACAGATACCTGTGTGAACAAACAAATGGGGATGACGAGATAATGGAGACATTCTGGTAATGATGATGATGATGATTATTATTATTATTATAGTTTTTATACGTCGCCCTTTCTTCCGCATCACCTAAGTCAGTGCTCCATCTAGTTGCAAGGCTCGGTACTGTCCACACCCTGCCCAAAGAATCTTACCATCTTCTTACTGCTTTCTACATTTGCTGAGTCTGGATAATAATAATAATAATAATAATAATAATAATAATAATAAAACACAAGAACTCGGTGAAAATATGTCACAAGCGCATGTTTTCTCCCCCATGTTACTTAGAGCGGCTGCAGAAATTGCACATTATGTGACCCAGTTTGTGTGCGTGCCGCAACATCAGCGCTTTAGGAGTGCTCATACCGTTCCCGTTGCGTTACCCCATCGCACTGTGCGACGCGAATGCTATTCACGCTTCTGGCTGACACATGCATTCCTCTGCGAGAAGCGCACACTTTCAGGTTAATAAGAGCTCGACGCTTTGCAGAATCCATTAAAGAAGCGCACGTGAAAGCGTCCGGTGCCAAAGTGTTGCTTTGCTGACACCATGTGGTCAGGGTTGCTCTGAGGGGCACGAAAAGCAGTCGTTGTCAGTAATGGCACTGACTTCTTCTACATCAACTACATAGCCTATTGTTTACATTTAGACACACATACACATTGTCTGAACCGCTTGTCCCATATGGGGTCGCGGGGAGCCAGAGCCTAACCCGGCAACACAGGGCAAAAGGCTGGAGAGGGAGGGGACACACCCAGGATGGGACGCCAGTCCATCGCAAGGCACCCCAAGCAGGACTCGAACCCTAGACCTACCAGAGAGCAGGACTCAGTCCAACCCACTGTGCCACTGCACCACTGCGCCCCCGCACTACTGCGCCCCCTCTACATTTATAATCTTATATAATTTCCTTTTAAGATCTATCTATCTGTCTGTGTCTGTCTCTCTGTGTCTGTGTCTAAACATGCTGGTCAGTAAGTAAAATAAGATCATGCCGATATTAAACAGTATATCATCTACTGTAAATAATGTGATTGAAAAACCTCAGGGAGGTCACAAATATCTCATGTACAGGTTAAGTTTCCTTCTGCTTCCCCAAACTCCTCTCAAAGTCCTACATCAACTACTCTTGCCCTACTGGTATCTTTCAGCTAAATCAGAAAATTCCCTGAAAGAATTCCTCAAAAGGTCTCCTTCTTCTTCTGTGATTCAGCTTCCTTCCTAAGTTGGTGTCCACCAGCGAGTCCTATGGTTGCCACTCTGAGGGGCACCATGTCTTCATGTTGACATGACTGTTGTTTTTGCTGTTCTGTGTATTCAGCCTTCTTAGAGAAGGTTTGTGATATACATGAGAAGGTACTACCTATTGACTATTAAGCCTTCTTAGAGAAGGTTGGTGACATGAGAAGGTGCTACCTACATTTACATTTACATTTATCCATTTAGGAGACTGTTTTCTCCTAAGCGACATACATCTCAGCGAAAGATACCTATTGATTATACCCATATACCTCATACAAATAATATTTATTGATTACTGAGCTTTCTTAGAGAAGGTCGGTGATATACATGAGAATCTAATACCTATTGATTATTAAGCTTTCTTAGCAAAGGTTGATGATATACATGAGAAGGTGTGACCTGTTGACTATTAAGCTTTCTTGGAGAAGGTTGGGGCGGCACGGTAGTACAACGAGTAGCAGTGCTGTCTCACAGTACCTGGGTGGTGCAAAAGAGAATGTGGGTGTAATCCCTGCTCAGTCTGTGTGGAGTTTGCATGTTCTCTCTGTGTCTGTGTGGGTTTTCTCTGGGTGCTCTGGTTTCCTCCCACAATCCAAAGACATGCTGTGGAGGTTCCCCCATAGTGTGTGAGTGACACAGAGAGAATGTGTTGCACTGATGTATGGGGGAGTTACCCATTCTAAGTAGTGTATCTAGCAGTGTAAGTCACTTTGGTGAATAAGGTGTGTGTGTGTGTGAGTATCCATTGTAAGTTGCTTTGGAGAAAAGTGTCTGCTAAGTAAATAAATGTAAAGTTGGTGACCTACATGAGAAGGTGGTACCTACTGAAAGAAGCTCTTAAGTGCTTGTACCACTGCAACTGGGGGCAAAAGTCAATGTCCAGCTTTGTGGTTCTGTTTTCTGACTTGAGGTCATATGTATGTTCTGGATACTCAGCTGAAAAGGTGGGCAGAGCTGTCAGCTGATTTCCACTCCGGTAAATTGGACTGAGTTGGAACAAATGGGCCACTGGATTGAAAGACCTGAGATGTTCTGTGAGGGTTTCTTGAATTCCATGACTTCTGCACACAGTTCAGATCAGAAGATGAATATGTTGGATCCTTACCTGGGACAGCTGGTAATGTGGTTAGAGTTTCTGCCTTTAAATCCAAACGGCATGGGTTGGATCCCCACCTTTGGCTGTAGTACCCTTGAGCAAGGTACTTACCCAAAAATTTCTTCAGCAAAAAAAGTTACTCAGCTGTATACATGGGTAAATAATTGTATGCTTGTAACTATAGTAATGTAAGTTACTTTGGAGAAAAGCATCAGATAAAATACACACACATTTTCTGAAACTGCTTGCCCCATGGAGGGGGGGGGACACACCCAGGATGGGACACCAGGCCATCACAAGGCACCCCAAGCAGGATTTGAACCCCAGACCCACCGGAGAGCAGGATCCGGCCGAATCCACTGCGTCACTGCGCCCCGCGAACCCCCCCCCCCCCCCATCAGATAAAATACATGTATATATATATTTTTTTCGTCTAACATTTCTTAAGAGTTCAAAGTGTGTAAATAAATGTGTGCAACGGTGAAATATTTCTCAGTGGAGTAACTAGGAGAAAAGTATAATTTTGCAAACTGGCTTTACTGAGGACTTCCATGACTTGCTGATTACATTCTCTTTTACATTTATTTATTTAGCAAACACATTTCTTCGGAGCACAACTCAGAGTAAACAACGTGGAGAAAGTGTTAGATGCACACACGAGATTGTCCAAGTGCAGTCAATGAACTCTTCTTTAGAATTGTCTCAAGTGCACTGAAGTAGATCAATAAATGCTATTAAAGTGGTAACGCTGAGTTGATGTAGTGCAGCGTAATGTTTCTTTATATTTAATTCTTCGTCATCTGCACTCCAGAGTGTGTTTATCAGCAGGTTGCAACTTCAGGCAAACTGTTTACTGCTATTGAAGAGCAGTAGTTTGATTTCACAAGGTTCCAGAAAGAAAGAATCTCTCTTACATGTTTTCTTGCTGTCTCTCTATTCTCTTATTGTCAAAGGATATAGAAAGATTATTTAGTAGCAGTAGTAATAATAATAATAATGACAAAACCATTAATAATAACTTCTGTGCAATGGACTTGAGTCCTGTCCAAGGCATATGTCCCCCAGTCTTGCATTCAGTGATTCCAGGATAAGCTCTGGACCACTGTGACTACATCCAGGCCAAGTTGCTAATGAAAAGTTGTTATTATTATTATTATTATTATTATTATTATTATTATTATTATTATTATTATTATTATTATTATTATTACTACTACTACATAAAGCACCAATGCACTTGCAGCAGAGTGGCACAGAGTGTAGCAGTGCTGTCTCACAGAGCCTGGATGGTTGATGTGAGTTCGGTTCTCACTCAGTCTGCATGGAGTTTGTATGTTCTCTCCGTATTTGCATGGGTTTCTTCCTGGTGCTCTTGTTTCCCCACAAAGTCCAAAGACATCAGTTTTAAGTAGACTGGTATTACTAAAATTGTCCCTAGTGTGTATGTGTGTTTCAGAGAGACTGTGTGTTGCTCTAGTGAATAGATGAGTAATTGATGGTAAGTACTGTAGTCTATCTAATACTGTAAATCACCTTGGATGGAAAGGTACCAGATAAGAAGTACATAGCATTCACTGCAAATCGCTTTGGAGAAAAGCATATGTAAGTGTATTGTCTCTTAGATTTTGGAAATGGGCTTCAATATTGATAAATGGGGGTCTGTTGGAACAGGTGAAGTTTTCAAACCCTGTGATAGGATTAATAATACAAATCACAAGGTGGCAGCACAGCTCTAAGAAAATGACACCTCAACAATGGAATGCCCTAAATAGTGTGTTCAAATAACAAAAAAAAGTTTAAGAATAGATTACGAAGTCTTTTTTGTAGATATAAATGTAATGTACTGATATATAGATGTATAAACAAGTGATCCATTGTAAGTAATGTATCTAGCAGTGTAAGTCATCTTGGTGAATAAGGTGTGTGGGCTGATAACACTACATAGAGTTCATTGGAAGTCACTTTGGAGAAAAGCATCTGCAAAATAAATAAATGTAAATGAAAATATTGATTATTAAAAAATAAAAAAAAAAAAAAAACAGTATGTTAGTGAACTGGGACTCCTGGTAATTTCATGGGACAGATAATACGAATGTGACTCAGGTACACAAACAGCAGATTAGAATGTTGGTCATGCTGCAGAAGTCTTTTTTTTTCTATAGAAAAGTTACTTTCTTAGGTACTTAACTCATTAGGTTAGAGTGACTGCCTTTGGACCCAAAGGTTGCAGGTTTGAACCTCACCTCTGGCTGTAGTACCCTTGAGCAAGGTACTTACCCTGAATTGCTCCAGTAAAATTACCCAGCTGAGCAAATAATTGTAACCTTAACATTGTAAGTCGCTTTGGAGAAAAGTGTCAGCTAAATGTAAAATGTAAATGTTTGTTTCACAGACAAATGCAGCAGTGACATAAAAAGGAATCTTCTGGAGTTTTCAAATGTATCCTGTAGTTTCAGTTCAGTTTCTGTCCCATGAACTGTGTACATCTGTTCCTTTGAATACAATAGTGTCCTGGCCGTTAAGAGATGGGGGAAGCTGATGGTCATGTTGAGCAAATAATTCTTACCATGCAGACTTCCACCATGATCTGACAGAACATGACCTCACACACCCACAGATTATGTCTACACTTTCACAATGTAAATGTATCTGTTAAATCATTAATCTATATACACATCTATTATCTATCTAATATTAGTGTATGTATACAGCACTGTACAAAAGTCATAGGCACTTCAGGTGTTTCATAAAAATGTTTGTCTTACGATTATTTTACGTCTTGGGGGGCACGGTGGCGCAGTGGGTTGGACCGGGTCCTGCTCTCTGGTGGGTCTGGGGTTTGAGTCCTGCTTGGGGTGCCTTGTGATGGACTGGTGTCCCGTCCTGGGTGTGTCCTCTCCCCCTCCGGCCTTATGCCCTGAGTTGCCGGGTTAGGCTCTGGTTCCCTGCGACCCCGTATGGGTATGGGACAAGTGGTTCAGACGGTGTGTGTGTGTGTGTGTGTGTGTGTGTGTGTGTGTGTGTGTGTGTGTGTGTATTTTACGTCTTTTGCATATCAATAGGAAAAGTGTATTTAAAATTTCCAAGTAGGGGGGCGTGGTGGTGCAGTGGGTTTGGCTGGGGCCTGCTCTCTGGTGGGTCTGGGGTGCCTTGTGACGGACTGGCATCCTGTCCTGGGTGTCACCTCCCCCTCCATCCTTGCACCCTGTACTGCTGGGTTAGGCTCCAGTTCACAGCAACCCCGCTTGAGACGAGTTTCAGTCAGTATGTGTGTGAGATTTCCAAATACTCCTTCTGCAAAAGTGAAATATTACAGAGAATTTTTTGTTTATCTTTACGGAAAGAAAGCAAAATAGTTATAGGCCACTTTCTAGATAAAAAACAAATATAAAAAAAACAGGTTCTAATGATGAACGACACAATGATTAAATGAAACTGATTAACTGAAACAACTGCGTAGAGGGCATAAAACTAGGTGGAGGACAATCATACTAAAAAGGTGATGTTATGGAAGATGTGACAGTTTAACCTTCAAATCTTACTTTAAAGCAAGAGTGAGTGTAGCAACAACACACAAGGAGGTCATCCTGCGTCAGCAAGATCTCTTCAAAGCAGAAATTTTGCGGGAGACAGGTGTTACCAGTTGTGTAGTCCAAACCCTTTTGCAGAACCACAAGCAAATTGGCAAGGTAGAGGACCTGAAACACAATGGTTGTGCTTGGAAACTGAGTGAAGATATGAGAGAGACACCAAGCTTACTTCCTTTCAAAAGTGGAAGATATCCAGCACTGCTATCAGCAGTGGGATTGCCAGAAACCACTGGAACCCTGATACAGCCATCTAGAGTCCGGAGAAGTCTTGTCAAAAACGATTCATGTATACATGAAAACACAAGGTCTGAGGTGCATAAAAATGGCAGCAGATACTCTGGACTAATGAGTGAAAAATGTAATGTTTTTGGTTCTAACAGAAGGCAGGATGTCTGTTCAAAAGTACAAGGTGATTCTTGTCCATCAGGCAATACAATCAGAGAAGCATCTAATCAGTCCCAAATTCATTCTGCAGTACTACGATGATCCCAAAGGCGTAGCCAAAGTCATAAAAAAACTCTCTTCAGCAAAAGGAGGAATAAGGAATCCTCCAACAGATGGTATGGCCCTACAGAAGCCTGATCTCAACAGCATCAAGCCAGTGTGGGATTACACGCAGAGATAGAAGCGAGTAAGACAGTGAAAGTCTGCAGAACAACTGTGGCAACTTGTCCAAGATGCTTGGAACAACCTACCAGATAAGTACCTTAAACGGCACAAAAGTCCACAAAAGAGGATTGGCGCTCTTTTAAAGGCACAAGGTGGTAATGCCAAACATTAATTTGATTCAAGGAAGTTTATAGATTAAATAAATAAAAAAATAAAAAAATAAATTTGAAAAATTAAAAAAAAAACTATTAATGACATTATTTTTGGCAACATTATCATTTTACAGCATTTTTTGACAAGTTTTTAAAACTACTGCAGAGTATCTCTACTAATTTGTATAAAGGGCACCAATCAGAAGTGCACGATTTTAAGTAATAGAATTTGCAGCAGTAAAAGAAAGTTACAGTCCTTGAAAGTTAAGACATCCACTGCGTAAATTAGAGCCATCTCCCTTTACATATTTATCTGTTTTTTGTAGAAACTTAAAATGCAGACAATGATATCTTATACAATGTGAAAAAAAGAATAGCAACGTTTTAATTCAAAGTTTTTAATGTATACGGCTGTATATAAGAATGTCTGAATTTCACAGATGAAACCAAGTTGGTGTGTGTGTGAATTACAAAGCAGTCTTCCAATGAACCAGAAACATTCTGAAGATGTCCAGAGAAAATCGTCAATGCAGGCCACGTTTAGTTAAATAAATGGTCTGGAAAAATAGTTCAAAGACCGCCACCATATAGAAACAGAAATAAGATGGAAACAAGGAAAGTAAAAGAGAAAAGGACTGTACCCTCTGTCCATTAGGATGACAAGGTCAGTCCATGGAGCACGCGCTATCTGCAAAAGATTGATCTTTCAAGTGCAAAATTGAAAGAGCTGAAGGAGGCTAGCAGGACATTTATGGGAAAAGGAGAAAAGGTACACATAGTGACGTCAGTAAGCCTTAGCTGAGCAGCTCATGCAATGAAGGGTTAACAGGAAACCCAACAGGAAAACGAGGCCTACAGATGAAGCCAGGGCAAAATTAGAAGAGGGTCGCAGAGAAGTTCCGGGAAAATGGACAAAGGCCAAAGTTCCGGCCATTTTGACACATTCAGGGCCGAAAAGGAAACCAGAATGCTGTGGAGGGCAAACAACGTTTAAAAATGGAGCTAGATGGGACAGTAGCTGTCAAGCAGTGTAGGAGAGATAGAAGTCAATTTGTTCTCAGGGAACATTAAAACCAGCCATAACTCCTATCAGTATCACCACACATCTTGGTTGTCAAAGACGAGTAATGTCTCATTTTTTTTAAGGCATGGACCTTAAATAAGACTTTTTTGGGAGAAATCAGAAACAATCTCATGCTGACAAAGTTTCCAATGATGAAAGACCTTTACAATGAGATGTGGCTTGCTATGATGTCCCAAGGCTTTTGAATATGAGAGACAACTAGCCAGAAGAACCTTGTGGGTTTGAACAAAATTGCTCTTCGTTATTCATTAAAACTACAAACAAAAAAAAGAAAACTGATGGGAAAAGCAGTATATAATCAAAAAAATCCCCTTTTGTTTATATACTGCACAATGGCGGCACTATGTATCTTTTCCTTCCCTTTCTTAATATATTTTCTGTGACATTACTTTACAGCGTCGAGCAGTTGTTTGAAATCAGCAAGGAACCCAGAGAATAAATCACTGCTGCCCCTTAAACAGGAAACCTCTCAGAGGTATACGCAGATGGCGCGCTGATCGTCTGCGCTATTAAACGACTTGAGGGCAGCGATTTTCCAGTCGGCGGCGCTCCATGGTTTCCAAGGGAACAGCGCATGTCCCGCTGCTCCAAACAAACCACAGCTCAGGATTATGCTATTACACGCCCCCGACCTTCCTTCCCTGTAAAGCAAATTGTGTCCCTACTCAGAAGAGCGAACATGAACAATAAATAGCTTACAGAAAGACCAAACTATAAAGATGGGGAGCAAGAAAAAATGGAAGCTTTACCTGAACCGAGAAGCAGGAAATATGTCCTTCCTGGCTGCCAGGGGTAATGTTGTATGTGGATGTAAGGTAAACAAGTCAGCAAGAACAAGGGCCTTGTCTTGTCTTTTCTACAAATCAACGATTTTTATGTCATTGTGAGATAAATACATACATAGATCAATAAACAAACAATAAATACATCCTGAACTTTCTATTTCACCATAATGAAATGGAGCACATCATTCTTTACAGCAATCTAAGCAGGTACCAGCAGTTGATCAGTGTGTTTTTGGTTTGATGTAATGCATGGACATAAATTTGTATCTGATAAACAAAACATTGTGTTTAGTGGTAAAAGTGTAATGAATTCTGGGTAATGTAATAGAAAATTGTAATATCAAACACTTTTTATTATATAGAAGTTACAGGAGGTGCTCCCTGGCTGAGCAGTGCAGTGCTGTGAGTATCAGCTGTGGTATAATTGTTTTTCATACAACCACTTAAGTAAATTACGCTATCAGTGTAACATATATTGTGGTTTTACTAGAAGCGTTTATTAACCAATGCTGTTCTGTTGCAGGGTCCTTGGCAGAAGGTCATTGCTCTCTTCAGTAAGCAGGGTTCATGCCATTTGCTAGCACACGGAAGGAGCCTGCGGTCATGCTAGAATCCGTACCCATTTCATTGTTTTCTCTTACAATCTAACATACTAAATGTATGCATGATGCCTGCAAGACTGGTACACTAGAGTATAATAGGCTGATCATGGGCATCACTGTGGATAGTATGGCTTGTTACTAAATCCCTAATATACTGGGACCGGAGTCCATACTGCAAACCTGTTTTAGCACTGCAGGGTGTCCCTGGAGATACTGAACTATGATATATGCATTTTACTGCAGGTCTGGAAGTTTTGAATTTTTAGTCAGCTTTTTTTGTCGTTTGTTTTACTTCTTAATGACTCAGTGACAAATGGGAGTTGAGTGTGACATTTGACATTGGACTGAATCTTTGGTTTGTGGAAATACAGTATAATAAGCTCAGTTGCAAAGTAATAACATTTTAGAGTAACTGTGCTTGACATAACTGTATTAGTGCTGCTTGTGGCATTAGTTGCAAACCCATTGCGTCAACTGCTACTGAACCATGACTACTGGGAAGGGACGAATTTCTCTTAAAAAACAATGATGGAATGTTGATTGTCTAGAGCAGAAATGGCCATAATGCTGCATGTTTGACATTACATGTACCAGAAACATTGTGTAACATCTCAAGCATAACCTACCAGTTGAAATATTTGGAAAAAGTAGATTTTTATGGTTCACAGAAAACCTTTTTGGATGACTAAGGGGCTGGATTGTGATAGAGGTGAATAAGGTGGTCTAATGGATAAAGTACTGCATCTAAGGTTACGGAAGGGGGTTGCTGTGGTTTTACCCTTCAAGAAAATAACAAAATTTAATCCAATTTGAATCAGTACAATTCTTTTTTATTTTAAGAAGTGTAATTTCCTTGTGGGGAAAAAAAAAAACTGACAATGCCTGATCTAGTTAAGATTGTGGTAACTGAGGCTGTTCAACGAACCATGGGGAAAATGGTGTGGTACACTGTTTAAATTCCAGTCATTCAAATGGTACTTAATGGAAGTTCAATGGAAACAATAGTACAAGGAGAAAATTGCAGAGACATAGCAGAAATAAATGTTTCTTCATGTGAAACTTGGGACAGAGCAGTTGTACACACTCTTTCATAAAAAAAATATTTGTACAAGCACACACATGTACACAGAGACTGCTTTGATGTAACAGGATAAAGCCCTGGGTGGTCCAAGAGTTGCCATGGTGTCAGCATTTGAAACAAGCACCACCAAAGTGTTTCTCTCCTCCACTGGCCCACTTATAAATATAATATGATACTATCTTCTTTTGGGCTGTGTTTTTTGCTTATCTACTGTAATTCTTTTCACTTGTTTTGAATGTAAACTATCAACCGACAGTAAGATCATTAAGGAATTTTTCTGGGTATCATTAAGAGTAGTTTATTTGTCTTTTGTAATCACATCTCTCTCCTCGTCTCACCTCTTCCTCTTCTATTTCTTTGTGACTGTCAGTCGTTTTTAGGGACACCTTTCTGGGTGGTGGTCTGTTATCTCCCTTTCTGTCAGTCCCCTGTGAGGTTTCAAATGCCCCTTCATGACTCCCTCAGACTGCAAATGTACCTTTGTTACCCTATGTGACTGCAAACGCCCCTTTGTCAGCATCTGGAATTGCTCTTACTCGCCGTTCCTGTCTGTGACTGTGCTTTCTCTTCCACTCAATTTCTGTTGCCACAGCCTCAAATTGGGGTCATGCTACAGTGGTGAAGGTTACAAGCTGGAAAAAACACCACTGTATTTATAGCACTGAGGCCATGTCAGTTGTATCCAAGAAGGAAACCAGAAATTCTCTGACTGTCTGCCACCATCGCATTAACTGCTTGACATCTGTCCAGATAACCACTGCTGTATAATTGTAGGATAATGATTGAAGTTAACTGAGACTATTCATTAAGAAAAATTCTACAGTAGTTTGAATGTTTCTTTTTGCCATATTATTTGCTGGCTGTATGCCTCATACTATGAGTTTTTGTATGATGAGTTTTTGTTTCGCTGTATTGACATAAATATGAATATTGGCAGATGTTATTCATCTAAAAAGTGCAAATACTACATAGTACTAATGGGGAGGTCTTCAAGAAGAAATAGCAATATAGTAATAACATATCAGAAAATAGTAATAGGATTGTGCTGATAGAGCTATATTACACCGGTACCTTCTCATAAAAATTTGCGTGACATATTTTTGAAGACATTAACTTTACCCATTATACTTATCTATTTATTATTAACAATTATTATTTTAAATTGCATTTCCCCGCTATTCTATTATCTAAAATTTATTGTTGTGGAATGAAATTGGCCCATGTTTCTGCTTGCAGTCATTATTTCACATTAAAATCCTCAGGTTGAATAATAACTCACTGCTGCTATTTGGTAGGGCGAGGTGGTTTCACAGAGCTATCCAGCACTGATTTCATTCCACATTCCCAAGAGTTTACAAGGTGAGCAGCTATTGGGAAATAAAATAAATATTTTGCAATTTTTTTTTTCTTTCTATATCTACAATTGTTATAGAAACAGCTCAAGGAACAGAGGTTCAAATTTATTATGACACTTTTTGAATGTGGACTGAAAATTAATACAAATAGAATTTTTAACGTTCATGTGATGAATTGATCCCATTCTTGTTGCCAATTTTTTCTGTGTCCTCAGTTGCAAATGAGATTTTGTACTTGATAATTAAGATGAAATGCTTATTAATATATTCTCCTCACCCTCTCTGTTACATTGCTGTGCTGGACTGGCGGAAGATGGTATACAGGAGGATCTGGAGAATTTTTAAAATTTTCAGTAATTTTAAAGTAGACTAAACTTTAATGTTGCCCCAAGTTAAAAAAGAAAAAGATAATAAAATAAAAGTCCACGTATTGAAAGTGTCATGCCTACAGTGTCCCCCTGCCAGATGCCCTGTGTTTCCAGGATAGAGGAAAACTGAGACCTTCACTGTATGAGTTGTTAATGAAAATTGAACAAATAAATAAAAGGCTTGCAATGCATTTTTAATTCATCACAGCTTTATGTGATATTTTGATATAGCCTAACCCCCATTAAATCAAGAGATGCCTGTTATTAAACGTTCACAATTTCATGATTTCTTGATTGTGACACAGACATTCAAGGGTACAGCTAAAATAATAAAGAGAAGTAGGAAATCTGAAAGGGAAATAAAGAAAAAAAAAAACAACTAAAAGGGAGGGACCAGCGAGGACCTGTGTAATACGTGAAGCAATGATGTTTAAGTTCCTAGAAAACAACTTTGAGGCAATGAGGTACATGTGTACACACACAGTTTGTATTATTTTTCCTGTGGAGGGAGCAGTTAGAAGAAACAGATGTACTACTTTTCATAGACAAATAGATCTTCTAATGAAATATAGCAAATATGTTTTAACATACAGACACCCCTTAACTTACTTAAATTTGACCTACGAAATTCCGGATTTACGTAAAAAATTCCTGGCATACACATTATTTATTGATAGCGCTTCCGCAAAACATCTGAAATACATTAAGCACAAGTCGGCGTAGCCAGACAAGGCAGGAAGTTGCATCTTCCCAGTTCCCGCGAGTTTTGAGCCATGAACGCATGTCTTTTCGTTAATGTAGTGCTATTTTTGCATATTTTTTACCCATTTCTTTTTTCACCATGTCTGGTGGTAAACGTGCACTTGAAGAGAAACGAGAATCATCTCGCAAGCGTACAGCAATTGATTTGGAGATGAAGTTAAACATAATAAGGAAATATGAAGGTGGACAAAGATTATCGTCTATAGCACAGAAACCAGGTTTAGCCGTATGGACTATAAATAGGATAGTAAAGGATGCTGCACGTATAAAGGAGCATGTGAAAGGAACAGCTAAAATGAAAACATCAATAATAACAAAGAAACATCAAGGTGCAATAACTCACACATACACATATTGTCTGAAGCCGCACGTCCCAAGCGGGGTCGCGGCAAGCAGGAGCCTAACCCGGCAACACAGGGCACAAGGCTCGGGGGGGGACACACCCAGGACAGGATGCCAGTCCATCACAAAGTACCCTAAGCAGGACTTGAACCCCAGACCCACCGGAGAGCAGGTCCTGGCCAAACCCGCTGCACCATAAATTATGCAACAACAGCACCCTCTTGTGTGCCAGCATACTACTAGATATAAGGTAAACACACACAGTACAATATCGTACACGTACCGTATGCACATGCAGTAGTCTATTTTTTTTATTAAATTTATGCTTTATAGAAATGTAAAAAATTATTTAATTGACTAAGCCCATGTCTTAATACAGTATTTAATATACCTGACATTTACTAGAGAATTATATAGGGTAATTTTTTCATACTTGTGTTTGCAAAAATTACGAAGGAAATGAGAAGGCTTGGCTCTGTAACGGAGGGGGAGGGGAATCCAACATAGGTAAATTTCAACTTATGTCAGGGGTTGAAGAGCAGTCTATTTGTGTAATTCATGAAGTGTCTGTATTTGTATTAAGTACAAGGGCGGAGGTAGTGTTTCTATTGCATAAACAAGTAATACAAATGCCAACAGACTTTATAATAACTTTGCAAATGGAACTGATGAGCTGTCGCCAGCTTTTACCTCACTGGTTTCCATTTGCTAGGTGGATCAGTGAACTAAAACATCTGCAAACTGCAGATGTAGTTCAATTTATTCACCTCTTTAATGCATCCACCATCTGAAATCAGAAAGTGTCACCCACATATTTGGAAGTGTGATGCAGAAACGTGCTCAAAATGACAGGTGATCAGTGGAATGTTAAATAGGCTGCCCCACTCTTAAGTGCTTTATGAACATTTATGCCTCAGTAAGTACAGAGGAAGGACCAAATTACATTTCCCTGTGGCTTTTTAATGCAACAGTCTTAACAAGGGCTTAATAAACCATATCTAGTGAGATCATCATCTCAGTGGAGCCGTGAAGACACGGGCCATTACACCATCTCTACAGCTCATGAGGCAATTAGCAAGTTTCTGACAGTGACAGTGACATATCTCGCTGCTCCCCAAAGACCTTCGGAGTGTTCGGTTTCCTGAGGATAAAAGTTCTGCACACCTCAACTCAAATTTATGTTGTTAACTTTTAAGAAATGGACTGAAGTTAATCATTGAAGAAGAAAAAAAAAAAACATGATGAAATCTAGGTCAGGCAGAGGATCCATTTAGCCGGCTGCTGGTGGATTCTGATGGTTGTCAGCAACTGGAGGTTGGTGCTGAGGACCTAAAAAGCTTTGAAGTATGGCCAGTACTTCTGCCACAGCAAGTGAGAGGGAATGGCTGAGAATCGGTTATAGTCACGTTCCAGTGAACTTAACCAATATCCCATTTACACCAAACTGCTGACCCTGAAATTCAGAGGAACCATCCAGTAGTTCGGCATAAATGGGTTTATCCAGTAAATCAAAACAAACCCCTCATCTGTAACATCTGTTCTGATTCTAGCCCATCGGAACAGAGACATGCCAGGTCTAAAGCGAAGTTGGCACTATTTGTAAACAATATTGCCTCTTCTCTGCTGGCCACTTCATTACTACTTCATTACTCTCAGAGATGTTTTCTGCAACACCTGGTATATAATGTCATCCATACTTTCTAGAAATTAACTGTAGCTATAGTATATCAGCTGGAAACTTAGAAATTCTGTTAAAACTAACACAGAAATCTGCTGTATTTTTTCAGATCTAAATTATTATTATTATATTCTTCTTCTTCTTCTTCTTATTATTATTATTATTATTATTATTATTATTATTATAAAAGCTTGTAGCCTGTAAATGTTCATAATAATCACAGAATCAGCCATAGACACACACACACACACACACACACACACTCATATATTTCATTTAAATCTGCCTAGAATAGTATGTGTTAATTTTGTTTGCGACTGAAAGTGGAACTTATTGTAGTTTTCCGTGACAACCCTACCTTGTAAAGCCAAAAGAATTGTGTATCCCCAGACAACCTTAAGATTGGCTGACCACAGTACTTCATATTTTTTTTTTAAATGATCATTTGAAATGATGACATAGCTCTTTTCTGGGGTTGTTTAGTTTCATTTGTTATCACAAAGTCTGCACAGCCTCAGGGAATGTGGAACTGTGGAAACAAGCATCATACTGTATTCTCATTCATGTCTTAGATTCACAACATGAATGAATCTGGCAGGTTTTGCCCCCCAGAGACCCTCACAGAAAGCAGATCTTTTCAGAAGTGTGTGCAGGGTCATTGTACACAAGAATGCAAATGTCTTTAGGACAAACAGGATGACTTAAATTTGTTTCATTCAGCGGAAAAGCTGGTAGTGTAGTGGGTAGAGCTGCTGCCTTTAGACTCTACTATTGCATGTTTGAACCCTACCTCCAGCTGTACTGCCCTTGAGCCAAGGGCTTACCTTGAATTCCTCCAGTAAAATTACCCAGCTGTATAAACGAGAACAGTAGTTGCTTTGTAGTAAAGTCTGAGTTTTTTATTTATTATTTTGGAAAAATTGGCAGCTCATGAAGTACATTTACACATTTAGTTGACACTTTGTATCGGAAGCAACTTGATATGTTAAGATATATATGACTATTTACTAATTTATAGAATTGGGTAATTTAACTGGAGCAATTAAGGGTAAGTACCGTGTTCAAGGATACTGCATCATTAGATGATATTCCAAATGGCAGCCTTCTGATCAAAGGCAGCAGCTCGAACCATGATGGTAAAAGCTCCTCTGGTTCACTATGAAAATGATACCTCCAGTACATATACTGCAAATTGCCCAGTGTACATTAGCTTGTAGAAGGGATTGGAGGGTTTTGCAATGTAAAACTGGGGACTTAAAATTAGTGAGGTTTGAGAACTGATATTTGTAGCAAAAAATTACAAATCAGAATGCAAAGTGATATTAATTAAATTTCTTTAACTTTTTCCCTTCTGACTAATTCTATAATCTTTGGTAAATGCAAAGTGTGCATTTTGATTTTGATTTATTGCATCTTCCAGTTGACACCACAATTTACCTTCCACCTACTCTGTGCCCTGTGAACCACCTAAATTCAAAAAATACCCCTCCCTTGCAAAGGGCCATGCCATTTTAATTTAATTAAAATTTTAATTTAATTTACTGTACATTTACAAAGAACTCATCTAAACATAGCTTTAAAACCCATGGGTACATTTTCAGATCAGAAACACATTAAACCAAATCACGTTATGTAAGGCAGTCCCAGATTGAACAATGCAAGAGAAAGAAAAATCTGTGATTGGTGACATATATTGGAATCACTGCAGATTAATGCAATCTTAAAATAAGCTAAAGGAGGTTATCTGGACACCCATGATAAATATATAAAAGCTTGCGTCATATGCAAGCAGATCTTCAGGAATTATTTAAGCTCATTGAACCGAAATCTCAAAAAATTCTTTCATTACCATGAATTTAAATGAGAAAAGTAATCCATCACTAAGACAAATATAGATCAGTAATTTTTTTCTAACCTATCTTTTAAAGACAGAGAAAATGTAATTCAAAACCAAGTTCAGAATATTAGAACTACTTTGGAAACCTTTCAATCTTTGGACACATTTGACAATTTATTATTCTAATGTTTTCTTTTGATTCACTCACTTTTGATTGTTATTTGTTCTGGTCAGGGTTGCTGCAGTAAAGGGCCTACCACAGAAGTAAGAGAGGGAGGATGCACCCTGGATGGAATAGCAGTCCATCTCAGGGTAGCCACACATACACTCACATCCATTCACACACTAAGGACAAGTAAACTGGCCACTTCACCTTAACTGAATGTCTTTGGACTTTAGTAGGAAACCAGAGCAACCAGAGGAAAACCCACAGAGACACAAGGAGAACATACAAACTCCACACAGACTGAGCTGGATTCAAATGTATGCCCAAACAGACCAGCAGCTGTGATGCAGGAGCACCTGCTGTGCCACTGTGCTGTCATTTTATCTTTATTTTTTTTTGTTTTATTCTGTAGTTGGGTCGCATGATGATTTAGCATGTGCCTGACAGTACCTAGGCTATCCAGCCTAGTTTGCATTAAGTTTGCATGGGTTTCCTCCTACAGTCCACAGACCTGAGTTTGAGGTAAACTGGTGAATCTGGTTTTCCCACCGAATGTGGATGTGCGAGTGAATGAACACATGTGGTTGCCCTAGAATGGACTACTTCATGTGTACCAGGAAGGACTCTGTCTTGAGAGCTATTGCTCCAGGATTGGCTCTGAAGCTAAGATGAACTGTTGTAGCACAACTGGCTTCATACCACCGTTGTAGGAGTCTGATGTGAAGTGAAAAGGTGATCGTGACTGATGTGTGATGGAAATTTTTTAAGTTTTTTAAAGAAAGGCATTGTGAAACCTTTCATGAGTCCTGACAGGCATTCAGCAACCTTGGGGGAGAGAAGGAGTTCATTCCAGGCAAAACTGAGAACCTACGGACTTTTAGGTGCATAATTTTGAACAAATTCTAGCTTTCTACAGTGGAGCCAGAATTTGTGTCAATGTTTGACCCAAGTCATGTGATCTCACTGAAAGTTCTAAACTGAATGTTTTTTCCTTTTCAACTTTTAGCACATTCATTCTTTTTTCTATTTTTCTGTGAAGACAATTTTATAAATGATGAAAAGACATGAGATTTTCTGAGAGCAAGCAGGCACAAAGCTAGCAGTCAACTGAGATGCTCAGGAAAAGCCTTTTCTACCTGAATTGTGTCGACACCCCATTTCCTGGGCGGTCTCCCATCTTAAAAGCCATAATGTTGGTTCCGCTCCAAATACAAAACAATAATTCTCAGAACCCCCTTTGTGAAATTGACTATTTTCATTAGAAAATGTGGACCATCCACACCCTTTTTTGCTTATCTACTTCTCAGTGTCTGTCTCCGAGAACTGTATTGTCTAAAGCGACCTGTTACCATGGATACTTTTTATCAAATGAGGGATGAATTCCAACTGCTGCAGAATTTTCTACTTTTGAATTATTTGAAGAAGTTATTTCCTAACCTAGAACACATACTTTTCATGCATACCAGAGTTATTTCCTACTTCGTAGCACGTGCACACAGGTTTTTAAAAACAAGGAACCTGGGGCAATGTCAGCCTTGATGTTCCCTACTGAGCTTCCTTACTTCTAAGCTGCCTCGAGTCATACAGCAGTAGAAGAGGCAAAGAAGTTGGAATTCTTTTACCAGGACAAATCTTGAAGGAAAACATTTTTTCTTCATGGCTTCCCTGCCATTCTTCACACCACCTATTGTATTGATTGATGCACAGAATAAAGGAAATGGCTTTTGCTTAATACAAAAGTGGCTGGATTCCCATGGGGCCCAGACAAATAAATCCCTCTGATAATGAAATTGGCTGTCACACTGACACTTCCACCTAATGGGGTCAATTAAAGCTGTCCGAGTTTTTCATGTATTGCCCCATGCAGACAAGTAGTGTGTCTGGGTGGATGTGGTGAGTGCCTGTTTTTCTGCCATTGGGACCAAGGGTAGCATTCCGCCCTGTTGCCTGGTTACAGCACACAGACTCGGGTTGTCTGAGGGAAGGGTTGGGTACTCAGCCTATGTCTCATGTGTCACTGACAGCAGGAGTGTAAAAAGCTGTCTGAAGCTCTGCTTTCATAGAGTTTAAAGCCTATAGCATATCATTTTGAACTCTCTGATGTAACATGTGGCATAAAGATGAACTCTTTTCCAAACATTTCTGAGGTTGGAAACTCAAGTCATATTGTAATAGATTATAAGGATTTTGCAAGCTTGGACGGACAGACACACACACACACACTTTCAGAACCACTTGTCCCGTGCGGGGTCGCGGGGAACCGGAGCCTACCCGGTCACACAAGGCCGGAGGGGGAGAGGACACACCCAGGACGGGACGCCAGTCCACCGCAAGGCACCCCCAGTGGGACTCGAACCCCAGACCCACCAGAGAGCAGGACCCAGTTCAACCCACTGCGCCACCGCACCACCACGCCCCCCGGCTTGGAAACATTGTGAGAAAATTACTGGTAACTCCCACCAAAGGTATTGAATAAAACTGCAGTAATATAGGAAATATTCACTTTTATCTTTGCTGATATTCACTCTGAACCCCTCCATGAATATTCAATTTATTATCACCGTCTTTTTTAAACAGAAGAGGAGAAGGAATATTTTGTGAGCTGACTCTACATAATGAGAGCTGATGTGTCCCTTGATAACTAATTACTTAAGTTTTCCACATTGATTTTATACCAGACAGATTTGACAATTTGTTCAATAATAAATAAATTAACCTCAAGCGGTACAAGTGAAGGAAAGTCAGGCAATGTGGCACATTTGGAAAGGAAAACTGCCTTCATTGCTGTCTTAACAAAGCCGACTTTATTCAGCATTAATATGAGACAGCAGCACCAGTTTTTCATCACAGTAACAACTGTAGCTGTTTGTAGATTCCATTTCATTGGCAGTCCCATTATAGCATTTCATTACTCAGAGTTCTACTTGAGAAATTTACGAAACTTCAGCTGGTACTTTGAGAACAAAGCTGTTTGTTGTCAGAGGGTTTGAACAGGGTGTGTGCATGAGATATTAACCTGAAAAGCTGGGAATCGTGATGTTGAATTGCACAGGCAGCCCAAAGACTCCTTGGTTTTTTATTATTTTTGCTTTACGACAAGGCTGCTTTAATCACGTCCACAGCATCCAACGTGAGAATGTCGGCAGGCAGCTATTAGTTTTGAAAAACTGAAACCCTAACAGACCCCTGACTTCTTCAGCAGCTCCACCAGCAGTCAGTCTCTAAGACGCTATGTTGATGCTGAGCCCACACCACCCCACCTGGTGGTATCATACCTGTCATAAGCTGCCCATTACAATGCAACCAAGCAGAATGCCATTGCACAACAGATACAGCCAGTGCTTAACAGTTCCTGAGCTGCTCAGTAGTTTGCCTTTTCTCCATGTGTTTGCACCTTGCATACAAGCACAGAGGAACGCAGTAGAAAGCTACTAATGTTACCTCCTTTGTTTCAGAAACCACGCAAGTGGCCATGATAAGTTGGATTAAACCAATACATCCATCCATCCATCCATCCATCCATCCATCCATCCATCCATCCATGGTCTTTGCTACATAGACAAACTTTACCATTAATTTGTGGGTTCTGAACAGGTACTGTTCTGGAAAACTTGCAGATTGGTTTGTGGTTATGCTACCTATCATCTGTGAAAAGGCTGTGTCTGTAAGCAAACTAAAATACTCCTTCTATTAATTTATACCTTCTGCATCTGGCATGGATTCCTTACTCAAAGAAAATATACTGGACTAATCATACATGAGGATATTTTGTTTCCTCTCATAGGTTCATGTAAGGTATTGCTCAAACTCTTAAGTAAATGTGGTGTATATGAACCTTTAATGAGGCAGAAGGCTTTCTGTCAACTGTTTCAAAAAGACATGACCCAGATTACCAATACAGTAAAGGTATGACAAACTAGTGTAAATCTTAATGTGTCTGCATTTATCAATGTGTTTTCTATTGACATTCCATTTCTCACTACAAATTCCGTGAGTTCCTGTTTTTGTTGGATATTAGTTTTCAAGTATTTAAAAATATGAAATAGAAAAAACCGAAGCATTTAAACTGGCATCAAATGTAAGAAAAATATATTAATATGAGTCAGCCCAGGTAATTGTTCCATGTAGAAAATACCATCTCTGCGAGTTTAACACACTAACTGTCGTTTAAGTCCCTGATGATGGGCTTTGCATCTGTCCATTTAAAGCTACATTTTGAAGAGAAAGAGAAGCAGACAAAACATGTGCTCTCTCAAACTGAATGGGCCCTTTGATGATTGGCCATCTCCATGGAAACCCCTCTACACATGCAGGCTTCCCAACAATGCCTCTCCTCAGATTAAGAAGCACATCAGTGTTTGTTGCTGAGGACCAGTATCACAAAGGATGACATTGGTCGGTTTGCTTTTTTCAAACCGGAGACATGTCTGCACAGAACTATGTATGTGCATGTCACTATGATATGTTTTTGAATTGTAAATATGTACAGATCTATCAACTTAAATCTTCAGAAGAATACTGAAGGCAATGTAAATACTGTTGAGTGCAGTGGAGTTTAAAGATTTTCCAAATGACCCGATGGGTTTTGGATTTGCCTCACGGATGACGTTTGTACATTTGGTTTTGACCCTCACTCTGCCCTTCAACCTGGATTTCATATTTCCTCCACACAACCGTACTTGGGTCCAACCTCTTGTCTTCCTGCTTCCTCTGTGCATTAGTGTTTCAAGAGAATCTGATCCACATTTGAAGGAAGTGGATATTAAAAGGTGTTCACTGAGACCACTGATGCTTGATGATCTGCTTTGGAGCCTATGTGAGGAGTGATTCTCATGCTTGTGACCAGTGGAATAAACAACTAGTCAGGTGTTGATCAAAAAAATATTAATAGTATTTCAATTAAGTTATGCACAGGCTTGTTATAAACCATCTTGCCTGAACTACATCAAACTTATTTTGCATTATTGTTACTATATATAATAGTATGTATTAAAGTATTAACACTGTAATGCAGGGAACAGGATGAAAGTTTCCTGTCTGGTGCCTTTACATTATGTCGCATATTAATATGCAAAATTGTTAAGTCCATCCCTATAATCAACCACTCCCCAAATGATTCATTGCTTTCTGTGAAATGGCATTATCTAAAGTACTGTACATTACTAGCAATCACAAATTCACAATCTTATAGCCACTTTATTAAATTCATGACAATGAAATACAGAAAAGTTTGACCCACTGATTTGTTCCTAGGTTTTTTTCTTTTTTGAAGTAGTGTTCTATAGAAAAAGAATGGCAAACATTGTGACCTAAACATGTGACATTAAGTAACAGTCAAAGAACAGAGTGGGCTTTAAAACAATCCAGGTGATGGAGTGAGGCCATTCCCCTAAATAACATTCAATAGAAAACAGTAAATCAGTTATACCAAACAAAACTTTTCAAACAAATATTTACATAGGTTTTCCTCAAAAAAATTTAACAAGTCATAAGATAATGGACATTTTTGTGCACTGAGCATAACAGCATTCAGCACTGTGATGAGAAAAAAAAATTACTCATAAGCTTTCAGACGAATGATCAATTATGATTTATAGTTGGCATTGCAATGACAGACAGAAGGTATATTAAATACAATTACAATAATATTTAGGGTACAAAAAGGTGAAAAATCCTTACTTGTTTTTCGACACAATGCCGTATAAAACATATAAAAACACATTTGTAAAAAGAATGCCAAACTGGAGAAAAGTGAGGCAACACCTGACTAAATCCAGGAATCTTTTGGAGAAGAGGAGCTGCAGGAAGAAAAAAAAAATAGTCCTTATGTTGTAAAAACAACTGTCAGAGTCTGTACGTGTCCCCTTGCTGCTTAAAGATATAATCTCATTTTTGGAAAATGTCCATTCTGTTAATGCCAGATGAATTTATTTTAAGAAAAAAGTCCACAGCTGAACACCACCGAAGCACTGCGTTATTAAAGTTCAATGCTCATAAACATATTAGGACAGGTGACATTTCTTTTTTTACTTTTATTAATCTCCTCTTTTTCAGCATATGTTTAAAAACTAGTGGTACCAAAAGAAGCCTTGTGCGATTTGGGAGTAAAAAATTATACATTGAGGGACCCCAGAAAAATACTACTGAAAAAGGGGATGAAATACTGACAGTATGTGACTGTTTTGGCTATGACTGTCAAACAGCATCTCTAGTCTGGAATCAGGACTGAGAGAAGGAATGGGTTGTCACAGTTATCCTGATGACTAGTGGTGTAGTGGTGAAGGGGCTTAGATGGCAAAGTCATCCTGTGCAGCAGGGCTAAAGGCAGAGCTCCGGAGCATATCGAGGCAGTTGACCAGGATGAGTGTGCCTGTTAGGTGCTTCCAGCGCTTGGTGATGGGGTTCTTCATCTTGTCCAGCCCCATGTGCAACTCCTGGATCACATCTCTATAGCTGTCCCCAATCTGGGCTGCCCATGTCAGCAGGAAGTCGTAGGCTGGCTTCCACATAGCCTGTGAGAGAACAAGAGAGCAATACGTACAGGTGGTCCTCCATTTACAATGGGCTTCCGTTCCGACAACCCTTCTGTAAGTCGAAAATCCCCATACATTGAGGGAACCAAGGACGTATGAACAGTATAAATGCATCAATACAACATTGTACAACGCTGGGCTTTGACATATTTTATATATTAGTAATATTAAAATATTAATAAAGTATAATATTAAAACAGCACAGTATTATATTTTTCGGATGCACTATATTATTACTTTTACTTCTTAATCTATTGTTTTTTGCCTTTTCTTTTAAGCACAACCATGACACTTTTCTCGCTTCCTAGCTATTTGAAATGTCAAGTCGAGGTGGTCATAAGCCACGTGTCACAACTCAAAGATCACCTGTACTGTAAAGTGCGATGCTGCTAATGCATTTAAAAGTAATATTCAGTGTTAGGGTGGCACAGTGGCACAGCGGGGAGTGCTGCTACCTCATAACACCTTGGCTATTTGGGTGTAAGTTCAACTCAACTCAGCTTCTGCAGAGTAATGGACAGAATTTTCTTAGATGCTCCATTGAAATGCTGTCAGAACGAGGTAAATTACATTATGCAACAAATGTTTGTTGCCTTAGGCAAATGTGGATGATGATATTTGATGAGAATTGAAAGAATAAGAACATGAGGAAGCCATGCTTGTTTGTTTAAATTTTGGTGAGGTCTGAGGATGTTCCAGAAACATTTTGCACTCACTGGGCTGGTACTCACATCACTATCCACCACTCCATTCTTGTCTCGGTGTGGGGCCTCATAGGCATCCATTTGCTGCCTGGACACACGGGCCAGCTTCTCAGCCAGCTCCCTCCACCGCGGAGCCACCTCAACGGCCGTGGTCAGCAGCACAAAATCCATAATGAGTCGGGCCACCAATCCCTGGCAATCCATCTTCAGCAGGGCCTACAGTAACCAGCAAACATGTGCACACTGGTGTAAACCAGGCTCCCAACGGACATACAGTGGACACAACGTCTGTCTGACAACTTTCAATCACAATGTCTAGACATAAACATGTGGACCCCAACACAGAAGGGGAAATCAATGACAGATTCAGAATCAAAAGAAGTCTGACCTTACAAAAACTCCCATGCCGCAAATTCAACTGAAAAGGCAACTGTGGAATGACAGGAATTGTTAGCCTGAAGGTTTGTTTGATAGACTCATTCCATTCCTTATTGAATTGTGGCAGGCGGAGGACTGAGGGGCATGGAGCGGCTAGCTGCTAAGCACATTATTGGAAAGGATAAATGAATCTTGAACTATATGGAATACAATTAGTTTGGTCTGGGGAAGAGGAAACATACACCACTGATTAGATAAAGATATGCAGAAAGCAGCCAAGCGTGTGTAATCGCAACCCCCGTGGTGCTGTGGAGACCACATGGTTTCCTAGTTTTTTCCTTCTTTGTCAGAGACGAAAAAAGAGATGCCCCTTTGGCTCAGCTTGGCATGCGCTTCCGTTTCCTGGGAGCGTTTACAACCGCACTACATTCTAGATTCTCAACCCCCACCCCCATGTGGCTGTCACCCACAGAGGCGCCAATGGCCCCGCATGGAAAGTAAGCACTGGTATCTACGAAGACAAACATTTGGTATTCATTCATAAATATGATCATCATGAGGCTTTGTAGGCGGGCGAAAGAACAAACACACACACAGAGCAAGAAAACAGAAAAGGAGCAGTACAATGTCAGGATGCTGCTTCTCACTCTCCTACACAGCATCTGCCAGAAAAATAAAATGCAAATATGGTATGGCCCCACAGGGTCTGGCTCTACCTCGTACCAACGACTGGCATGTGTGGAAGGACTACATGGTGGTGTGTTTGTATAGGTCTCCCTCATGACATGTTCCAGCCACAGGGATCATCCAAGGGCTTCCATGGACCCCTTTAAGGTGGTAAATTGGATTTAGGTCAACCATGAAGCACAGGCTTGCTTTGAAAATACTGTCTACATAAAAGTTAAAAATATTACTACGCTATTACCATCTAGGATATAATTCTCTGTGAAGACAATCGATTTATAGTGCATAAAATTGAGTGCTATGTTCTCGCTGTTTATTTGTATTTTAAAAAGAGGCATCCTCAGCTTTCATTAGATTCTTCAAGGGCCTCATAACTTAGAAAAGGTGAAGAACCTGTGGGTTTGAGGCACATGTTATTGGGGTTCCCATAAAAGGGAGCCCCTGTCATGAGGCTACAGTACACACGTCTACCCTTGCTCTGCCTTGTTTCACTAGCATAAATAAATACTTCAGGAAGGCCTTTTCAAAGGGATTGCCAAGCCACATATACTTGAGTTGGCCACAGTCTTGTGTCCCAGCAATGAAAATAGAAGATATTTCAGTGCAGTGCGGGGGTGTGGCACTGGAAATAATGATGAGATGGCATCCCAGACGAGTACACATTTCCTTTGTGGACATCAGCAATTATCCTTTATAATTCCGGACATTGCAACATTAACAAATACCTTAGAACTATGACAATCTCCATGATTATTCCATTTTTACAGGGTGTGAAGTGTTTCAGAATCCTAATTTTTGTTAGACAGATAAATATCACAAGCAAAGACTTAGTACTATACTGATAATTGATCCTGGGAGGAAATGGAGGGAAATAAGCCTTTAGTAAGATATTGACAAGCAGCAAGGTATAAACAGCTAACCCCCACAAGAGTTCAAAAAAAAGTATGTGTTGCTTTTTCTTCTAGGCATTTGCTTTCATGTGACAGGGTCCAGCAACTACCTTTGTTATATTTTAAAATACTATAACCAGCACTGAATTCATGAAATGTGTCTGCCTTCAGTTTCTGTCAATACATTTCCCCCCCTTAAAGCCAGGAGCTCTAAGCTAACCATTAGTCGATCTGTATTAATCTTCAGTTTGACTCAATGGACTCCTGCTAATAACTGTAACTTTAGAGGATTCCTGAACATGCAGAGAAAAAAAAAAAAAAAAAAAAAAAAACTAAAGCAGACATCTGGATATCATTACTTTGAATGAGGGACATAAGGTCATTGCTGTATCAGATGCTGAGGAACAGTACCACAGGGAAGTGCAATTAATTAATAAGGTTATATTAAAAATGATAAATAGAATCATGATCATCATCAACATTACTGTACAATTAACTACTTTACAATTTTACACTTCACCTATGTATTCAGTCATAGGGCCATGACTGGAACCTGAACCCTGCAACCTTTTGGTCTCAAGTACAGCACTCTCCATTATTGTATGTAAAACGCAGCGAATTTTTTTCTTGGCCCGTTTTCAGATTTTCTCTATTTTTGCAGATTTTTGATATCAAATTTGATCATTATTTGTCATTCTCTTTCCAGATTCTCTCCAAAAGGCATTGTGAAATGTTCTTTGAGGGAACCATGATGTTCCTCTACAAATCCCACTTTGCCAACTTGACGTTTGTGGATAGGAGTTTAAATTAACTGAATATATTTAACAGGACTATCCAAATCAGGCCTGCTTGTATTCCAACAGCTGATGAATTACACTCTTAATGAGGGTGATTAAGGGGCAATAACTTTTTCCATAGTTATGATTGCACATTTTATTATGTTTATGTTATTTAGCAGGCACTTTTCTCCAAAGCAACTTCCAATGAACTCTACGTAGTGTTATCAGCCCACACACCTTATTCACCAATGTGACTTACACTGCTAGATACACTACTTACAACAGGTCACTCATCCATACATCAGTGGAACACAGACTCTCTGGCACTCACACAATATGGGTGAACCTGAACAGCATGTCTTTGGAGTGTGGGAGGAAACCCACACAGACACAGGAAGAACATGAAAACTACACATAGACTGAGCAGGGATCAAACCTACATCTTCTAGCACCACCCAGGCACTATGAGACAGCAGCACTACTCACTGTGCCACCGTGCTGCCTGTTAAGTTTAAACAAATTAGAAAAAAAAATACTACTTAAAACTCCTAAAACTAAAAAGAAAAAGAACTGACCAAACCAAAAAGCACAGAGAAAACTGGAAATTGCAAATCCAAAATACTGTGCAAACTCCAAATTCCTGTGCCATTTCTGCAATATACTGTGCTTAACATGCTTCGGAATAAGTGTAGCTCTCAGTTATTTAGGAACTACCGTTCAACCTAGCTGAAAGGAAAAGGCATATAAAGTATATTCAAAGAAAAACAGTATAATAGCCATTAGTAGAAGTTCATCTCCCAGAAATCGTTCTTTGTACGTTTGTACTCACACATAACAGCTACAATTCTTTAAAAAATAAAATTGATACTGGAGGATTCTTTAAGCTCCTTCTGACTATGAATATCTTTTAGAAATGTGCAGTATTAGAGCAGGGAATGAGTCAGATATGTTGACCACTAGAGTACTTCCACTCCCAGGAGTACCTAAATATCCCCTTTGTTTGCATATTGTGACCATGGGAGCTAAACATGGCTTTTCATCAAAAGCTGGAACTTGTACTGAGCACGTAACAATGCTCAGGAAACATCTGTAGAGCTATGATTCTGGTGCTGGCCTTCAACCACATGGCATAATGTGTGTGCTAAGTACTGCCTTGCCTCCACTTTAGTCATCAAAGTTTCAAGTGCTGTTTTTAAGCCCTCTATTCATGGACACACAAGACACACTGACTACAGGGAGAGACAACGAAATTTAAACTCAGCCTTGTTTCATGTCCGTATGTTTCCATTTTGTTAACACTGTACAGGGTTGCTGCAGAATATGAGATGAAGATTTATTATGTTCACCTTGAAAAAAAATGTATCACTCACATTTAAGATATGCCCTCCTAGATATTACATCTGGATAGTGGTGACGTGTTTGTATAGACTGTAGGCATAGATACTGTACATGAGGGTGTATTTTCCTTTATCTTGAGGATAGTACATGCTTGGGAATACTTAATAGAACATATTGTGGGGACCTCTGGGGGTAAACTAAATTAAACAAAAAAAAAAAAAGTTTGTTACAAAGTTTCATGTGGTTTACTTTAAATTACATGTTATTTGAAATAATCCACTGGATCACTGTGGGAGTCTGTAAAATCCAAAGATAGTGAAACAAATTTTTGTAGTTGTGTGTGTGTGTGTGTGTGTGTGTGTGTGTGTGTGTGTGTGTGTGCGCATGACTGGGGGGTTTCCATCTTGGTCAGTATGGAAGGTGAACTGGTCCCACAGTTTTCCCTGTGAAGTGCATTCCATAAGAGCTTGAGACATTTGCTTGTTAACGGTCGCTCTGTGTGTGTGTGTATGTGTGTGTGTGTGTGTGTGTGTAATGAGCTTGGACTGCTGATTCACAGTCCTTGTCAATGCGTGGAAAACTGTTTAAAAATGGCCGTATGCCTGCCCATCTGGCCACTCTCACAGACGTACCATCTGTCTCTCCTGATGATTACTTAAACCCGCCACTTGTCATACGTTGCATCCGGTTCCATCACAGCAAATTCTCTACTAAAGCCGCCAGTGCCACAAATGCACTATGGTAACGCGCTCACCACGGATCACCTGCAAACGGTTGCCCTGGGCTATGTAAACAGGCGACATGAACAGTGCTTAGTCATTCCACACCAACTCAAAAAAACAGGAGGCAATGTAACCCGAGGCCTGTTTACGTTGTATGGCCATCTTAAATTAATGATGGTAAGGAAAAAAGCACACATGTACAGTAAATTACTGGAATGTGCTGCATTCATAATGACCTAGGAAAGGTGAAATTAAACAGAGAAAAATAATGAGCAAAGTTAACAAGGTGAAAAGAGGTCTAACAATGTGTTAGAACATTAATTTCATTTCAGTTGGTCATGAGACATTCTACCCATAATGCTCTGTAAAGGTGCACTCAGGTTCTATAGGAATTAACAATTAGTACAGCCAGTTCTGGTATAATGTGACTGTTGTGTTCGTGTGAAGCTTTGCTTTATTGCGACTTGGATAATAAAAATAAGCTTGAATAGCAAAACGGGGAGAGAACAGAAAGTACAGTAATAATCACAAAAAAAAAAAAATCAAAACCTGAAAGCATGCCAAAAACAAAGAATATGCAGTTTCTCAGACTTTGTTTAGACTTTACAACATCAACATTCTCTTCTACTATTATTGATTTTTTTTTTACTACCTCCACCAACCCTTGGGCCACCAGAAAGTTTATTTACATTTTTCTTTAACTGTAATACAGTCGATCAAAACTAAACATGCAGAAAAGTGTAGCCTGAGTTTGAATTTTTAAAATAGCATTATTCCCAAATGAGTAAAAATTGTATGCGTTAAGCAAACCCCATTCCTCTAATTATTCCTCACATTACTTCCAAAATGCATAATTAAAACGTTATAGATGACCATTTGGGTATTAGTGAAATATTTTTTGTTCAATACCCCAAATTTGTCAGTATGCACATATATAGCGTCAAGATGACCCAAAAGACTTTCATTACATTTTCCATTTGCATTCATTTTCACAACAGTACCTTTGGTATTGAGAATACCAAAAAAGAATTGACATCCTTATGGAAAGTCAAAGGCAGAATAGCCGGAGGTAAACCGCCACTCCAGACCCTCCCACTTTAAGAATTACTATTTAATCTGAGAATCCTTGTGGGAATATCACACAGCAGTTCTCAGTATTTGCCTTTTCTTCAACATCAGGTCCATGAAATAATACAGTGTACTCCTCAGGGGAGGAACAATATGTTGTGGAAGTGGCCTACAATGACATTTTGTCAGACACTCACGTTGGAACCCCACTTTGTGGTCTGTGGTTATATGACTTTATGGTTCAAAGGGGTGGGAATACATACTCTAACATTTAAATTTCCCATTTTTTAAACCTTAAGTGTTTGGTATTCACTCAGGTATAACAAACAAGAGCACAAATGTTCTTAAGAGAGGTCAATGATAAAAAGTAGGCTTTAGCAGCTACATGGCAAATGTGTTTAATTTCCGTTAAAATGTCAGAACATGGCTGAGAAAGGCAGCTTTTCTTCTGCACACAGTTACTTAAATGCCATTATTTAATCTTCGTGTTTGCTCTCAGTTGGCGGGTATAGCTCACACGGATCTCTATTGCACCTTTGTGCAAAAACTTGAGTAAAAAAAAAAATCCCATCCCTCCCCCACATATCTAAAGTGGACAAGATGAAGCAATTCTGTTTGACAAATATAACAACTTGGTACGGTATATTTGTCTTTTGAAACATCCTGTTCTGAATCTGGTTGACAGTGAGGGCCACGTGCTGTACTCCTACTCCCTTTCATGATAACAGGTGAGAGGCTGTGTTCTGCTCTATACACGTTAAACACATTCACTTAACAAAAAATTTCACCAAGAATAACTTTCGTCTCAAGCAAGGCTTTTAAACCCATACGTTTTCTGTGGAATCTTGGGAAGAGCTCATCACACAGCCCATAGGACAAGAGAAAAATAGAGCTTCCAACCATCATAATATAGTCAAAATGAGAAAAGTACTGTTTTTGCATGATTGGAACACTGCACTTTTATGCTTTGCTCTGTGACTGTTGAAATGCAGTCCGAGGTTTCTATACAAGTGGTCCCCGATTTACGATGGTTCGACTTACGATTCTTTCGACTCTACGATGGTGAGGTGGCAATAGACATTAAGTAGAAACCGTAATTCAAATTTAGAATTTTGATTTCTTCCTGGGAATGGTGGCATGGCAGTCCTGGTCTGTGCCTGCAATGTGGTGAGTCTGGGGTTGGAGCCCTGCTTGGAGTGCCCTGTGGCAGACTGGCCTCCTGTCAAGGGTGTGTTCCTTCCCCCTTCGACCTTCGACCTTGCACCCTGTTTTGCTGGGTAGGCTCCGGCTCACCGTGACCCCACTTGGGACAAGCGGTTGTAGCAATCGCAAAAAAAAAAAATAAAAAAATAAAATAAAATTTTTTTGGGCAAGCGATATGAGGAGCGATACTCTTTTGCGATGCTGGGCAGCGGCAGCGATCCGCATCTCCCAGTCTGTCACGCAGAGGTGTGTACTAGGTGTATTAAATGCACTTTTACTTACGATATTTTCGACTTATGATGCGTTTTGCTGAATGTAACCCCATAGTAAATCGAGGACCACCTGTACCTCTAAACACCACGTTGGAAAGAGGAGTCAAGACGAGTATTTAGTTCCGATCCTTATGGCACTTTTTGTCTCATGCAGCTTATGAAAGAAGCAGGTGAGAGACACTGATACCCAGGTTACATTAAGTTATCCTGAAAAGATGTTTTAGCCAAGCCCTTAAATTGTTAAGGAGTAATTGCCCTTCTGAATGTTCAACTTCTAAAACATAAATCAAGAAAGAGAAGCTTAATGATACCGTGAAGGGAAAAGTACTGAGAGCAAGTATGTGAGGGGGAACGTAGTTTTATGACAGGGCAGGAAAAAAGTGTTTGAAATTCATTAATTGAATCTAACTGCCTTCAACATGATCAATCTTCAGCATGTGAAGTTTCTGATGTATTCTCCAGTTAGAACGAATCACTGAGCCCTTGACAGCAAAAAATATCCAAGGATCTTATTAGTCACTTTTTTCTCCATACACAGAATGCCGGGTTGTTCTCCAGAGCAAAAACTCAAGAGAAGCATACACTGAAATGCTTCCTTGATCCTTCCAGCAGCCATTAAAAATTTATGTCATGCAAAGTTTAACATTACTTTCCTCTCACCAAGAGAGAAGTACATCGGGGGGGGGCTTGGTTTCTCATTGTGGTAAATATTTATACCTGACAAAAGTGACAGACTGAATAACACCACAGGTTGGTTGGTATGATGTCTTATTATCACAGAAATAGATCTTTCTGTTCAGAGTCCCTATTATTGAGACAAACGACTATGTGAGATCTATCTGTCGGTCTGTTGGAGGAGCGATGCAATACATCAAGCTAAAAATCTTTCTAGTGTGTGTTTGTTTTTTCGCACAAGGCATGCATTCTAGAGTTTGGAGTTTGCAACACACAATCCAGTATGGGGCACTGGGGGACTCTGCCTATTAGAGCATGGTCCCAGAAAAAGCAGAGGATGAATATATCACTAACAAATGATGGATCAGGATAGCTCATGATGTGCATATTCTTTTTTAAATACTACAGCGACTGAATGACAGATGCACAACCTTGTTCTACGTTTATGGTCTACTGTCTCGGTGTTGTTCTAGTATTACTAAACCCATAGAAATGCAAATCTATGATACTAGGCCTAATTTCCAAGCCGTTTACGTAATTTTCTCTGCAACCTCACTTTCACTTCCAAAAAAATACACCCCAGATCTTGTGTTTGACTGAAAGAGTTGAAGCCCATACAGTCTTTTCCAAAGAAGGATCCATAGACATGGAACATAATTAACATGACAGCTTTTCCAGAGAGAAGCAATGGCTGAATTCAGCCACGTATATTGTGTGTAATGAGTACCACAGGTACCACATCACGTTCGAAGTAGATGACGTGTTAGAAGGCGAGCCACAGAATGAAAGCCTGTACAATACGGTTTAAATGCAGGATGCTGGTTTTAATCTGTCTAAATAAAAACAGGAAAAACATTAAATTCTCATGAAGATTAACCCTTCAGTTTCTACTATTGCTAAGAACACTTTTAGGAACAGGGATACTAATAGTACTACTAAATACTTTCTCTTAGGGATCAGGGTTCGAATCTCACCTCCAGCTGAAGTAACCTTGAGCAAGGCACTTACCCTAAAAATTGCTTATGTGAAAACTGCCCTGCTGTATAAATGGGTTAACAGCTGTAGGTACCTTCACACTGTAAGTCACTTTGAAGAAAAGCATGAGCTAAATGAACAAATTTAAATGTAGACACATCACTACATACTATCCTCGGAAATGAAAATTAATGTGGCTTCTTCGATGGTATCTATACACACTCACTTAACATGATCTGTGCCAAAATACGTGCACTGCATTTTCAAAATTATTAATACAGCACCCTGTTTGCCGGAGCTGGCAAACACAGCACAGCATATTAAATTTACACAAACTTAGCAGACTGTCAGGTTCACACTCCCGGCAAAACTACTCAACGTAATGTAAAAGGTTATACTCTCACAAGAATGCTTTTGCTGATTTGAAATTGAAATTCAAAAACGCTGAAAGCAAGCCCTTTTCACAGTAGAATGCCTCCAAGGGGCAATTCTTTAAACAGTGACTTCAGAAAGCATTTATTAATTTATTTGTGGTGCTACAAAAATAACCTTACCTTGGGCCCAGTAATGTGCATCCACTTCTACATCATATTATTCATATTTATGAACAAATGTCACTTGAAAGCACACAACTTGGTGAGAAAATGTTGTTTCAAGAAAGATACAAATGAACATATGTTTTGAAGTAAAAGGATCTATAAATACAATTCAGCTACAGACAGATGTCTAGCTGTAGACATCATGGAAGAGGGTAATAACTCTATGCTTTGAAAATTAATGTAAAATAAAATGACAGCAGAAATGTAACAAGGCCTATCAAAGCTTGTCTAACAACATGTCAATCATGCCTGTAAAAGCAAGGACACCCCACAGTGGTTTCCCATAGCCTCTACTACATTAACAACCTCTAGGTAAAACATTCATGCATTTATAATGCTCATAAATCTCTGTTTTAATGAAATGCTAAGTTGAAGTACATTGGCTGCAATGAAATTTTTACATACCAGTCTTCCACCAACACCACATTAACTTAATTTTATTAAAATTAAGTGCACTGCAGATACAGTCAACTAATACTGTCACAGAAACACACCTATTCTGTATTCAAAGAAAAAGAAATTACATAATCAGTCAGTCAGTTTCCTTCCACTTTTCTTGGTGAGGGACACGGTGGTAGCAGGAGGAGCATGTAGGTTCAAACCTTCATATCCTGAGCCACACAAATTGTACAGCCAAATGAAATAAAGTGCTGTAACAGCTTACAGAGTGCTACTTTCAGTATATTCTCCTAACAACTACTAAGGTACCTCTATGTCTACTGTCCAAGAGTTTACAGCTACAATTCACTTCTGGGTTATGACCTCTACATGAATCAGTGGAATGGATGAATGAATGAAGAATGAATTTGAAAGCCTGACAAATGGAAGGAATTCTGAAGAATTTTAATACCCCTGATCAGTTGAACCTCGAATAATAAATAAATAAACTTACAGTGCAGACAGTTTGGGTTGGACTCCATTGTTGTCTCTTTTACATTTATTTAGCAGATGCTCTTCTCCAAAGCGACTTCCAATGAAGTCTATGTAGTGTCATCAGCCCACACACCTTATTCACCAAGGTGACTTACACTGCTAGATACATTACTTACAATGGGGCACTCATCCATATATCAGCGGAACACACTCTCACGTGCCGCCGTCTCCAAGTAAGAAGGTCAAATTAAGGTTACCTAATGATAATCTCCCAGTGGACATCAAGTTCAATGGATCTCTCTCTGTTCTTGCTCTGACAGCATGGGACAGCTAAACTCTCATGCATATCACAGGCACATTTCTATAAAGGAAGCTCTGGAGAAGGAGGTAGTGTATTCCACACTTTCCTTGTCTCTTATTAGTCCACAGTGAGATAAGGCTCACTGGATGCTGATATCTCCTTCTACAGTGTATTCAATGCATGCGAATGCTTGTTCCTTTGATATAAATAAGCAAGTTCCTCTATCTGCTTAGCGAGATGATGACAGAACGGGGCAGATAATACAAACATGAAAATGAGATGCTGGCAATTGCTGAGCTGGTGCACCACCTCACACAATGAGAGCCTCTGAGAGAACATGTCAGCAGAGATTCTGAAACAACTGTAATATACAGTCAGTACATTGACAGACAAGAACGCTGCCTGCATAACTCAAAATTTGGAATGGGTCCCTGTTCTCCCTGGCTATAAAGCAAAAACTGGCAAGTGAAAACAAAAAGCTTTGTCAGTGTACCAATTAATTGTCCCACATTAATGAAGGAAAGACTTGAAAACACAACAATTTTGAGAACATAAAGCAAAAAAGGATTCACTTACGCATTCAACACATATAGGAATCAACTGAATCACTGACATTGCTGACACTGACACTAACTTCCAAAACACATATTCATTGACCTGAAACACACAATTTACTGAAGGATACTTGATATGAACTTGGATGTTGGACTATCTACCCTACAATGATGACAGTTGAACAGAATCACTTACAGCCATGAGCTCCTTCTGAAAAGACTTCTTCTCCTTGCTTTCCACATTGTTACAATCCTCCTTGAGCTTTTCCAAAACAGAGGCCACCCTTTCTGGCTCACTGTCCAGGTCTGCTCGACAGAAGTACGTCAAAGGTAGATTGCTGTAGCCAAGAGCATCAGCAAATGCCCTCCAGTTCCCTATGTTCTCCATCAGTACTGTTCTCACGGAGGCATAAATATAGGTGAGAAACTTGCAAGGCTTTAAGATCTGATCAAGTAACACAGTGGTGGTGAGGTCTGGACCACAAAAATAAATTGGCTTGACCTTTCCTATGATCAAAACATTTTTTGCATGGACAAGTCCAGTCTTTCCTTGATAATATCCAATGTACCACTCTTTAGTCCACAGCTGTCCTTTGAGCTTAATTTTCTCCTCACTCAGGAGTGCTATTATGTCCCCTTTCTTGTATTCCAGGAGGTACTGGTTTTTGGTTTGCCTGATCACAGTCTTGAGCAACTTCCCGTATTTTAAGTTGGAGACACAACGTTCTTGAAAAGTTGGGTATTTGGTGGTGATAGCCAGAGGTGATAGAATAATTTTGCCAACTTCTTTCTTCTTTAAAAACCTCCTTTGACCTGTGGACCGCACACCTGTTTTAGGTGGGGGTTGCGGTGTTTGTACACAGAACTGGGCCAAGATGCAGTCCTGGTCATCTTTCACTTGAACCCTTAAGGTGAAGTCAGAGATTTCATCCACATTGCGAGATGAGATCAAGTAAATGAGGCGGCTCACCTTGCCCAGTTTGATCTGGAAACCCCGCACAACTCTTGCCTGTTCCTTAGCCTTTACCTCATAGTTAGACATGTTAGAGTAAACACCGACTTGTAAGTCCTGTGGTTTTGTCAGGATGAACTGGTGCTTCCCCCACAGCTGCAGAGCTACTGGAGGGGTGGCATTAGCCTGCTTCCCAACCTCATTCACCAGCAATGTTTTTGGAGCGCAATCATGTCCAAAAATAGCCACAACAGTCTTAAAGGAAGGGTGGATATGCTTTGGCCCATACACTCCCAATGTGACCTTTCTGACCATATGGTCCCAAACTGTCGAATTCTGGGAAGTATGCTGGGCTTGCACCACTGCAGCCACATACATGCAGGGCTCCAGGTTGTCCAGCTGGACTTGAACTGTGTCCCCGTAAAAGTAGGTCTGGGTGATTGGGACATAAGGGCCTTCCTTGAAGTCACTGCGAACACATATCACCTCTGCTGCCTGCTGGCTCTCTTTCTTTACCACGACAGATACCTTCATCTCCAGGGTGATAAAGGTCTTTATCTCCATATTGCTGAGTTTAATCTCCACCACTGGGCTCACAGTAGAACACTTGTCATTGTTGAGTTCCAAAGGGAGGTCTAGCAAGGCCTTTATGGATATCTGCTGGGTGTCCCCTGGGGCTACATGTCCTTTAGGAACAAGAATACTTATGCAGGTGTCTGGCAGCTGGACAGCCCCACCAGAGCTATCCAACTTGCACACAATGTTAGTCTCCACAGGTTGTGTCTGGCCCCAGCCAGGATTCTGGCCTAGGGAGTCCAGGTCATGGCAAGATCTTGCCAACTTTCTGTGGTTCAACCATGCAGTCCTGAAGTCCTCCCTGCTCTGAAACTGCTCAGGGCATGGAGCTTTCAAGCCAGTGAAGAATCCAGAAGAGGCCACTGGACCACCGGATTGGGCTTGCAGGATGGAAAGCTCTGACAGACTGTAGGATCGTTTGCTTCTAAAAAATGGATTGTCTCTCTGGAGTGACTGTGTGAATTCAAGACCTGGACTGATGGGGGTCCTGTCAAAGACACTGTTGTAAAAGCCATTAGGTGTGACAGGTATGCCAGCAGAAGAGTTTGGCATGGAAGGTGCTGGAGTATCAAAGAGCAACAGGTCTATGCTGTTATTCAAGGATTTTTCATTGCTGTTCTGATCCAGCAGGCCCTGTGGAGCCCCAGAGAGGAAGGGGTTGGTTGAGGAACGATTGATAAAAGGATTGCCATCATAAGGCATATTGGGCCTTAGGCCTAAATCAGTCCACTCCCCAAGAAGGTCCAGCTCCTTGGCCCCCTCATCAGAACAATCCCCGAGATTGTCAAACATCCCACTGTCACTGAAGGAGGAGTTCCGGTAGTTGATTGGCTGAACATAAGCAGCAGGAATATAACCCATCTCTGTGTTGTTATGGGCATACCACCAATCTCCTCCTGATGTGTCCAGCACAAAGAGATGGTCACCCTTGGTGAACTTTAAGGTGCTGAAGCTGGATGGACAGTAATCCTTAATAGCAATAACTTCTCGTGCAGTCCCAAAGGAGGTGGAGGTGTCAAGTCTTAAGGCACTGGGAGAAGGCACTATAAATGGAGAAACAAAGCAATTTTAAACAGTGCTTAAATATGATCAAGAAAAACAAGTGCCATTATTTTAAAATTTTATAACCACAGGGGTTGAATCAACTGTTGCAGTAACACTAAATAAACACAGGCATTAAGTACTGTGTGTCAGGAAAGTCACAGCCATTTCATACCCCGGGCAAAGGCGGCAACGCAAGAAAAATGTACACAGACCTTTGACATCAGTAAGGCTGGCCTCCGACACCCCTTCGCTGAGGTCAATCAGTGTTCCCTCAGACTTGCAGCGGGGGAGAATGTTGTTGTTGCTTGTCACTCTGATGCGGTGGGCGGCCATTGCTGGTTTTTCCCCCAGTCGGTCTACTCTTTCAGAGCCAATCCATCAAGGATAGAACTCAATCATCAGGACTTCTCCATTCGGTCTGGATAAACAGAGGCAGACGAAAATCCCAATTAGCTATGCCTGACGATCTCATTAGAAAAGCTGGATGCAGGCCAGTAAACCTACCACAGCAGCTTGCGAGCTGCTTGCAAAAAACAATTAAGAGAAAAAAAAAAACCTTACACTAATTAAAACTGAGGATGAAGAGCTTATCTTTCTCCGGACCTGCATGTTCATTATTTCACAGGTATATTTCTGAATTACAAATGTACTCAATAAAAACAAGGCCAGGACCTGTTAACCCAGATGGATTGCTAATATAGTCAACAACTAATTCATTAGAGCTGAAATCTGTTTCAGTATTCCCTGATGCCTTGTTTCAAAAATTTAAATACTTCACATTTTCAGACACATTCAGAAAGAAAGCATTAAGGCACACAACTGAACTACAGTCAGGTTCATGTAATACATACATATGAATGTACATATTATATGTTATTATAAATATATGCATGTGTGCATATTATACACACACACACACACACAAAAGGCAATTTAGGGTTACCAATTCACCTGAAACATCTTTGGATAGTGGGAGGAAACAAGAGCACCCAGAAGAAACTCATGTTCCACCACTTGATCTTCTTTGCAGTTACAATTTATCTCATGCTGCATAGCTGTTAATTTCAACTACCCATTGTTTGCTAGTTTCATTTGATATAAGCCAAAACCACAGGACAGGTGACAATGTAGTGGTTAGCACTACTGCCTTTGAATCCAAAGATTGCAGGTTCAGTTCCTATCTCTCCCTATAGTACCCTTCAGCAAGGTGCTTACTCTGAATTGCTACTTAACATTGTAAGTTTCTTTTGAGAAAAGCATCAGCTGAATGAATAAATGTAAATAACCACCGTAATTATGGCCACCATTTCAACTACTCAAACCATGACAATTTTTTCAGTGAATGTTATTTCATTTACATTTATTTATTTATTCATTTTTATAATTAAAGGTTGCATTAATACAGAAACACTGACTTATATATGTATTGTTTTGGAGGATCTGTTAAGTGTAAGGTATGTGATAGTTATGAAAGGGCTGAACAAACACAGGTAAATAGCCATATAGTATTATAGCGTAATTAATAATGGAAAACTGTCTTGTTATATTGTGATATAACCATTGAAGTCATTTGAATCATTTTAATGGAATTAAAATAAAATGGCATAAATTGGTGTCAAATTTGGAGCTCATGCATAAAGCATTTTAGCATTGGAACTAATGGTAATTGTGCCTGCGGATTATGAGAATTTACCTTACGGGGGGTTTTGAGAAGCAAATTACCTTTGTAGGAGGTGGAAGGTTGTACTGTGTAATGGTCAAAGCCAAAATGGTATGAAAATCTGGAAAATGCCTTGAGAAATGTAGCGGCTGAATTATTACCCTCATATTAAGGATGTAAAACTAGTTACAGAAGCACAAAGCCAGGCAGATATTGGTTGGGTCAGTTCTGATTTTCCAGATTGAATTCACGTTTTAAATATGTATAGTCTGAAATGTGGAAGCACCGGAATGAAATGTCCAAGAGCATTTAACATTTTCCCTTTAAAATGCGCAGAAATTTCCAAATGCCCCTATAGCCTATACCCATTCCTCACATAATGGGGTTAATTTGTACCCTAAAATCAGTCCACAAATTCATGTTGTGATGGGACAAAATACCATTATTTCCCAAGGAGGGAAGGAAGGAAGAAAGGATGGGTAGGTAGATGAATAAATAATAAATAGATATGTAAACTGTATAGTGCAGTGCCTCTGCAGATATTTAATCCATCTAAAGTTATTATTGCTAAATATGAAATCTATAAGAAATTAAAATTCAAACCATTTCACCCAGCTCTAAAATTCAGGCTTCTTGAAGAGTTTAATTCAAACTATGCTGTTTAAGCACTTCTCTTTCTTTCAAGAATTGGTGAATAAAATATGATTTGCTTTCCTATAATGTCTGCAAACCTTTAATCACAAGCATGGGGTGAAATATGAAATGAGTTTATTCATACCATCTGGAAGCCTCCCCTCCTTTGGCAGCAATGATTCCGAGCAGAGAGTGACATCAAAGAGACCATTCTAACAAGGGGAGGACAGAGCCAGGGTACAAATCTGAACTCTATGAGTCCCTTACATCCACATGCAAATAAAGAAAAATTAAAGATCTACACAGTAATTAAGAACAAAATCTGGGGAAGAAAGAAAAAAAAGTGTCAGAAACCTGAGTAACTGATTAAAACAGCAGAAGAGCGATTTGTACATGATCGTAGATGGGAATAATTTGTTATAACCCACCAACATCACTGATAGAAAGATTGCTCCCAGATTCCTGCTCAGGTGTCTACGTGTTTGACTTCAACAGCAACTGACATGATGCTTTTATCCATTATTGCAACGGGTTGCACAAGAGCAGAGTAGGTGCTTCAAATCTCAGACTTTCCCCAGTTGGGCTTTCCTGAGCTCGTTGACTGGATCTCTCTAACTCTGTAAACGTTGCTACGGCACTTCTCTGCCTCAAGGCCGGGAAGGGCAAGTCTGTGCCCAAGGCTAGATAGAATGCTGTGAGGCCCCAAGAAACTGAGATGGATGGAGTAGACATGTTGATCCAACACAATAATCCTACGTTGACAGGGAACATAACTATTGGGTCTTTGGGATGCTGGAAGTACAGATCGTTGCTTCCAAGATGCGTTTCTCCCGGTACCGTGAGCCACGAGTTTGTCATTTATTAACTAGCCATTTCTAAAAATAACAGCGAGTGCTTGTCAAACCATTCCAATGTCATTTCAGTTGTAATCTTAAACACAGACTTAAGCATCACCTGCCCTTTAGCTTTTTCCTTTAAAAGTTATTTCCAAATTCAAAACTAAAGCAACACCTCTCCATAATTTACATTTTAAAACATTTACAAATTCATTCATTTCTTACATCTTTGAATTTTCTGTCATTCCTTTTCACTTAGCAGTTTATGTAAAATTTTCCTTAGACATTTAAAACATTTAAAATTTTTTTAAAAAATATAGATATATATTAACACTAACTTCTTTTTTCTTCCCACTGAGATGAGCCACAAATCCACGTCAGATACACATCTGGCAGGGCCTCCCCTTGCAATACAACAGCACACTGCCAAGAGCATAAAATGGGTCACTGTAACACAAGTCCTTGCCTCAGGGCAAGAGGTCCAAGTTTGCCCTCCCTCAAGCTTTTATCGCACATACATATTTAACAAGACCCATCAGATGGTGAGCCAAGACTGTCTTTTTGGAGAGGTTAATGGAACTACACAGATTCCAGAGTCCAAAAGGATTTGAAAAGGCCTCGCATGTACAGTGTATAACACACATCTGGCCGGTCTGCCACAAATTCACCACCATCTCCTTGGAAACAAGCCTTCGGTATGCAAGCGCAGCAGACGCAGCCATGGCTAGCGGCTTTACCCTCTATGGGAAAGGAGTCAGGTGGTGTGTCAGCTGATCGATGAACAAGTCAGCATTGTGGAAACCATGAGCTGTCACCTCCGCTTGTGAAACTCCCACAGGCTCCCTTCTTCACCAAACAATAACACATGACCACTACTTTTGCAGATTATTAATAAACTGAAACAGAGAGAAGAATCTTTTACTATCGAGGCTATAGAAATACTGCAGCAAATCTTAAGAAGGACAAACTAAGCCTCTCCAGGTCCAGCACGTCATGTTAGTCTTAGTGTTGAGCTGGCAAACCATAATTGTAGGCTCCCAGTCAAAGCGTCATAAAATAACCAGTTATTTCAGCCTATAGCGGCCGACTCAGACTGTCTGGTTTTATACAGAAAGTTTGGGAAACTAAAGCATAAATAACCTAAATTCAGCGACTACCATTTTGGAAGTGCTGCAGATTTAAAAGCGTATCGTCGGAAAATAAATTACATTAGCATGCACTACAAGCAAGGGCTTTTAAACAACTGTTGTCTCTTCAAAACCACGCTAACAGAATGTAAAAGGTCAATTCCTAAGTGAATGGTCCGACTGATCTCATTCATACTGTTTCCAATTATCATGCCCTTCACTGAACACTGGAATTTGAATTAAATTCCTTAAAAGTTCAGGGAGATGATAGATAATCACAATAAATAAATAAATAAATAAATAAATAAATAAATAAATAAATAATCCAACAATTTTATGAATGGCAAACCTTATTAGAGGTGATTTTGCTAGCACTAGTTCAGACATTCTACCTCTTTATTGAAATATCTGAAAAACTGGTAAGCGTATTAGTAGTTGTAGTAGCACTAGATGATATTACAAGTTATCCTTTAGTATGTAATGACAACTTGTTTGATCTTAGGAGGAAAATAGGGTCATTCTAAAAGATTTAACACCTTTCCAAGGATTTAAAAAACACCAGAAATTCAGATAAAGCTAGAACGTATTGTGACAGGCCGACGCCTCCCCAAGGCTATGCCCTATACACCGTGGAAAAGTTCCTGCTGATCATTATGGCTCTCTCACTAAATTAGCAGTAGGTGTCCATACTGAACGAAAACATCCTACGTGTGTGCACCACCATCACTTTTACACAAACCGTGACAAGGGGCGGGATTAAAAGGAGTTCAGATAGAGGCTTTGGACAAATTAGAAACGCAGCTCGTACAACACTGAAATACGTTCTCAACAGCTATGCAACGCTGTAATTAACTGGAGTTGTACTTTGCCTAATTCCCCTCCTGGACCAGAACTGCCACGCTACTCTGAGCTGCCACATTCCATTCCATAATTAATGGGGACACAGCAAAATCCAGCTACTCGGGGCCCTTCTGGAAATGAGAGAACCCCTGCAGCGCAGGAGGTAGGCAATAAGGTGTGTGTGTGTGCACGCACATCTGTGCAACATTTGGGTGTCTACGTGATCCTGTTAATTATTAAAATGTGATGGCGAAGATATTTTCTGTATTCAGCAAAAACAGAAAAAAACGGTATGTTACTCTTCTGAGATTTGCTTCACCCTTCTCTCCAGACAAAAGGATTTTCTTGCCAAAACTATACATCGAAATGAAGAAAAAAAAAATCTTGGATAGTTTTGGAAGGTCCCTTAAATGCCACAACCCACTATGGGCAGACAGCTGACAGTGTCTTGCGCAATGAGTCCAAGGCTGTGTAAGACGGCGACTTCTCCATGCGAGACTTTATCCATGGCAGTGTTTTGGCCTGGAATAAGCCGTTTGTATACACATGCCATGTGAATGTTACACTCTGTGACTGTAATGCCAAGAAGGAGGGAGATCCAGCAGGATTGGTCAGGCCCTGACAAAGTACCCAGAAACCTGAGTGGCCTACATGAACCCAATGATTACAGTGTGAACCACAGGGACTAAGGGGGAAAAAGAAATGGTCTCTCCAGGCAACACACTTCATTGGGAAACTGTATTTGTGAATATGTGGCTTAGACCTCCCCTTTTCCCCTTGCAATTTTCCTTCTCACTAAAACGCATCCCAGGGGACTTTGGTGAGAATGGTTCCCATTAGTGTGATGCAAAGTTGAATTCCACAGCTTAGTCTCCCAGTTAGCACAACAAAATGCCTCCCATCTTGAAACAGGCGTTTGCATCAAGTTTGATAAACAATAAATGCAAATTTTTTTTTTGGGGGGGGGGGGCAGATTATGAAAATGAGGAATGACAAACTATGCTTTATATTTGCCTTGGAGCACAAGCTTGAATGCAAAAATTAAACTGGTTTGGATGAAATATAATTATATAATGCACAATGTGAAATGTGTATGACTGCAAAAATGGAAATCTTATACAATCAAGGGGGTACACATATTTAAAAATGTTTCAAAATAAGAAAAGCCATGCTCAACAGCACTGAGCCATTTGCTGTACATTCCCAAATGATATAGCATGGTAGACCCCCTTATGCTATCTCAACATCTGCTGAACAGGAGTTTTCATTGTGCGTCTAAGTTGAGGATTAGCATGAAATTTGAGAGACTGAGCAAAAAAAAAGTGTCAATGTCGTGGGAAAGGTGGTTTAAGGTCAGACAGTTTGCCACTGAGATAAGATAGAAGTACAGGGGGGGAAGAGAGAGGGAGGGAAAAAAAAAATTTAAAAAATCACACAATCAGACTACTTGTATTATGAGATGGCCAGGTCTTTTATCCTAATGGATATTTTGTTTTTTTTTTTTTTTTTTCCTCTAATATTATCCCAGAAACATTGTTAGTAATTGCAAGAAAAAGCATTGCAAATGAGATACCCAGATCAACATAACATGCTGATGAGATAAGGCGTATTAACTGAATTCATCACTTAATCTGACATATCAGGCAGCTAGAAAAGATGTTACATAATCATATTTACACACTTTTTCAAATGTTTTTTTTTCTTTTTTTTTTTAATAAACAGCTCGAAGGACAAGTTCATTTAAAACATGGATTACTGTTAAATGTGTGAAATATAAATTGCACAATATAAGCTATCCTAGTAAGGAAATTGTTACGCTAATAACCTTTCACTGTCCCACAGAATGCCATAAGAAAATTTATGTTGTTTTGCAGTACGTTTTTACCAATCCGAAAAGCGACCTCCGTTTGTCGCCAAAGTGTGCAAGATGAGCCCCAAATCCTCAGGCCTGGCATTTCCTCTGAAAGGCTCATATCTGGAGCCATTATAGCAGCATCTGTGCCACTGACAGCTGCGGGTGTAGCCATGCTGGTTTCAGTAACTAACCCCAACAGTCACGCTGTGCCCATTTCCAGCTCAGTGTGAAAACGTGAGTGAAGCAGTCGGATGCCGCAACAACCAAAACACCACCTTTGCATACTGCATAGCACAAGGATTACCGGGGAAGCAAACAGCATCTAGCCTGAAAACATATAAAAACAGTCCTTGCCATCCATTATATATATATACATACACATACAGATTGATTTACTTGCTAAAGTGTATTATAGGGCCAAAAATACATGTTTTACAAAAATGAATACTTGACTGTTATGCTGTGCACCTCAGGGGTACCTCTGCCCATCTGCTGAGTTTAAGCAAACCTGCCTGAGCGCAGCATGAGTCTTCCTGTTCCCAGAAGATGATGCAAATCAACGTCACTCATCTGTTTACACCAGTCTGGGAACAGCACCTTCGAGACTAAAACAATCTCTTAATGCTCTGGGGGATTAAGACAGGGTCTGTGGGTGAGGAGGATGTGCGGGACAGGTCGCCAGGTCTCTTGGCCTGACGGAGAAGGTGCTTGTTGTTTACGGATCCCTGGAGCCGAGATGTGTTTGTGTGTATGTGTGTGTGTGTGTGTGTGTGTGTGTGTGTGTGTGTGTGTGTGTGTGTGTGTGTGTGGGTGCGTATGTGTATGTGAGAAAGCGTAGGCAGGGAGAATAGTTTCCCCTCAGGCTGAAAATGTCTGAGAGGAAAGAAAATGACAATAAAAGGCTTTCCTGGCGACAGAGCAGTGGAGATCTCCAGCTTCTCGCACGACACACGACTCGTGCTGCCTTTTGTTTCTGCATTCACTTTTCTGATTTACAGTCTGTCACCTCCAGATAGACCAAACAGAAGCACCCCATTCAAGCTGTTATTCACATTTATATGTATGAGATATAACTGTACAATTAATATTTTTTTATCTATACACATGCACCATGTTTCATTACAAAACAAACACATAATAGTAATTATATCAAAATGTATACAAATACATGGCAATTAAATTTCATACGATTTCCACATAGTTTTTAATGAATGTCCAAGAGGGACAGATGGGAGCATACTGGTTAGAACTGCTGCTTTTGGACCCAAAGGCTGCAGGTTCAACTCTGGTTGTGGTACCACTGAGCAACATACTTACCTTAAAATTGCTCCAATAAAACTACCCAACTGTATAAATGGGTAAGTAACTGTAAACAGATTATAACTGTATAACTGCTTTGGAAAAAAGTGTCAGCTAAATGAGTTAATGTAAATGTCAATACCTTCAGTGCACAGACATTTAAAGTGGAATGTATTCATTTAATTTAACTGCACACCTTCTGTTTTTTTCTTTGTACATATTGTACATTTGAAGTATACAGCACCACTTCATAAACTCCAGCTACCTCCTATACATGTAGATTTCTGACATCCTGATAGTATCTAATAGCATTAACGTTTGTAATTATCTTATTTGTGTACTTTCTGCATTACCTTCAGGACTGATAAGAGATAAGGTCTCTAAGCCCAAAGTGCATTAACGTGGGCCACTGTCTAGTGAGGCACACACACATGACTTGGAGGAAACAGGAAACCGCCAATGAGATTGCAGCACATGAGCCCTACATGTTGTCCAGCGACACTCTGCCCTTGGCCTGTGTGACTAAGGTCACCAGATAAGCCCAAATCCCCTAAGTACCACGTCTGCTGGAGACATACCATGGCCTACCCTACTGATCCCATCTCCGGGCTGGCCCGAGGAGAGGGCTATAAAAAGCCCCAGTGAGTTACGTCCCTGGTGACATGCTTCCTGCTTGTAACACCCTCCCCTTGTTCCCGTCGAGGGATGCATGCACCTGTTGACTGCTGGTTCGCTGCGTGATCTATGGTCAGTGCCGATCAAGTACCAGACCCTCTGATGCTCCCCTGCAGTTTAATATCATAATTCTCTCTAGGTGATCTGAAGGAATCACAGACTGTGAGCATCTTACCAGCCCCCTTCACTTACCTTGGCTTTTTGCTGTCTCATGACTTTGGAATACAAAAAGCAAGCTTTTTACATTCCTTTCCCTTCTTCTGTCTAGAAGGAATGCACCGGAATCACTGGCAGCACGGTTCAGACTCAAAAATCTGGACCCTTCCGGAGGAACAGTCAAGACCGATTCGGCCTATTAATGCATTTTATTATTAACAATTCAGTACAGCCTGTGTGGATTCCATTAAGAAGGTAGGCTATATCAAGGCTCTCCAAAGTTACATTAAAATACCAAAATGATGAGTGTAATTCAGGCAGCAGTACAATGAAAGAGAGAGCGATAGCAATTGAATATGAGCATCTATCGCCAATAAAAATCCCTGGAACACACCTAATGCCTTCCAATACATATTCAGAAATGATTGTGGGCAGGAGGACCTTGAAAATCAGCTATCCTGCAGATTTCTGTTCTTCTGTTGTTGTCCTATATAAAATGCAGAAACACGAGCAGAGAGCACAGTAAAGTGCACACCGTACAGTACAGTTGGCTTGATAATGAGCAGACCACACAGAAGACAGAAAATGCCTTGTCTTCCATGCTTTTAAGTCCAGGAGAAGCTGACTGAACATGTTCTTTCTGCTTTATCAAGGGCCGCTGACTCAATTTCAAACAGGCACTGTTGTTAATGTGCAAGGAACCACCAGTGTGACATTAACAGTACATTAACAAATGCCAGATTCCTGTTTTAGTGGTCATTTTCACTCTGTTGTTAAAGGTTCATTTCATTACTCACAAAGCAGTGGAGAAAATGAAAGTAAATATGTTTAAAATGCAGGGGTGCAATACTCCTTTATGTAGGCAGACGTAAACTGTGGCTAGTAAGGATGTGCTACGCTAGCTTGAGCTACCATCAGACCACAAATAAACATGCGCCCTGTTCCTTAAATGGCAGCAAAATGCTATTTTTCCCCACATAAAAATGTGTACTTTCATTGTTTCCCTGTCTAATTTTTCAGCGTTAAATATATCTGTCCAAACAGTTCCCTGGGACAAAGTAAAAATATAAATGAAAAGAGTGAAGGGAAGGAATTAATACATTCTTGGAGTATCAGAAAGTAGGCTGGGAATCATGCTATAATAACTAGCATCCAAACCCTTATACTGGAATAAAAGGGAATTACTGGATCTGCTGAACAGATCCCTTCTCGGTATGAACCAGGGAAGAAAGTTGACAAGAGTGCAACAGGCATAATGAACACATTTAATTACTCCACTTTAATCTGTCTTTGCTACCAAAACTGACAATCCGACATCTGGATGACAAACTTGTGAGGAGTTAGGGGTAGTCAGGATGAGTGAATGCATCCTCATCTGAGCTTACATGTTCACATTTGGCACTCTGACAGAGGGGTGGTGCGCAGGCAGTTCCATGGCACACAATCCTAAACACATGGTGTTGGCCATTTAAGATGCCAAGACAGCAGTGACAGCTGCTGTACATAGTGTTGCTAAGCTTCAACATTCCCCTGCTGCAGTTCAAGAATGGCGATAGACTATGAAAAAAAAAGCGGTTTGGGATCACTGATAGAATTAAATAACTGATGATCCTCTAGGGGAAATGTTGTACATTTACTGCTTTAGCAGAGTCACATATGGCATGGTAAACCTTCAACTAGTATACAGTCTTTACATAGAAGAAAACCAGCTTAAAATAATGATCTTGGTCATATTTGTCATTATCAACCATTTGTGTACGACTCATTGACTGACTCTGACTTTAAGCGGTAATGTCTGTACGGTGCAGTGGGTTGGACTGGGTCCTGCTCTCTGGTGGGTCTGGGGTTCAAGTCCTTCTTGGGGTGCCTTGTGGCGGACTGGTGTCCCGTCCTGGGTATGTCCCTTATGCCCTGAGTTGCCGGGTAGGCTCCGGTTCCCCGCGACCCTGTCTGGGGCAAGCAGTTCAGAAAATGTGTGTGTCTCTACCTCCTACATAACATTGCACTTATGTGACATTTTTCGCCAAAGCGACTTACACGGTTAAGGTTATAATTATTACACTCACCAGCATGTATCCATTCATACAGCTGGGTAATTTTTTGCTTTTTTTAAATGAAGCAATTCAGGATAAGTACCTTCCTCAAAGGTACTACAGTCAGAGATGGTGATCAAACCCACAACCTTTGGATCCAAAAGCAGCAGCTCTAACCTCCACACTACCAGCTGTCCTCACATTAGTCTCTTCCTAAATCTTACCATCTCCACCAATACACAAAAAGCTATCACTGATATTCTTACTGCAGCACAAGTATGACTGGGAAACTTTACAATAACCTGTAGTCATAACAAAAGCTTATCACCTTTCAATCATATGTAAATTAACCAGACAAAGCCTCATTTAATTCCAGCCGTCACTCAAACCTAGTGCAAAGTGATCTCCCCCCCCCAGCAGAATGTGTGGAAAATCCTTTCTGAAAATCCCCTGCTGAGGCTATAAAAATCTGTATCTAATACATCGTAACAATACATCACTCTGCACAATGGCCAACTGTAATGTTTTTAAGCCCATGATAACTGAACAAACAAGCATGGAAAAAGAAGCATCTGGAAGGCAATTCTCATGGCTTGTAAAACTAGTGATGTGAAAAAGCACACAGCAGACACTGTTTTCAAGCTTGGCTGTTTAAATAAAACATACATATTAGGTCATAAATTATTCAGGCAGAATTTTACGAGAAGGAGGCGTTGTGGCTACACACTGGCAGACGGATGAATTGGAAGGTCCTTTCATTTGGCTCCTTCCATCACCTATGTTACCAAGGCATTAATAATTAGGATTGTTGCTCAGTGGTGCTCAGGCCCCTATGTTAGCAGGAGGGTTCTGTTTACATGTACCGCCTCCCCCACCTTATGGCAGTAATACAGTCCTGAAAAAATCCTTTCAAAGATAAATACTCAATGCAATTAGAATGTGTTTCAATGACAATAAAAACTGTACGAATTAAGCTCCAAAACTGACACCCATTGATGCCAAAATATCACCAAATCCCATCAAGGGCACAGTTATTTCAAAAATTAACATAAGTTAGCATAACAAGGCAGTATCCCTTCACTGGATGGATGGAAGTGCTGTCAAACTGTGGCTAACTCATGGCAGAGGTATTAAATATTAAATAAAACCGTTCTTAAAGTCAAACTGGCGTAACTCAAACTGGCGTATCTCAGGGATAACTGTATTAAGCTCCGTAATAAGGTAAGTAGGTAAACGCTATGCTCTCAAACTGCAAATCTTTAGATATGATTACTGGTCGGCAGGCCAGGTTCTACTTTGTTCCATCACCGTGAAACAGTGGCTCGCACCCCCCTTACAGGAGTGTTTCTGAGAGTCCCAGGACTACCTCAGAAAAAAAAAAAAATTCAGTGTTAGATAAGGATCCCCTGGAACAATATGAAGGATGATTGAAATATTGAAGTACAACAGTTAACGGCTAATAAAGCACCGACACAATGTTTGCGTCCATTCACGTCCAATGCTGGTGTGTCAAGTAGAACAGCGAGGAGCATGCTATTAGACAAAATTTTTATCTGAATGAAATATTATAGATGGTGCTATAATTTTAGCTGACTTAGAAAAGCTCAGCCACAAAGTAAAAGAGTACCATGGCAGTCACTGAGAAAATCACTGATTGTGGAATAAATCTCATTTTATGTGTAAATTTGTTATTAATTTCATTCAACTGAAATTAAAAAATATATATTGTTTAAATAGAACCATATGAATAGAAACTTTATGAACAGGCACAATTTATCTAAAGAATCGGTAGCACTGGCTGTAGCAGCATTGAGGATCACTACCAAAATTTTGGAAAATTTGCCTTAACATCTGAAGGCCCCGGGTTCGACTCCACCCTCTGTTGTAGTACCCCGCAACAAGGTAATTACCAAAAAAGAAACAATCCAAAAAGAACACCCTTATGGACAATGTGTAAATCACATTGCATGCTGCTTTGGACAAAGGCCTGAGATAAAAAAAAATATGAAAAACTGGTTGGGTGAATCATCACTCAGAGGAAACTGAAGTCATGTTACTGAGACCATTTAGAGGGCATCACTGGAACAAGGCTCTGTTTGTTCTTCAATGTTTGCAGCCCTGAGAAAACAGTTTAGGTAAATTCTAGTAATTTATCTCCAGCAGAAATCAATGTAACGGAGGAAAATCACCGATGGGAGGAACAAGGGGTTGCAATTATTGCCTGACTTGTGCTGTGGATTTCTATAGGTTTCCAGCACACTGAAAATTTCCACATCTAGCAACTGCACAATGTTGGAGGTTGAAGAGCTTCCAAGAAAGGACCCTGTACTGTTGCCTTCAACATCATGGATGTTGCTTACCTGATTTAAGTTAAGTAGATAGCTGTGTATGTCTAAATAAATAAATAAATAAATAAATAGCTATTGATACAGAATGCAACCATGCGACCAGGTTGCTTCCAAAGACTTGTCCGTTTCTATGTCCACACCTCAGTCAAGGAGTATTTATTTTTTATCTATTTATTTATTTATTTATTTATTTATTTTCCAACAAAACAAGATTTTTGCATATCTTTCGAAGGACAGGTCAGAAAAGAGGGGGGATAGAAATGCGATGTAAGTTTGAAGAAGTGGTGAAAGAGCGCAGCTGAGCTGTACTCTCAATTTGAAAGGGAATTAATTAGTGATTGAAAGCGGTTTTATTTACTGCCATGACAACGACTGGGAGGCAGAAGAGCAAGGAAATAATCTTTATTTACTTTATTTATCCCAAAGGAGGTCGCAAACAAACCAACTAACACGAGTGGAGATTGCGGTGCTATTTAATCGCTGTGTAAATAGCGAATACATTGATTGAGCCTATCTAGTATCTATCTCCAGAGAACACACACACTTTGACTTATTATTATTAGAGATAAACGTATAAATTAGCCGTCCGTTATTGCAAAAGGCTAAAATGACCAGAGGATGATAGACTAGTCAGGCTGGGTATACTTAAATTCGTCACTGAAGAAGAAGGAGAAAAAAAAAAAAAAAAAAACTTTCTTAACATGTAGACATCCGAATGTAGTAAACGCGTGTGGAAGAACCCAGAGTTCCAGGGGATGAGTGGACCAGTTGCCGGTCCCGGTCCGGAGCGTCTGAGAGTCTGGCTCTCCCCGTGTCTTTTACAAGAAACCGGGGACGTGAGAGACCGGCCCGCCGGGATTAAGTTCCACGTAAGGAAACTGCAGCTGAAAGAGCGACCCGCCGAACCGACCCGCGTACGAACAAACAGCGACACTTACTTGGTTGTATCCCTGCGAACTCGCGAACGCGTCCAAGGTGCGAGAAGCTCCGGCATCGGCTGGGCGCTGCGTCGCTCGAGTGCCAGAGAGACTCGACTCTACTCCACTCCACTCAGTTCCACTCTGATCCGCTCCGCCCGGGGGAAGCAGCGACTCCGTGATGTCAGCGCGAGGGAGGGAGGGAGAGATGCGAGGGGGGAGAGAGGCGGGGGGGATACGGCCAGCGCCGCCACCGCCGAGCCCCTCCAGCCCCAGTTACGGCCCACACGCTCAACTTTCTTCCATTAGTCATGTCTCTTTGAGCGATAAGAAAAGCGCATACATAGTACGCATTCTTTAACACTCATTCAGCAGCGCGTCACGTAAGCCACCTTTTTAAATAAGTACAAGATATCCTTTTTTGGGATACTGTTTAATGTCTCTTAGACTAGTGGTAATGTTTGCATTTATTTGACGTTTTCCTCTTTATTACACTAAATGCAAGTAATAAGGGCTTTATTTTCCAATAAATCAAGAAAGAAAATGCAGTATTTTTCCTGGCGATCTGCATATAAAAAAGGACACAAATGAACGACAATGCTCTTTTCTTTGTATGTAAAATAAATCAAGTGGAGGGGGCATGATTGTTTATCGAAACCCTTGTGTTGATAACATGACATGCTGATACACTAAGTCTAAGGGGCCTCCCTGCTGTGCCATAGTCCGAAAAGGCTCAATCTATGTAGAATAGAATGCCAGTTATTCTGATATTATTATTATTATTATTATTATTATTATTATTATTATTATTATTATATAGTGGAGAAAATATATGTTTACAAAATAAAAAAATTAAACTGTTTTTGGTAACTTTCAGTTTTTAGGTAGTTATATATATGTGTCCATCTTCAAGCCTAGCGACACTTTAAGTTAAAAGCATCATATTTTGCGGACACTGTCCCAAATTAGGGACAGCCTTTTACGGGTCTCCTTCAACGAATGGAAATGCACAACCTTTTCATACAACAAGCATATTATTCACTGTACTGCAGTATTTTTGTGTTTATGCCATCATTTTTACTCCCACAGTAGGTATTTTATCTACTGGTTACTATGTTCTTTAGCATCAGACATTAGACTTCTATAGCACAATCCGCTAACCTCTTTTTTTCTACTCCCCTCTCCTTTAACAGTCTTAACCAATCACAACCCTCAGCTGAGGTAAATACAATATTACATATGAAACAACAGATTCAGTGCTATTATTCTTCAATTCAGTTTAATTCATATAAACCGACTTGCAATATTAAGCCACCTAGAATAATATAACAATGTTTATGTAGTTTATTTTATATATTGTGTGTGTATATATATATATATACACACACACACACACACACACACACACACACACACACACTTTCAGAACCGCTCATCCCTTACGGGGTCACAGGGAACCGGAGCCTACCTGGTAACACAGGGCGTAAGGCCGGAGGGGGAGGGGACACACCCAGGACGGGACGCCAGTCCACCACAAGGCACCCCAAGCAGGACTTGAACCCCAGACCCATCGGAGAGCAGGACTGTGGTGCGACACACACACACACACACACACACACACACACACACACACACACACACACACACACACACACACACACACACACACACACACTTTTACAGCAAGGTGATTTTTATTGTTGCCATTCAGGATGTCAGCTCATGGCAACAGGAGCTGGGTTTCAGATGTTAATAGTGTGCTTTTCAGAGTAAAAGCTATAGGCAGTGATCTCATCAGCTTATTTCTTTATTTCATAAACATCTGTGAGCCAAATGATCACAGTGTCTAGCATCCAGTGTGTACCCTGTTTCACACCCTGTGCTTCCTGGAAGGACTTCAGACCTCTGTGACCATGCACTTAACATGAGGTTATTGATACTGGATGAGTGACTGAAAGTATAGCATTAAAATACAAGCTGTAAATGATTGTATTTTAAAGTTATAGTACTGTTACATTGTGACCAAAATAAATAATGCAATTTGACCCCCTCAAATGGGAATTACTGAATACTGAATGATTTCATATAGCAAATATTCCTGTTTGAGCACTCGTCTGTAGCAAGGGTTCTTTTGTTAGGGATTATATATTCCATTAGTGTTCCACATTGTTTCTGAGTGATATTGTTGTACCTAACATGCTCTTTCTTTTATTCCTTTTCCGAACACTAAAAGCTAGAACATACATTCAGTACCAGCCCTGTTATTTATTTAGGTTGTTTATGCATTATGTCCTAAGAATAGCCTACCTCTTTGTGAGTTTGAAAAGTGACTCATATCAGAAATATCAATGTCTTTTCATTTCAAAAGATAATACTCTATTTTTAATACTTTTCAGAGCTAGAAATTATCCTAAAATTATCAAATTGTGATTAGGAATTACCAAAATTCTGAGAAAATTTTATGCAGCTACTCGTGTGATGTACATTGGTTCATATGGTGGAAAGAAACAGACTCACTGTACTTTAGAATTACGTGTCTGCATCTAAGTGTCTCTTTCTGCTAATGTAATGCACACATTGCATTTTCTATAAGCTGTATCGTGTATGTCACTTTGGAGAAAAGTGTTCGCTAAATGAATAAATGTAAATATACATCACAATCCGTTTTCTTCGGAATCACACTTTATGTTCACAATTCACTATCAGTATTCCTTTGTGTACTGTATTACATCATTTGATACAGAGTCCAGTTAAAGCTACAAGTATAATGTTCATGTACATAAAGATGACACCTCAAAAATGCTGTTTCCCACAATACGCTGTTACAAAAACTCCAAGTGTGATTTTTTTTAAATTTTTTTTAAAAAAAAGAAAACAGAAATGCACAAACAAAGGATTCTTGTAAACATATCTTCCTATTTTGTTATCTGTAACATTTCCACATGGAAACTTGAAACCCCTTATTATCTTCACTGTGCACAGAGCTAAAAATAACTAGACCTAAGCATTGTAGTTTAAGGCAGTGCCTATGTTTATTTACAGCCATTGTGTTTTGTGTATTGCATCATGTCTTTCATCCTTGTATTACCACTGTAAACCATTGTTGGCAAGTTGTATATACAGGTGAAAAAGAGGCCTTCCACACCTGTCAGTGCTTGGACCTTCGGGGCAAGAATTTTAAACCGTTTCTGAAAACAGGTATAAAATACTGGCATGTTGGTTTAAGTGTAGAACTGATAGTGTAGTGGCTTGAGCTCTTTTCTTGGGCTCTGAAGGTCATAGGTTTGAATCCCACCTCCAGCTGTTAAGTTAAAACCAAAATTATTGAACTATAGGCAGCTGGTAGTGTAGTGGTTAGAGCTGATGCCTTTTGCTCTGAAGGTTGCAGGTGTGATCCCCACCTCTGGTTGTAGTACCCTTAAGCAAGGTACTTACCCTAAAAGATTACCCAGGTGTATAAATGGGTAAAAAATTGTAAGTTGCTTTGGAGAAAAGTGACAGCTAAATTAATAAATTTAAGTGTATTATTCAGGTCCAAGTCTATTTTATTAACTAAAGTGTTCATAGAATGGGTGTGCCATTTGTGACATTTGCTTAAAATGACTGACATCTTAGAATAAAAATTAAATAACACTTGTTCTGGTCAATGACTCTGCCTATGAAGAAGGCCCACCTCATATTTTGCTGTTCTCTATTAAAATTTTATTTTACAGAGCAACTTCCATTAACATTATCCAGGTGTCTAACCTCTGACCCAAGCAACTGGCAGCTGGAATGTAAAACATGGCAGAGACTGGGCTAGCTTGGCCATGACTGGCTGCAGTTTTGCTTTCACTGCCCCCCCCCCCCCCCCCCCCCCCCAACCCCGGTCATCTTATAAAATGGCTTCCCAGACTCAGTAGGTTTATTTTGGATTTTAGAGGTAGACAGAAGTATGTTCTCCTCTCCAGCTGCATCTCTTTTGAGTTATTCATTCCTGGGGCATCACACAAGTCAAATGGAATGCAGACTGCAGTGAGCCAAGTTTGGAAGCCTACACGTTACCTTATCCGGCCCTTTTTGTGTGCAGGACGGAGTCAGGAGCTCTACTACAATCCTTTAGATGGGGGCGCAGAAGTCCTGGGGCTCTTATTTAGTCAGGTGACTGTAATGGAAAAGTTTCAATGAGGTTTGGCTGTTTGTGGGTCTCCTGAAGCCCTCACGTGGTTGTGCTGCATGAGTTACTTAATTAAGGCCGATCTTCCGGCATTTAAAGATTTGCACTTGTAATAAGTGAATCTCAGAGCAAGTTGTGTTACTCAAATCATGTTCTACTCAGCTGTGAAAGAAGTGCTGACATAAGAGCGAAGATTGTTACCTGAATAATTTCTAAGGGAGGGGGCGAATTGACATATGTGCCATTTTCAAACAAAGTGCTGTACTTTTGTCATAATTATAATTTTGCACACAGGGCAACTTGGAGCATTGTCAAGTTGTTTGCTAATATAGAGATATAAGTAAAATAATTACACTATTACATTTTCTGAACCGCTTGTCCCATAGGGGGTCACGGGGAACTGGAGCCTACCCGGCAACACAGGGCGTAAGGCCGGAGGGGGAGGGGACACACCTAGGACGGGACGCCAGTCCGTCGCAAGGCACCCCAAGTGGGACTTGAACCCCAGACCCACTGGAGAGCAGGACCCGGTCCAACACATCGCGCCACCACGCCCCCGTCACACTATTACATGGTTTTGAAAAAAAAAAATCATTGCAGAAGGAGAAAGCAGTGATAAAGTAAGACATATTAGGCAGCCTTTGCAGGTGCTGTCAGAATCACAAGACTGTGCTGCATAAATAAGTCAGCTCTCATAATTTCAGCTGCATATCATCATTTAGAAAGTATAGTAACCACCAGCAGTAGAAAAAGGAACCATCTTCAGAGGAATTGGTCTTGTCCTTGAGATTAAAAAAATTGCTGTCTGGGACATGATGTTGCTCCTTCAAGCTCATTAAGGTCCTTGTGTCAGTCTCGTGATCTGAACCACAGCCTTAAACAGTAACATTGTCTGTGAGACACATACCAAACAAAAATAATTCCTTTTGATAAAGAGAAAAGTTGCATTCACCTCCAAATGTCAGTATTTGCCTGTACCAGAATTTACCAGGTGTTTTTCAGGCACATTGTGATTCTATATTTTTAACAACAAAGAGCAACCATCAAGGGAGTGTAACATAATTGTTATTCCGTTTGTGTTCTCCGTGTCATGTTCATAGTCAATTGAATACAAAAAGCTGGTTTTTCATCCTGAATATGTGCAGATGTCATTGTACTCTCACTGGGTTCATGCTCTAAAGAGCTAGGTACATGTAAGTAATTGTCTGTTTCCTTTTCTATCAAGAAATAACTGGATAAGTATGGCAAATTTAAATTCCTTAACTTTTCAAAGTTAATAAACAAAAAAAGAGCTAGTAGAATCAGTAATTGAATTATTATTTCATTATTCTCTCATTTGCTATATCAATCATCCGTCTGACGCCTGTGAAGGTTGTCTCGTGCCTGCTTGGGGGCATTGCACCACAATAGCAAGATTTTGATCATTTATTTTCTTGTATTCCATGAGAAGCTTAATTCACACAACAGAATACTCTTTATGAGATAATGTAAGCGTTGTTAGACTGCAGTAAATGTGATTGTCTGTGATATGTCCCTTATAACATAACAGTGTTTAATGAAAATGTATCATATTTCAGAGGGGCGCGGTGGCGCAGTGGGTTGGACCGCAGTCCTGCTCTCCGGTGGGTCTGGGGTTCAAGTCCCGCTTGGGGTGCCTTGCGACGGACTGGCGTCCCGTCCTGGGTGTGTCCCCTCCCTCTCTCCAGCCTTACGCCCTGTGTTGCCGGGTAGGCTCCGGTTTCCCGTGACCCCGTATGGGACAAGCAGTTCTGAAAATGTGTGTGTGTGTGTGTGTGTGTGTGTGTGTGTGTGTATCATATTTCAGAATTGTTCCATTTACATTTACTATAGATTTGTTCATTTAGTAGGCATTCGTTTCAAAGTAACACATAGCTGAGAATAAACAAAAGTGCATTTCACAAGGGAAGACATTTCTATGCAGAAATTCACCTGTTGAAGCATGGGTAATTTTTCCGGTATCATTTTTGTTGATACATTACACAGGTCACGTCCACGATGTCGGATGGGACAAGCGCATCTGCAGCGAATCAGTGAGACGAGGCATAACAGGCCCGCTCGGAAACAGCGGATCGCAAACCCTCACTTAAGCCACCGCAATCCCAGCAAATACTCACAGTGGTTCTTCACTCCTTGTTCCCTGTCCCTCCCTTATACCCCTCGGATCCGTTTATCTGACTCCTTGACCTTCAGTATTGTTTCACAGACTTTGACTCTGGTTTGCTCCTGTTACTACGTTTGCTCCTTTCTAACCTTTGCCTGCCCCTTTGGTTTTTCAATGTTGCAATAAACACCTGCAACTGGGTCTGACAAGTCCACTCTGTGTGTTCAACCATGACAACACAAGGAGCTGCCTATAGAATTGAGTGGAACTTCAAATACACACACATTGGCTGAAGCCGCTAGTCCCAACCGGGGTTCCAGCAAGCCGGAGCCTAACCCAGCAACACAGGGCACAAGGCTGGAGGGGGAGGGGACACACCTAGGACAGGATGCCAGTCCATCACAAGACACCCCCAGCAGGACTTGAACCCCAGACCCACCAGACAGGAGGACCCAACCAAGCCTACTGCCCCACCGTGTCCCCAAACTTCAAGTATTTATCAGGAAATATTTTGCAGATTTATCAAGCTACTGTGATATCAGGAGAGAAGTAGGCCAGAAAGAAATGTTTTTGACATACTTCTTTAATGTTCAATGTGATTCAACAGTTCTGGGGGTGATGTGTTCATTACATTATAGCCGGAACTAACAACCTAAGAACATTTGATATTTGACTTCTTTGAGTTTGACCAGTACGTAGTCAGAGATGAAGGAATATAGTATTCTTCCTGGGATGCAGAAAATGATCAGGTTTTATAGGCATCAGGGTACAGATCTGCTGACTGTCTTGCAGGCAATAGCCAGAATCTTGAACTTAACACAGGCAGGAAGAGAAGGGCTACAGAGACAGATGAGGAGGGAAGCAATATGGGAATGCACTCCATTCTAGATGAGTTGTAGAAGATTAATGGCAGAGACTGGAAGACCAGACAGAAGAATGCTGAGGTAGTCCAAGCCTGGACCTGGAGCTGTGTAGAGTATGTTGTATTATATGGGGATATCTTGCAAATGTTGTATAAGATTTAGCTTCAGGAAAAGCAGAAATTAGAGTCGATTGTTACTGCTAGTGGGGGTGTGGTGGCGCAGTGGGTTAGACCGGGTCCTCCTCTCTGGTGGGTCTGGGGTTCGAGTCCTGCTTGGGGTGTCTTGTGGTGGACTGGTGTCCCGTCCTGGGTGTGTCCCCTTACTCCCTGAGTTGCCGGGTAGGCTCCAGTTCCCCGCGACCCCGTCTGGGACATGCTTTCAGAAAGTGTGTGTGTGTGTGTTACTGCTAGCCTCCTGACACTTTAAATGAGCAAGTTGTCCAGTTTCATATAGAGGTTGTGACTAATGGATGATCCTGCTGGAAAATGGAATATCTCAGTCTTAGAAATATTGCGTTGTAGAAAATGGTCAGTTATCCAAGCAGAGATAGAGTGCTGCAGGCTCTGATGAGAGAGGATACATTTGTGGTGCTTCAGCGGAAAATTAAGATGAGCATTAATAGCATTAATTGGAAAATATGTGACAGGCAATGATAGAACCAAAAGAAAAGGCATAGATGGAGAATTGTAAAGGCCTGAGCACAGAGCCTTGAGGGACACCAGTTGAGAGAGAGTCTGAGGAAAAGACAAGGAGTTGTATTGGGCCACCTGGTAACATTTACCCAAGACTCTGACTATTTACATGGTGTTCAGTTAATTCTAAGCTGTTCTAGAGAGGAAAGCAGTATAACGTGGTTGATGATGTAAAATGTTTCAGAAAGGTCTAGAAGTATGAGGATCAAGAAAATACAGGCAGCTCTGTGTGTAATATTTATGACTGAAGCTTTTTTACATTTTTGAAAAGTGAGAAAACATGTATTTGTAACATCTGTATATGTGTGGCATTGGGTTTCTCATGACAGGCATATTTAATTAATTCAAACTGCTTGTGGATTAAAACTTATAACCTGTCTTCACAACTCTACTGGGAATTATTTGGATTCAGTAACAGATATTAGCTAGCAGACTGTTTGAACTAAATCTTTCAGTAAAGCATTAAACAGAGTCAGTGGAGAAGTCAAAATCTGCGCTGCCGCCAACCCACAAAATAAACAATATTAAATATTGATCATTTGCTTCCCTGTTTATCTCTGAGTCCTCTTTAGTGAGAGACAGTAAGTGAACATATTTTAAGCACTTGTACTTTTCCTGAATGTTTTGAAGGTAGTTTTCATGGACTACGCCAGTGTTGTAGTCTATGAAATATTTCCTACATGTGTTTTTTCCAAAAGGCAAAAGATTCTCTCCTTTACTTTCCTGCCCCATGTTTTCTGAGGACATCCAACCTCTCTTTTCCTTTTTTTCAAGCTTTTTTGCTGCCATGAGATTAGTACAGTTAGCACTACCTCCATCTGAGTTTGATTGAAGGGGTAGTACATACAGTGGGACGCTGGGGTTGGGAAATACACAGACTTATCAAGGTAATATGTACTGAAAGAGGCACTCACATCCAAAGTCATGAGGACATCATGCTGAGCTAAACATGCCAAATATGCTGAACTGAAGGACATTCTGATCTGTGAAATGCTGCCCTTCATTAGAATTATCAAATAGTTTCAAGTTCAAGTTTATTGTCATAGATACAAGTATCATGGACATATATCATGAAAATCTTTCTGAATGCTTCTCCACAGACTATGGGCAAGGACAATAGAAATACCTCACAAACAAAACAATGACAAACAAAACAGTGTCAATGACAGTAAATAACAATAGCAGCAATGACAGCAATAACAATAAATAATGGTAACAGTCGTAACAATAATGCCAGTTGACAGTCAGAGAACTCGGAACGAGAGAATGAGAATGTTTAAAGTGACAGTGTAATTTACCAATGTGCTTGGGTGGAGCAGTCCAACTCTAGTTACTAAAGGTGGCACATTGGTTAGTGTCGTATAGTCTTACAGCAGTGGGGTAAAAGCTGTTCCTATACCTAGCTGTGCAGGTTCGAATAGACCTAAGCCGTTTTGCAGATGGCAGGGAGAAAAGTGCCCATGCGGGGTGACTGCGATCTCTCATTATGCGCATCGTCTTTCTGAGGTAGCAGGTGGTGTAGGTGTCCTCGACTGCTGGTAGCTGTGTACCGATGATTTCCTGAGCTGTTTTGACCACCCTCTGTAGGGCTTTCTTGTCCTGTATGGAGCAGCTGCCACCCCAGGATGTAATACACCCTGTGAGAAAGGACTCCACAGCACACCTGTAGAAAGTGGTGAGGACTGTAGTGGACATCCTGGCTTTCTTCAGACACCTGAGGAAGTGGAGGCGTTGATGGGCCTTTTTGATGGTCGATGTTGTGTGCTCAGTCCATGTGAGTTTGGCAGTGAGAAGGCCAAATAGAGAAGGCCAAATAGAAAAGGTAAAGACGGTTTGCTAAAAATCTCCAGAGGTCTTTGATTATTAAAACAGGAAGGTCTGTTTAACTTTAGCCATGTGCAGAAATACATTTTTGATTGATAAGTTTGCTCAACTTAGAGGCATGCAAGAACTTGACCCAATTAATCTACAGTAGTGATGACCTTTGAAAACAAATTTGTGAAGATTATAGACAAGAACCAAGGGAAGCTCTTAAAATACCTGAAAGGTGTCTGATTTGTCGCTTCACATTGCTAGATATAATGAAGTCTTTGATTAATTTTTTCCTCTTACACTCAGTGGATTTGTTGCTTTAGTTAAAGGTTTTAATTTATCTGCCTACTAACTTCATCTTGTAACCTCAAAGCTAATGAATGGGATCCTGCCTGAAATTGGCAGCCTGTGCTAGAGATTATATACTCTGCTATATTTCAGATTTGTTCCTATGGCTCTCAAGATTGCTTTGATTATAGCATGTCTTGGACAGAATAGCTTATACTTCAATGATCTGTTTATAAGCCTCTCAGAAATGTATTTTTTCCCCCTAAAATGCAGTGAGGTTAACTAAAGTGATGTTTTGACTCTTCTGGCTATCAACTTTGCAAAGATTTGACACTCTTATTGTTCTAATTTAACAGATTCCTGCTGGTTCAAGTAAAAAAAAAAATAATTTATTGAGTAAAATATGAATTTTTGAATTATGTAACAGTCTTACTGTACAGAAGACTCACAGATCTTTGTAAATTCACATTTATTCATTTAGCTGGCACTTTTCTTCGAAGTGACTTACAACTATTTACCCATTTACACAGCTGAGTAATTTTACTGGAGCAATTTAGGGTAAGTACCTTGCTCACAGGTCCAAAGTCCCCGTATAAAGTTTTTTCTCTTTCAATGGTTTAAAAACATGCGTGGTGTTAGGTACTGCTGCTGTGCTAATGACACAGAACTTTGTCAGCAAAACATCTGAACATACCTAAAAAGTTGGAAGCTTGTCTCAAGGACACCAAGCTGTGGATAAAACATTACTTTCTTGAAATGAATTCTAATAAGGCATGGAAACTGTTCATAAATACCAAGTCAGTTTGGCAAAGATTTTCAGACTGCAAATTAAATCCTGGTTGCTCTTTATGCTGTTTCTGATACAGTATCTTGACACTACCATTGGTTAGGAAACATTTATTTTTGTCTTTCTTTCACCTTCATAATACAGTCAAAATGAGAAAAGTACTGTCTTTGCATGATTAGAGCACCGTACTTTAATGCTTTGCTCTGTGACTGTTCAAATGCAGTCTGAGGTTTCTATACAAGTGGTTCCCTACTTACAATGGTTCGACTTACGATATTTTCGACTTTACAGTGATGAGCTGGCGATAGACATTCAGTAGAAACCGTACTTCGAATTTTGATTTTTTTTTCCTGGACAAGCGATATGCAGTGCGATACTCTCTCATGTTGCTGGACTATGGCAGTGAGGTGCATCTCCCAGTCTGTCGTACAGAGGTGTGTATTACGTGTCTTAAACGCATTTTTGATTCATGATCTATTTTGGAATGCAGCCGCAAAAGTTGTCTCCTGAACAAATTTACTTAGCAGTGCTGCATGTGCTTCCCTATCATATTTAATTTAAAATAATACTCCTCAGACCCATCGGAGAGCCGGGTAGGCTCCGGTTCCCCGCGACCCCGTATGGGACAAGCGGTTCTGAAAATGTGTGTGTGTGTGTAATACTCCTCATTCGGTTACCTCGTTCAGCATACGGTGATGATGTTCTAACAAGACCTTCAGAACTGAAAAGCACAGTAATTATTATGCAATAACGTAACTGCTCATGTTCAGAAGTAAAGCATGCTTCAGTAAAACAAAAGTGAAGCATATTTTAAGACCTGAATGGAAACTTACCTTTCTGGCCTTTCGTATACCGGTGGTGCTAATAGAGGATGGATCCAGGCCATAGAGCTATTGCAAGCCAGACTCTCAATGATGTCAACCTTGCAATTACATAAAGTGATCCTGTATTACTAATTCTGTATTATAGTTTGACTGTTTGTAGTCTTGTTCGCAGCCGCAGATGTGCTGTGCTGTTATAGCTTTCGCCATTATTCACTCATCTATCTCAAATGTCGTTTTACAGACTAAATATAGAGAAGAATATGATCATTCTTCCTCTCTGCTTCCTTCTGCTTGGGGCCATTTGGTCGCCAGCTCATAGATCACATCAGGAAATCAGACAAAAGACTTGAGGCAAAATTCACAATAAGGAACCAAGTTCAGTCTAATCCAGCCTAATTTAATGCTCTGTATTGAAACTTTCCATCAAGAGTACGGCATCATCATTTCTAGCAGCAATAGTTAATGTCCCAGTCATGATCATTCTTTTTATATTAATTTCACAAACAAATCCATGGTTGGACAGTGAATTTCAGGAGTCTTAATCACTTTCTTGAAGGAGTCAGAGAATAATTTTCAGATTATCCCATAACAGCAATTTTTCCCTCTGGAATGAAATGTTGTAAATCATTCTGGTATGCTCTCCTTATAAAAAATATGCTTATATAAACTTTATGAAATAGTATTTCGTTGACTGATTGATAATGCATTTCCACTGGCTAAGAGATCACTATCAATAAAACGGTGTCTTGCAAGATGACACAAATGCAAATAGAAAATGGGTTCTAGAAAGATTTTAATTGCATTAGACAATAAGTTCAGCGATAACACTGATTAAAGTAGAAGTGCCACGGTATCTGGTCAGAAGTAACAGATGGAGGAAGGCCAGAAAGTATCACCTGGAGTATAGAATTGTGCTTACCTCTGGGGTCCTATGAAGAAAATTCCACTATCAAAGAACCACAGGAGATTAAAACCCACATAAATAATCTTCCCCAGTTTGTCATGTGTGCTTATGTGTTCTGTCCATTTATATACATACATGAGATAGAAACCCAAATCAACTGAAATATAGAAGTGCACATTTCGAATAAGTCATGAGTCTGGCTTTAGGGCTTCATCTTGATTTTGAACTGTCACATTTAATTATTTATCCAATTGCCTTCACATTTCCTTTGATTAGATGACTGTGTTGTATGAGTAAATGTAGACAGCTAATTATAAAACTTAACATAAGTCACCTTGGTCAAAGGTGTCAAGTAAATAAATTAAAAATAAATAAGGAATGAGAGGGGGTTTACCATAGAACTCGTGGTTGGGCCCATTTAAATCAGCCAAAGATTCATCCATCCATCTTCATTAACTGCTTGCCCTGCTTTGGTTTGCAGGGGTCTAGTGCCTATCCTAGAATCACTAGGCTGGGGGAATACCCTCAACAGAATGGCAGTATATTGTAGGATCTAAAAGATACATTTCATTTACACTGATTGATTTAGCAGACACTTCTCTCCAAAGCTACGTACATCTCACAGAAATACAATTTGTGCATTACATTAGGAGGAAGGGAGAAATAGTTGCACAGATGTGATTCTTAAGTAAGTTAGTTTCTTCCTTTCCCCTATACGCACCAATGTTCATCGCACAAGTAGGTGCATAAAACTCAGAATAGACAATTCCTAATCACCTGTCTATTATTATTATTATTTTTAATATTTAATTTAATATTTTTTTTTACATACAGCAAATCATTATTTATACTATTATTTTTACCTTGCTCAGCCTGACTGCTGCAACCCTGAGCTGGACAAGCAGTTGCTGATAATGAGTGACAATGAAAGCTAAACAATATTATTAATTTGTTTACTACAGTACAGTAAGCAAGAAATGCTGCTATGATAACCATATGATAAAAATCATTAACAAAGCTGTGGTACTCAAAATGTGTCTTTACCTCAATAAACTGTGTTTAAACCATTCCCAAATAAATGAAATACATAAAAAAATATTTGAAAGGGTTAAAAAAAAAAAAAAAAAAACAGCTCAAGGTCACAACGGACAGATTTTTAGTATGGACTTCAGTGTTCACACAAGCATCGTATCTGTTTTGAGATTTGTTGCACTTCCCTTGTTCAAGTGATTATGTAGAGGTCTTTCTATAATTTTTGAATGAAGGAATCCTGGACTACAGAGATTTGTATAAGTGAAATCTATAAATCTAGTTAGGTTTTGGGGCAAAGTGTTTATTACAAGATCACCATTAAATTAAAAACTTATGCCATTGTCAATGAGTTTGGATGAGTACTTGGGGTTATTAAAAATTCAAGTCATGTTGATCCCTTGTTAACTGACCATAAACAAAATGCATCCACCTCAATGGGATTTAGATAAGACACACAACTATCAAATTACAATCTGTTCACTGCTTTCTCTGCTTTTGTTTGAGTTTAACAGTGTTGCTTTTCTTCTCTGCTTGCAGTTTCACTGAATCCCTTACATCTTCTTCCATTGATTTGTTAACATGGCAGATTGTATTACTGCGGTATTACCTTATGTAAACATGAGTTGTCCACTTATTTTTATAACCTGGGACATCAGTAGTATGGCCCTTGAAATTAAGAGGGAGACGATTTTAACATTCCTAAAAACAGTGGTTGGTTGCATTACTATAAGAAACCAATATTTTCTTAGTGCAGCATATCAGACTTCAATGAATTGGTCAAGTGTATTCCTTTATCTCTAACAAAGGAGACAATGACTTGTCTTTTAGAGGCAGTGCATGGTTTTATAAATGAGCCAGAGTGTTTTCATTTGCACCTCCCATAGATATAAGGCACGGAATTTGAAGCTCATTACTTCCTCTGGGTTCTCGTCTATGGTGCACCTTGGTCAGCATTGTGGCCAGCGTTTCCAGGATAGGCTCTGGTTCACCATTACCTTGCCTGGCTGCCTAAGCTTTTCTCTCTTTTTAATGAATTTACTTCAGAGCAGTACACAGCCATAGGTTATTTATGGAGTTCTCTTAACTCTGATGGAAATCTGTTCATGGAACTTTAATAAATTTATTCTGGCAATCTGATAGCATACAAGCATGCTGGAATGGTGTTCATTCAACTATAAAAAAGGTCTTTAACAAAAAAATTGATTTACACTTTAAGAATCACTGTGAGCATCATTTTTGAGGCCAGTGATTAAACACCAGTTGCAGGTTCTAGTTCTTAAGGTAGCCCAATGGACTCCTTGGCAGAAAAAGCAGCTTTCATTGAAGGCATCACAGCTCACCCATTTTTGCAAGGGCATCTTCTAGGACTTGAACCAACAGCCTTCAGATTCCAGGCTAGTCCAGTTAATAGCCGCTCAACCTGCTGTGATGGATTGTGGAAAGTGTAGCAAAAATCTAGCCAGTCCACAGCACTGCAGATCAGACACTGTTTAATTAAGTTTCCTTTCATAAGGAACTTTGCTTACAAGAATACCAGTGAGTGGAAAAAACTATTTACTGTCCACTGTCCATGTATCACATTTTAATTGACCTTATTTAGAATGATACCGTTTTCTTTTTTTAACTTATATTTCACAAATGGGTGGTTTAAATCACCTCAAAAGCAAGCAGTCCTCTGCCAACAGGTCTCTGGAAGTCACGATACTGATAAATAGGAGACATGCTGAAACATGCCCTTCTCACAAGGCACCAGATGGAAACTTACAAGCCACTAAGTCTGGCATTAAGTCTGGCATTCCAACAAAAACATTAAAAAAAAAAAAAAAAAAAGCGCCATGGAATTTTAGCAGAAATTACACATAAAAGTGCCAAGCACATTTTTCACAGGAATTCTCAGAATTTCCCATCAAACTTGAGCTTTGCAACTCATGGACAACACAGTGGTGCAGCATTTGTACGACACAAGTTTTGATCCAGCTCAGTCTTGCATATAGTTTGCATGTTGTACTTGTGTTTGCATGGGTTTCCTCAAAGTGCTCTGGTTTCCTTCCTTCCTTTCTGAATTTCAGGTGTGTTGGGGACTCAGAATTGCTAATAGTGTGTAAACGTATGTATATGATTTCCCTGCAGCGGAGTGGTGTCCTTTCTAGGGTGTACCCTGCCTTGTTTCCTATGTTTCTGAGATAGGCTATGGAGCAGTGTAACCCCACATAGGACAAGCACATGATGAAAACTGAAAACCAGATTGAGTTGATAAATTGCTTTGATGGTTTCTTTTAACTCCCTGTTTGTTTATTTGTTTATGTACTGTATACTGTAACAAGTAGGGAGAAGTGTGGACAAGAACTGCTGTGAATTGCACCATGCCAGTCCTTGGAAATGACTCACATTTTTACTGAAAATCAAAGCAACATGTTCTGACGGGATGTCTGTGGGATTGTCAGCACAAATCAGAGCATGGAGAACTCTGTGAGGGAGGATTTGCAACACTGACTCCAGGAAGGCAATGAAAGGAAGCATTGCTTACATCGTGTGTCGCTTTCATAGCTGAAGTGGTCAGCATCTGTCTGCCTTACATCACACATATAATATATTAAAGGTGTGTTGGGTGGGGATTTGTGGATTGGTTCCCACACACAGTCTCAGTTTCCTGCAGTTTCTGTGCCACCCAAGTTGACCAACTGTCTCTGGTCTGGGTTCCATTCGGACCATTTCCCTGACAACGTTTGCTTGTCCAGCAGCCTGAGAGAGAAAGGCCAAAGCAACAAAGGTAAATGTTACCCTGATTTTACTGTGGCGTAAACCAAGCTGCTTTTAGGGCATGTGACTTTGAAACAATAATTTTATCGATAATCACATGGTAGCAGTTCTTTCCACCTTTTCTCTTCCATCTTGTTTAACCTGAACAAAAGTGTGCCAGATCTTAATATATACACGTTTTCTGTCTCAAAAATTTAAAAAAAAAAAATGTTGAAGTGTGAACAGGTAATTTTCAAGACTGATGTGAAACATTATCACCGATGTGGCTAGAACTATGACATCAAGAAAAGGTTTACCTTTTAAACAAAACAGTTACGACTTAAAGAATTACAAAATAATGCCACTTGTCCAAAAAAGGGCAACACATTCATTCATTTTTAAACCACGCAGAACTTTGTTCAAACAAACACAGCAGTGAAGAAGTAAACAACAACAAAAACAATCCTTCATCCGACGGCCGTGACAGATTAGTGTAATTGGAGCATCTGATTACAGTTCAGAGAAGAGGATTATGGGTTGCTCCTGACTGGATGAGAACAATGAAACAAGGGAAATGGGTGACACATTGCTACAGAGATGTTTGTAGACCCCCAGGACTGCTGCTGAGTCACACAGTTGACACAGTTTGCATAAGGGAGGTGGTGCATTCTTGAGAGCACCACAAAGACCTCTTGTTGCTTCTGCCTTGATAGGTCTCCATACATTTGAACAGACAAAGGGAAGACAACTATCACTATATACAACCCCTCTGTTTCAGCTAAGTGTCTTTTCTCAGTAGGGCTTTCAAAAGCATCAACACTATTACTTAAAGTACGAAAAAATGGTTAACTTTTTGCATTAGCAATTTTCTACGCAAAATGTAATAGTTTGATTTCTAGGCAAAATTTCGAGTTATGCAAAATGATCTTCCAGCTGATGTTCAAGTAATACTTGTAGGACATGATGCACATGTACAGTATACATCTTCAATTAAAAATAAACAATCTCTGAGATTTGTCCATTATAGATAGTGAAGCATTTACTTTACAGTGCCAAGTCCTCCAGAAGAAGTTCACATACCATTGATCCCAATCTGGACTTGTCATCTTGCTTTTTGGTATGTGTCCAACATTTGGATCATGACACTAGGGTGTTACCTCTGTGAGAGGTCAGTGGCACATAAGGATTGTAACTTTAGTCTGTCGGAGATCTGGAGATTCCCCTGCTGCCTAGTGCTCCTGGCACTGTTAGTAGGGCTTGTTGTTTTGGTAACTGTTGGCAGTCATGGCCAACAAAGGGAGCAATGTTATTTGCATTCAAGTATGTATGAATTCTTTTCTTATCAAAACTTTAATTACCTTATTCCCCTTCTTTTTAGAAAGACTTATTCTGTCTCCATAATTACATTTTCCATAACATTTCAAACTCCCTTTGTTATTATGTCCCAGTATCATTTGGCAGGGATGTTGCCGTTGACATAAAGTCTGTGGAATCAGGGTGGAGATCCTTGACACCTGTATTCTCAGTAAGACTTGGGATTGCAACATAATGCTGCAACCCATTGCTTAAACCACCTAACTGTTTACATCTCCTTGAACTGATATGCTGTGGTGGATCAACCACATTTTTGTATTATTCTTTTGGACTAGGCACAAGACCCTTTTAAATAAGGTTCAAGACAGTTTGTTGCTGGACTTGGTGGCAGTCAGCCACATTAAAGAATTACTGGCTCAGATTGTAATTGGTTTGGCTGGCTTTGGAAGACCTTGTCTAGGAGACTTGCCAAATTATATTAATTTGGCTCCCAGAAGACATTGAGATACGCAGAATGAACCACCGAGATATTGCATATGATTGTGCAGACATGGGCAACTTTTTCTTTCCCTGCCAAAACCATTGTCAAGACCTCCTGATAGCAGGAGGCCATCAAAGAGCCAGATAAATCACATAAAGAGCCCTAAATGTAATTAATATTGATACTTAAATGAGGCCAAATGATAATTAACAGAGTATATAAAGGTCCCGTGCCTATATACTTGGTAAATCTTTTTTTTTTTTTAAATTTTTGTCAGTTTAGGGACATCTAGTCATTGTTACTTTTTGGTAGGCATCTGGGAGGTACAGTGAGCAGCGCTGTTGTCTGACAGGGTCTGAGTGATGCATGAGGCTGTGGGTTTGATCCCCACTCAGTTTGTATGTGCCCCCTGCATTTGCATGGGTTTCCTCCATTGTCCAAAGACATGCTGTTCAAGCAGATTAGTCAGTCTAGGTCACCCGTGATGTGTGAATGACAGAGAGAATGTTTCACTGATGTATCGATGAATGACCCATTCTAAGTAATGTTTCTAGTTTGGGTAAGTTACCTTGGGTGAATAAGGTGTGGGCTGATAACACTACATGGTGTTCTTTGGAGAAAAGCATCTGCTAAATGAAGTAAATAATGTGAGAAGCCTATTTCAAGACTGGTATCACAATTTTGATATGCAGTCTAAAAAATAGCTGGAACACAGAGGTAAGCAAAAGACAACTGAAGCATTGAGTGTATATGTGTGCACTGTTTCCTGGGTGTTGCATGAATGTGGTTGACTTAAGTGTCTTACTGTGTTTCACCAGGAAATACTGTATTCAGACTGTATGATAATTTGGATGAATTTTGGGAAATGTAGTCATGATGCATGTATATGCATGCATGGATGGATGTATGGATGATAGGCCTAAAGCATTTATTAAAACCATGGGTTTTAATAACGACATGCAAGTTAATTTCTTTGAAACTGAATTCATATTCTCATAATCCAGAATGATACATATTGTCATGTCACCGGACGGGAAGCAAGCGGGAGCGATGGACTCAAATGCAGTGCTCAAAGGGGTAAGGCAAAAGAGTAGTCAAAAGACAGACAAGGGTCATGCGAGGAGTGGACGTCATCAAAAGGAGTACACAGAATTGTGGACAGTAAAGCTGAGCAAGAGATCACAGAACCAGTAATTGCTCTGGGAAGAGGTTCCACATGGAAGAGCTTCCGGGGCATTCTTTTATCCTCTATTCCTTGATGAGCTGCAGGTGGCGCTGATGGACCAGCGGGCATGACACATATGCAATAAGTCTTAAGGATTAATTTGCAAAATCCAGAGAACAGTAAGATGTTGGCTTCAGTTGAAAATATCATATAAAAATATACATAAAATATGTTTAATATTAGGATGTGGCACAGTGGTGCAGTGGGTTTGGGTGGGACCTGCCCTCTGGAGGGTCTTGGGTTTGAGTCCTGCTTGGGGTGCCATGTGACGGACTGGCGTCCTGTCTTGGGTGTGTCCCCTCCCCCTCCAACTTTGCACCCTGTGTTGCCGGGTTAGGTTCTGGTTCACTGCGACCCCGCTAGGGATACAAAGCTTCAACCAGTGTCTGTGTGTGTGTGTGTGTGTGTGTGTGTGTGTGTGTTAAATATTTATCAGGAAAAAATATTAAGTAGTTACTGGAGGCATTTTAATCTTCATCCAGTTTTTTAAGAAAATAATTTTAGAAGTGTCTACAGGATCTCTTTCATATTCTTTACATCACCTATATTTACTGAGCAAGTGTATTGATGGGTTTACTTGTTTATAGAGCTTGGTTCTTTCTGCTAGAGTAATATTACTCTTTCAGTCTGAGGAAACACATTCCTCCAGTAGGGCTACCCCCTTATAGCCCTCTGTAGCTCATTTTGCTGTAATGTGATACTGTTTTATGCGAAAATCTTTTCTGATCTGAAAATGTGAATTAAAGTATTTGACCTTTTCAACTGGAAGGTGTGGGACTGATGAAATGAGATTAAATTTGAAAGAATTATTTACTCTACACTTCAAGTTGATTTAGTATTGGTTTTTTGCCCAGCTTGCGAAAATGTGCCTGGTTTTGTATATTAGCACCAAGTAGCTTTTTGACTCTTCAGCCTGTTTTTTTCCGGCCTCTGAGATGATATGACTAATGTAATTGTAGTGCTCATTCTCAAGTATTCTGCAAAGTCATTTAGAGGCAAGATTAAGATGTCAGTCAACACTTGGGAAGGCAATGCTGAAGAATGTTTAAATCAAAGTCCTTCTTACTCCTTAGCAAGATGACAAGATGGCATTGGCGTAGCTGCTGGTTGTCGGCCATCATCTGAGTTCATTCTCTAGATGGGTCTGAAAGACAAGTGTACCAGTCTCTGGGAGTGTCAATGTCAAGGCAGAGAAAATAAATTAAAAAGTAGATGAAAACTATGAAACTAGGGAAAAAAAAAAACCTGAATAAAGCCTCTTCAACCTGTACATTTCAATTAGACGTTGTTGACACATCTTAACCAAGCATTACGTTTTTTCCCTAGCAAAGAAAAGATGTACTCATATACGGTCAGCAAAATTAACTCAATAACAGGCTTCCCTCACTTAATGAGTGTAGTTTGCCACACAAAATTTTATAATAAGGTGAATTCTTAAGCTCTTTTTGAATTACAATTAATTAAATATGAAATATAAAAAAATGTGTTTCTGACAGGGAGTGCGGTGGTGCAGTGGGTTGGACCACAGTCCTGCTTTCCGGTGGGTCCGAGGTTCAAGTCCCGCTTGGGGAGCCTTGTGATGGACTGGCGTCCCGTCCTGGGTGTGTCCCCTCCCCCTCCGGCCTTACGCCCTGTGTTGCCGGGTTAGGCTCCGGTTCCCTGCGACCCCGTATGGGACAAGTGGTTCTGAAAATGTGTGTGTGTGTGTGTGTTTCTGACATTTATCAAACATGCCAAATTCCTACCTTATCTTTTTTCTTTCTCTGTCATCATTTATCTGACTTTTTTCTTCTATTTTCATTTGGTTGTTTTATTGTTTTCTTCCTGAAAGAAGCACATGCATGCTGGCACAGTGAAGCCCTCAAATGTCCTGGGCAGTTGGTTTGAAAGCTTAGTTTTGTGTTTGTGCAAAGTGTGCTTGTTCTCGCAATGTTCAGATCTACTGTGCATCTACTTCCCTCTAGTGGAAATATTAAAATGAAACTGCAATAAAATGTTGTAACTCTATTTCAACAACAACAACAGCAACAACAATTTGTTTTTTTGTAATATTATTGTACAAAAATGAATCAAAATAAAATGAAGTATATTATGAGGGACTGTCAGCTTTTGAGTATTAAACTGCAGTGACAATATCACGCCCACACCCTTGAGCCAACAATTGCATCTGCTCTGAGTCAGATCCGCAGGTTGTAAAAGATGCCGTCCCAACTGACCAGGTTGCGAACCTCATTGAGTCAAACCGCTTCTTCTGCAACAGCAAAGAACCCTACTTACCTCCTTGTCCTTCCAGTTCATCCTCATCCTTTGCCATCTGTTCCCTGTTTTCTGCCTCTCTGGTTTCAGATCTCCTGCCTTGTCCAATCGACTTAGATTCTTGTCTCATCCCAAGAACAATGTCTGCGGCTCGGTCAACCCACGCCTGTCCCTGACTACGATTCCGGTTTGCTCCTCATCTGTGCCACAATAAAGAAACCCGCGATTAGGTCCACACTAACTCTTCGGTCTCCCGCCCTCAGCCCCATGACAGAAAACACTGTACCTTATCATTTTAACTTACGTTAAATTGTCACCCTGCCCCCCAGCCCCCCCAACTTAACCCCAACCAAACGCACTTGGCAGAAACAGCTTGCACATCCCTTACCCCACGTTCCTGCTTCATCTTATTAGCTCTGATTCCTCGTCCCCAAGTCCTGACACCCTCATCTATAACCTTCTCTTTCAACTTCAACATCGGATCACTCCTCGATTCTTCTGCCCATGCCCATCCCCAACTATGATTCTTACCTTGCCCTTTGGACAACTAATAAAAGATCCCACACGTGGATCCTATCTCCTGCTTTGGTGTGTGTGGCATTAATTTCTTATTTTGACCTGAAATACTTAACTTTTAACACACACACACACACACACACACACACACACACACACACACAACTGCTTGTCCCATACAGGGTCACAGGGAACCGGAGTCTACCCGGTAACACAGGGCGTAAGGCCAGAGGAGGAGGGGACGCCAGTCCGTCGCAAGGCACCCCAAGCGGGACTCAAACCCCAGACCCACTGGAGAGCAGGACCGTGGTCCAACCCACTGCAGCACCGCACCCCCCTTTTAATAAACAACACTAACCATTATCTTTAGTTGTTGAATAAAATGAAATAACAAGTAGGCCATGAACTGTTATCGTAGTTTGATTACAAATACCAGAAGGTTATACCTTTGAGAGAAGTACTTTATGTGAAATGACTTAAATCTGTGCTGCATAAAATATACAAACACACACAAAATGTCTACAACCGCTTGTCCCAAGCAGAGTCGTGGCGAGCCGGAGCCTAACCTGGCAACACAGGGTGCAAGGCTGAAGGGGGAGGGGATACACCCCAGATGGGACGCCAGTCTGTCACAAGGCACCCCAAGCGGGATTTGAACCCCAGACCCACTGGAAAGCAGGACCCGGCCAAACCCAAAAGAATGCATAATGAAGAATACATTGAACAACACGGCTGGCACAATAGAGGGCAAGAAGGTTCAGGGGCAGGCTGGTTCCAGTGGATTACCTGGTGGCGCAGTGGTTACTGCTATATCCTTCCACTCAAAGAACCCATGTCTGAATCCCCATTCCTGCTCACGGACTTCTGGGAAATGTTATTCTCATTGTTGAATACATTACAAATTATTCTTGCCTTATGCCTGTGTTAAAGCGCTCTGTGTCACTGCGTGAGAGGAGCACTCTATAAAAATAAACTGTTTGAAACTGAATTGAATTATCCAGCTGCATAAATGGGAAAGTAATTGCAACTTGCTTAGTTTACATACCAAACATTTAAGTCACTTTCCAGAAAAGTCACAGCTGGCAGAACAAGGAGAAGAACGAGAAGAAGGAAAGTTTCGGTTGATGGTTTTAATGATGTGATGGCTTATCTTTGGCTTGACTTCAGCTAGTTGCTGTTCCTTGTGTTTTGTTTATTATGTTGCTGGCTCTCCTTTGTTTTATACATGTGTGGTTTCATATAAATAATATGTGACAAAGGAACAAAAACGTTAAATCGTCCCACACTTGTTCCCCATGTGGTCACTCCCTGGGCCTGGCATGCCTCAGTGTGCTCCAAACCTCTCGTGGATGGGATTAACAAGTGACTAGAGATTTGTGTTTGTTTTTTCTTTTCTTTCTTTTTATTTATTTATTTATTTATTTATTTATTGGGATGAGCGGTTTCAAACAATGTGTGTGTGTGTGTGTGATTGTGTGTTTATTTATTTATTTATTTAGTATGGGTGTGGTGCTGTGGCGATGGGATGGGTTTGGCCTGTGCCCGCTCTCTAGTCGGTCTGGGGTTTGAGCCCTGCTTGGTGTGCGTTGTGATGGAGTGGCATCCAGCCCTGGGCATGTCCCCTTCCCCTTCAGCCTTGTGCCCTATGTTGCCGGGTTTGGCTCCACTTACATTTACATTTACATTTATTCATTTACCAGACGCTTTTGTCCAAAGTGACAGACATCTCAGCAAAAGTACAATTAAGAGAAAAGTACATTAAGAGAAAGAGACACAGCTGCAGACATGTGACTCAAGTAGACCTAATTGGTTGCCTACCACTTGCTGCACCGAGTTCACCATGACCCCGCTTGGGACGAGTAGTTTCAGAGTGTGTGTGTCATTTATTTGTTCATTTGTTTATTCCTTTATTTTAAGTAAAAACTAATCTAAAAAGACTAAAAATAAATCTACTTACCATTAAACTACCAAAACCCCTTGTTCAGTTCGATAAACCAATTCGTAACATAGATGTCTAATGTTTGCCAGTTTTTGGCTAATTTGAACTTTCTTTATTATTAACACAATCACACACACACATTTTCAGAACTGCTTGTCCCATATGGGGTCACGTGGAACCGGAGCCTACCCGGCAACACAGGGCATAAGGGGAGCGGACACACCCAGGACAGGACACCAGTCCATCACAAGGCACCCCAAGCAGGACTCGAACCCCAGACTCACCGGAGAGCAGAACCATGGTCCAACCCACTGCGCCACTGCACCACCGCACCCCCTCTTATTAACACAATCAGTAAGAGCTAAATAATATAGGTTGATAAATTTATTTAGGTTCTTTAAAAATTTGAAATACTGTAGCTGTAATATGTAAAAATTGACTTTACATTTGAATTTTTTTTTTATTATTTTTGAGCAAGCTCAAATTTAAAATTAAAATGAGTGAAATTGAAAATACATGATCTCCACAAACTCCAATAGTAAACTGATTGATTACTCCCATAAACAAATGCAATTTTCCTTATTTTGTTATTGATCACCAATACACAAAAACACCAAGAGGAGCTGAGAATAAAGTGGAAGTGAATTGAATCAGGGTAGTTCCATTCACCTATTCTGTTTGGGTTTGCTTTTTGTAGTTGGGGTTTTACATTCTATTGTTTGAGATAGAACAGCAATACCCACTAAGACCACCAAAGCTCCAATTTGAAGATACCAGATTAAACCCAGCACTCCTGGTTCCAGTTAATTTTCCAGGAATTCAAGTTATTGAAAAAATCACCAAGGATATTAAAAAGAGAGACTTTCACCTGTGACACTGTGGAATCTCATTCACTGTATGTCATAGCAAGTGGCTCACTGGGTTTGTTGTGCTTGCTGTGTTTCCCTCCTGTTCCAAGTACCTGCTTTTTTTGTGTTCCCATGCAGTACCCCTAGAAGGATTCCTTGTTCTTTAAGCTTCTATGTCCCCTGATTCCCCAAGCCCCAGCTGCTGTGCTACTTTGTTCTTAGGTCTTTGTACCCCTCCATCATTGCATCTACATGACCACCTACTGCTCTTTGGACTTCTGCATAAATTCTGCACTTGTGTTTGCCAATGTCTAAATCTCTAAGTGATCATGATGCCTTTCTGGTTCCAAGGGGTGACCACTGTAAATGTGTGTATAGTTGGGTTTCTGATAATTTGGGTTGACAGTCTTTATGCATCAGTGCAAGAAGCCCAGATGTGGACTGAGAAGGTTTATATCATAATGACTGTTCCCACTTTCTATGGTCTATAGAAGATAAATGACATCATTGGTATGACTGGGTGGTTCTCATATGCTGTCCTTAGATTACTCTAACACTGATACTTCAGATGTTTCTCTTTTTCCAGCAGATATGTGTGCTCATTTATGCTTTCTTGGTCAAAAAATTTCATTTGCTGAAAATTTATAAATAGTTCAGTGTTGAAGGTAGGAAATACTGTACTTCATAGTTTTGAAAAACAAGAAATTTAAATGTACACATGTGACAGCGTTGAAGAAGATGTGCTGTCCCGATCTAGACGCACTCTTCATCAACTCTAAGCCTTTCTACTCGCCATGGAAGTTTTCCCTCATTCATTCTTGTAAGTATTTACATTCCACCGCAAGCATGTGTGAACGCAGCGCTGCAACAGCTGGCCAATCAGATTACAGACACAGAGCAACAACACCCGGACTCTGTTATAATCATTCTCAGGGACTTTAATAAAGCAAATTTCTCCCGTGAACTGTCAAAATACAGACAGCACGTTACACGTCCTACCAGAGACAGTAATATACTGGACCACTGTTACACCACAATAAAGGATGCATATCACTCTGTCCCACGGGGAGCTTTGGGGCTCTCTGATTACTGTCTGGTTCATCTTATACTGACCCACAGGCAGAAACTGAAATCAGCTAAGCCTGTAATAAGGACTGTTAAAAGATGGACTAACGAAGCAGAACAAGCTTGCTTCGAGTGCACTGATTGGAGTGTTACTGAGGCTGCTGCTAGTGATCTGGATGAGCTCACAGACTTTGTAACATCATATATCAGTTTCTGTGAGGATATGTGCATCCCTACCAGGACTCACTTAACATACAACAATGACAAACCGTGGTTCACTGCAAAACTTAGACAGCTTCGTCAGGCCAAAGAAGATGCCTAAAGGAATGGCAACAGAGTCTTGTATAAACAGGCCAAAAACACACTGACAAAGGAGATTAAGGTGGCTAAGAGTAACTACTCTGAAAAAAACTGTTTTCAGCCAACGACCCTGCATCAGTGTGGAAAGGCCTGAAAGACATCACCAATTACAAGACACCATTCCCCAGCACCGTGTCAACTCAACAACTGGCCGACGATTTGAATGAGTTTTATTGCAGGTTTGAGAAACCCTGTTTCACACCCCACACCCATTCTGACTTTCTCTCCATGCATCCACCAACACCTCCCGCAACCCCACTCTTTCCTCCTCCTACACTTTGGGTCTGTGAAGAGGAGGTGCATCGGGTCTTCTGGAAGGACCAGGCCCAGACGGTGTTTCACCAGGCTGTCTAAAAACCTGTGCTGACTAACTGGCCCCTATCTTCACAGGACTTAACAGGACTTAATGACTACAGACCTGTTGCCTTAACGTCTGTGGTCATGAAGTCATTTGAAAGACTGGTGCTGGCCTACCTGTAGGACATTACTGGACCCTTACTGGACCCCCTGCAGTTTGTTCATCAAGAAAACAGGTCTGTGGATGATGTAGTCAACATGGGACTGCACTACATTCTGCAACATCTGGACAAACCAGGGACTTATGTGAGGATCCTGTTTGTGGACTTCAGCTCGGCCTTCAACACCATTATCCCACACCTCTTCCTGTCCAAATTAACCCAACTCTCTGTGCCCACCTCAGTCTGTTGGTGAATCACCAACTTCCTGACGGACAGGCAGCAGCTAGTGAGGCTGGGAAAATTCTCATCCAAGACTTGCACGATCAGTACTGGTGCCCCCCAGGGAAGTGTGCTCTCCCCACTGCTCTTCTCCCTGTACACCAACGACTGCACAGCAAAGACCTGTCTGTCAAGCTCCTGAAGTTCGCAGACAACACCACACTCATCGGCCTCATCCAGGATGAGGATGAGTCTGCTTATAGACAGGAGGTTAAAGAGCTGGCTGTGTGGTGCAGTCATAACAACCTGGTTGTGCCCCTTCCAGCCAATGTCGCCACTCTTCTAGGGCTAACTTGATTGCTAGCAGTTCTCTATTCCCTATGCCGTAGTTTCGTTCGGCATCAGACAGTTTCCTGGGAAAAAAAGGCACAAGGATACAACTTCATGGGCTTACCTTGCCTCTGAGAAAGAACGGCGCCTACCCCTAACTCTGAGGCATCCACCTCAACCACGAATGGCAACCCCGGTTCCAGTTGATGCAGGATGGGGGCTGCAGAAAACTTGTGCTTTGAGGGTCTTGAAGGCTCGTTGGGGTTCTTGGATCCACGGGAGACGAGGGGTTTTACTTGCTGCAAGTGTTGTCCGTGGGGCGACGATTGTGCTGAAGTTCCTGATGAACCGGCGGTAAAAACTGGAGAACCCCAAAAACCGCTGGAGAGCCTTAGTGGTGGTTGGGCGAGGCCATTGCTGGATGGTCTAGACCTTTCCAGGATCCATAGCAATGCCGTCTCGGGTGAGTATGAACCCTAAGAAGGAGACTTGCTGCTTGTGGAATTCACACTTCTCCAACTTCATATATAATCTGTTCTGCAACAGTCTTTGGAGCACCTGTCTGACAGTTAGTACATGCCTGGCCATCGTATCAGAATAGATCAGGATATCGTCAAGGTAGACCAGGGCGCCATTGTTGATCATGTCCCCGAGCACATGATTCACAAACGCCTGGAAGACGCTGGGTGCGTTCGCAAGACCAAAAGGCATAACCAGGTATTCGTAATGACCCAGGGTGGTGCTGAAGGCAGTTTTCCATTCGTCACCCTCCCGGATACAGACTAGATTGTATGCACTTCTCACGTCTAGCTTCGTGAACCACTGCGCCTGCTGGATGTTCTCAAGGGCGGCCGTGATCAAAGGCAAGGGATGTGGGTATTTTATGCTAATGCTATTTAGCCCCCAATAGTCAATACATGAGCATAGCCCCCCCATCTTTCTTTTCGATGGGAAAAAAACCCAGCAGACGTGGGGGACGTGGATGGCCGTATGATTCCTGTTTCTAAGGCTTCGGTGATGTATTTCTGTAAGGCTAATTGCTCAGGTCTGGACAAGGGTTAAATGCAACTACGCAGAGGTGTGATACCTGGCAGGAGTTCAACTGCACAGTCCCACAGGTGATGTGGTGGTAGCTCAGGTGCTTGTCTTTTGCTGAAAACCTCAGCCAAATCCTGATACTCAGGAGGAACTGGCACCTGTGGGGCAGATTCTGAGCCTTCTATGGATGTAGCTTGGCAGGGTAGCTTTAAGCATGTCCTCTCACATTGGGGTCCAAGCCAACAACTCCCGCGTACTCCACTGAAAAACAGGGTCATGGTGGGAGAGCCAAGGGAACCCTAGAATCAGGGGAAACTCCGGAGAAGTAATCAAATAGAAACGCAAAATTTCTTGGTGACATACCCCCACAGTTACAGGTGCCGTCGGGTGGTCCACAAAACCTTTCCCTAGGGGCTGGCCATCCAGAGCTTTCACTTTGAGACACCTCCCAATGGGTTTGAACGGGATACTATGAGTCCGAGCAAAACCAACGTCCATGAAGCACCCTGTTGCTCCCGAATCTACCATAGCTTGAGTCTTTACCTGTCCTGAGCCCCATGACAACATAACAGGTACAGCGAGGCAGTTACAACAAAGGGTGCCACTCACCTTAGCCTCAGGGCAGACAGGACACTGGAGACGGAAGTGACGGGGTCACTGCAGTAGTGACACAGGTGTTTTTGTAGTCTTTGCTGACGTTCTGCGGAGGACAGGCGCCCAAGCCCCAACCGTATTGGCTCTGCTTCCTCCTGAGTTGGACAGTATCTTTCTGGGGCAGGTTTTGAGACTGGTTCCTGGGTTCTGATCTGGTGATCTAAGGCAACAGCAGTTTCTATGAACCCATCTAGGGTTCATCTTTCTCCCTGGAACGCCATTTCTTTGCGGATGTGCGGGTTTAGACCACGACAAAAACCAGCCAACAAAGCTTTCTCTCCCTAACCACTGCGCTCCACGAGGGTACAGAATTCTATGGCGTAATCTGCCACGGGTCGGTTACCTTGTAGATTCATACGTTTTTCACTCAGATGTTCTTCTGGGTGAACCAGTCCAAAAATGGCGAGGAAACGGCTCTTGAACTGAGCATATGTGCTGGGTGTTGCCCAGTCAAGCGCTCTGCCCATGAGCAGGGAGAGTATGTAGGTGATCCGGCTCTGTTCGGTGCTGTAAACAAGGGGCATACTGGAGAAAACGAGTTCACATTGAAACAAGAAACCTGCACATTGCGCCGGCGTCCCGTCAAAGCGGGTCGGGGGAGACAAATGGAAAATGCGTGGTAGAGGCGGCGTTGTGTTCGGCGAGTCAGGCGCAGGACCGGCTGCGCGTTTCGCGATGGGCGGCGCGAGCGCCCATGACGTGTTCAGCACGCTTACCACTTCGTTGTAGGAGGTGATGAGGTTGTAGAGCATCTGTTCTATACCTTCCATGCGTACTTCGCGAGAGTCCAACTCCACCTGCAGACGGTTTAGCTCCGCTGGGTCCGTATACGAGGCGGAACCTTCTGTCATGTCCTGTTCCGGAAGGAAGCGGCGAACACAAGTGCAGAGCGGTATACGTGGTGTATTCGGGGAAATCCAGGAGAGGAGGTCAGAGAACAGGTGATTGGTCTTCGAGGTGCGACCGTTGTTACAGGGAGAATACAAAAGGCGAGGTCGGTACAGGCAAGAGATTGATGATCATAAAGAGGTACTGGATCGTGGGAACAAGGGAAGGGATCGGGGAAGGCGTTCAGGAATAGGAATTAGCTAGGAGGTCGCAAACAAGAAGGCTGAACAAGGTTCCGCATCAGCTACAGGTCTGATGCAGCCTTTTATGCCCCAGTGTGCGTTGCGTCCCAGGTGTTCCGTGTCGGCTCGAAGGTGTGGGCGTGGCACATTCTCATATTTCTCACAAACTTCTTAGTACCCTGTAATTCTCCACAGTTCTTTTGGGGAAAGTCTTCTGAAAATTGTTGAAAATTGTTCAAAATTGGAAGAAAAAGAAAATTTTTAAAAAAGTTAAATTTTAATACAAAAATATTTTAGAAGAGGGGGGTGCGGTGGTGCAGTGGGTTGGACCGCAGTCCTGATCTCCGGTGGGTCTGGGGTTCGAGTCCCGCTTGGGGTGCCTTGCGACGGACTGGCGTCCCGTCCTGGGTATGTCCCCTCCCCCTCCGGCCTTACGCCCTGTGTTACCGGGTAGGCTCCGGTTCCCCGTGACCCCGTATGGGACAAGCGGTTCTGAAAATGTGTGTGTGTGTGTATTTTAGAAGAGTGAACATTAGACACATAGATGTCAAAATACTTTAAGCAATTAAGGATGGAAAAACAGAAAAGAAAGGAAAGATACCACTCCAACTGAAACTTGGTGCTGCTATACAGATGTGGTTTTGGTTTTTGAGATTAATAAGTAACTAACGTTCCATTATACTTATGCCTGGTATATAAGTGCTGGGGAGACTCAGCTCATCACTGTGATGGCTAACAGGCATTGAGGATGAGATATAAGTGATTTTTAGAGAAGGCTCTTTGTCGGGTTATGTTTGGCAGGAGCTTTATTGATGAAAGACTGCTCTGTTTACTGATGTTTCACAGGGAACAGTTGCTAAGGTGATCTTGGCATGAATGGTGGCGGGAAAAGACATCAACAATTCAGGGAAACCAGTGGATGAAAATGCAAACTCCTTGACCGTGAAGTGTGTGCATTGTAAAAACAAGGAAAGGAAAAGAAAAATAGACAAGTTAGTAAAAATCGTCTGAGTACAAATGTCAGTTAGAGAGAGGAAAAAAATTGCCATCTTCCGATACATATACAATCATACCTGGGTTTATATGCCCACTCAATTTATGAGAACTTGACTTTTATGGTGAGTTTCATTTCACATTCTTACTTATGCTTGCAAAGCATTTCTTTGAATTGACAAGAACCAAAGTTGGACTTCAAGTTTATTTACGTTGCTACATTTAGCAGATGCTTTTCTCCAAAGCGACTTCTAATGATCGCTATGTAGTGTTATCAGCCCACACACCTTATTCACCAAAGTGACTCATCCATAGATCAGTGGAACACACTCTTTGTGTCACACACACACTATGGGGGAACCTGAACAGTATGTCTTTGGACTGTCGGTGGAAACTAGAGCACCTGATGGAAACTCATGCAGACAATGGAAGACTCCCCAGAGACTGAGCAGGGATCAACCCCACGTCCTCTCGCACCACCCAGGTGCTGTGAAACAGCAGCGCTACTCGCTATGCCACCGTGCCACCCGGAAGTAAGTTCTGACAGCTGAGTTTACATTTACATTTTTAGGTATTTTCTCAATAGCAAAACACAATGATCACGAATATGTAGTACTTAGCTGAAGTTTTGTTCAAGGTGACAGACAACATGTCATATTTTCTCTTGAATCTTGTTGGGAATGTAAGTACAAAGCTGCAAAGGTAAGATGTAGCAGACGCACACCAGCTGCTGTCGCTGTTTGTGATTGCTCAGGAAAGGGAAGACACAGGATGGATCTCTGAAGAGTAAGGCATGGATGGGCACACGGAAAGGCCATTGTGGTGGGCATAGTCCAAGCTGTGATCTAGGTCATGGTTCAAAGATCAGGCTGAGGTCCAGGTTTGTGATCAGAAAAGACATGGCTTGGTCCAAAGAGCTGCGGCTGTGATCCAAAGGGTTTTGTTTTGAATGGAAAGGGTTTTGACTAAAAGATTCATGGTCGTGATGGGAAAAGCACACACACACACATTTTCAGAACCGCTTGTCCCTTACAGGGTCACGGGGAACCAGAGCCTACCCGGCAACACAGGGTGTAAGGCCGGAGGGGGAAGGGGACACACCCAGGATGGGGACACACCCAGGACGGGACGCCAGTCCGTCACAAGGCACCCCAAGCGGGACTCGAACCCCAGACCCACCAGAGAGTAGGACTGTGGTCTAACCCACTGCGCCACCGCACCCCCTTATGGGAAAAGCAAAGGTCTTAATATGATAGATAGATAGATAGATAGATAGATAGATAGATAGATAGATAGATAGATAGATAGATAGATAGATAGATAGATAGATAGATAGATAGATAGATAGATAGATAGATCGCACAAGGGAAATTATTATGTTGCAGCAGCAGAACACAAGTCTGAAAATACTTGCAATATAAAAAAAATATATGATATATATATATGTATATATATATAAAAAAAAATCCCCACTCGCCCCCTTTTGCGGGCAGTCTTACTCCTTCAAGCTCAGGTCCTCTACCAGAGTCCTGGGAGCTTGAGGGTTCTGCGCAGTATCTTAGCTGTTCCTAGGACCGCGCTGTTTTGGACAGAGATCTCGGATGTTGTTCCCGGGATCTGCTGGAGCCACTCTCCCAGCTTAGGGGTCACAGCCCCAGGTGTTCCGATTACCACGGGGACCACTGTTGCCTTCACCTTCCGCATCTTTTCTAGCTCCTCTCTCAGTCCTTGGTATTTCTCAAGCTTCTTATGTTCTTTCTTTCTGATGTTGCCATCGCTTGAGATGGCGACATCTATCACTACGGCTTTCTTCCTCTGTTTGTCCACCACTACTATGTCCGGTTGGTTAGCCGTTACCAGTTTGTCAGTCTGGATCTGGAAGTCCAATAGGATCTTAGCTTGGTCATTCTCGACCACCCTTGAGGGTGTATCCCACTTTGATCTTGGGACTACCAGCCCATACTGGGCACAGATGTTCCTGTACACTATGCCAGCCACTTGGTTATGGAGTTCCATGTATGCCTTGCCTGCTAGCATCTTACACCCTGCTGTTATGTGCTGGATTGTCTCAGGGGCATCTTTGCACAGCCCGCACCTGGGGTCCTGCCTGGTGCGGTACACCCCGGCCTCTATTGATCTTGTACTTAGAGCTTGTTCCTGTGCTGCTATGATTAGTGCCTCTGTGCTGTCTTTCAGTCCAGCTTTGTCCAGCCACTGGTATGATTTTTCGATATCAGCCACTTCTTCAATCTGCCGGTGGTACATACCGTGTAGGGGTTTGTCCTTCCATGATGGTTCCTGTTCTTCCTCGTCCTCCTTCTCGGGTTTCTGCTGCCTGAGGTATTCACTAAGTATCTCATCAGTCGGGGCCATCTTCCTGATGTAGTCAAGGATCTTTATGGTTTCATCCTGGATAGTGGCTCTGACGCTCACTAGTCCTCGGCCTCCTTCTTTCCGCTTAGTGTACAGCCTCAGGGTGCTGGATTTGGGGTGAAACCCTCCATGCATTGTGAGGAGCTTCCTTGTCTTGATGTCAGTGGCTTCTATCTCCTCTTTTGGCCAGCTTATTATGCCAGCGGGGTATCTGATGACCGGCAGGGCGTAGGTGTTGATAGCCCGGACCTTGTTCTTCCCATTCAGCTGACTTCTCAGGACTTGCCTTACTCTCTGCAGGCATTTGGCGGTTGCTGCTTTCCTTGCGGCCTCTTCATGATTCCCATGCGCCTGCGGGATTCCAAGGTACTTGTAGCTGTCCTCAACATCTGCTATGTTGCCTTCTGGTAGTACAATCCCCTCAGTTCTGGCTACCTTCCCTCTCTTTGTTACCATCCAACTACACTTATCCAATCCGAATGACATTCCGATGTCATTGCTGTAGATCCTGGTGGTGTGGATCAGGGAATCGATGTCTCATTCACTCTTGGCATACAGCTTGATGTCATTCACGTAGAGGAGGTGACTGATGTTTACTCCATTCCGTAGTCAGTATCCGTAGCCAGTCTTGTGATGATCTGGCTGAGGGGGTTCAGGCCTATGCAGAACAGCAGTGGGGACAATACATCTCCTTGGTAGATGCCACACTTGATGGTGACTTGCACAATTTGCTTGGAGTTGGCCTCTAGGGTTGTTTTCCACTGCCCCATTGAGTTCCTGATGAAGGCTCTTAGTGTCCTGTTGATCTTGTATAGTTCTAAGCATTCCAGGATCCATGAGTGAGGCATCGAGTCATAGGCTTTTTTGTAGTCAACCCAGGCAGTGTACAGGTTGGTCTGTCTGGTCTTGCATTCTCAAGTGACTGTTCTGTCTACCAGTAGCTGGTGTTTTGCTCCTCTGGTGTTTCTACCAATTCCTTTCTGGGCCCCGCTCATGTATTGAGCCATATGCCTGTTCATCTTAGCTGCTATGATACCCGAGAGCAGCTTCCATGTTGTGCAGAGGCAGGTTATCGGGCGATAGTTGGATGGGACTGCTCCTTCAGGGTCCTTCAGGATCAGGACTGTCCGGCCTTCTGTTAACCAGACAGGGTGGATCCCATCCATTAACAGCTGGTTCATTGGTGTTGCCAGGTGCTCATGGAGTGCAGTTAGCATCTTTAGCCAGAAGGCATGGATCATGTCAGGGCCTTGTGCTGTCCAGTTCTTCATACTTGAGACTCTTTCTTGGATGTCTGCCGCTATGATGGTTACTGGATCCTGTTCAGGGAGGTTGCTGTGGTCTGCTCTTAGATCCACTAGCCACTAGGCTTTATTGTTATGTGATGCCTCCTTCTCCCATATGTTTTTCCAATATTGCTCAGTCTCCAACCTTGGTGGGTCCACTCTCATGTTATTACCCTGCCACTGAGAGTACACTTTGGATGGTTCTGTGGAGAACATCTGGTTTATTCTTCTGCCCTCTATTTCTCTTGTGTACCTCTTCAGGCAGTTAGCCAAGGCTGTGAGTCTTTGCTTGGCAGTTTCTAAGGCCTCAGGTATAGACAGCTTGCTCTCCTTCTTAGGCAGGGTCTTCATCACCCCTTTCTGCAGTTCCTCTATCTGGCTAACTTCCCTTCATGCTGCCTTGATCTTGGCCTCTAGCCTTCTTTTCCATGGAGTATACTGCTTTTTATGCTTGGTATTCATCTTGTATCCAAGCATCTCAAGGATCACTGTTGCTGTGTTGTACATCAGCTGGTTGGTCTCAGCAGGGATTGTTCATAGTGCTGCATTCACATCTTCTAGTAGACTTTCAGTAGGTAATCAGCCAGGGGGGCTCCAGGTGTCCTTCTTAGCCATGATCTTATCTCTTAGGTCAAATGCTGTTGCATTCAGCTTACAAGGGCTCATTGTTCTAGGGGCTTGGTACCCAATCTTGGAGTGTGGGGATAACGATATCTCCCCCCTGACCTGTCCTGGCTCCCCCTTGCCATAACATTTGTGTTGTACCTCATCAATCTCTAGTTGTGATAGCAGTTGTTTCTTGCAGATGTTGTAACACTGAGCTACTAATTGTTTAGGCATTAGTCTTGATGTTGGGTTTCAAAGTATCCATAGGTCCCACATCCTCTTCATGTAACCCCTTTCACTGGGGTTACTTGTGTAGTAGCATTCCAGCAGTGCCCTATTCTCCTCTCTTGTCCATGCATGCCTTGTTTTAGTTCCAGTAGCCCACTTATCGTCAGTATGTCCCGGTTCCCCAACATCTGGCGCAGACCTTGTTAATCCAGTCAACATCTGAGCCAGCATGACTCTCTTTGTTTGTTTCGCTCTCATATCCAAGGTAGGCAGAGCCAAGCGTAAGGAGGTCTTGCCTAAGGACCCACTACTGGAGGTAGGCCATGACCAGGATTCAAACCCCAGTTTTCCAGGTGAAAGGCAGTGATCTTACCGCTACACTATCCAGCCACTCAAAACATAAAACCCTATAAAACAAGTGGAAAAATACAAGAGAAAAATAAAAATATGTACAATTATATACAATTATATGAACTAGGAACTATGCAAAACACTAGGAACAAAATATACACTCAATAAGATTCTGCACTCTTTGTGGGTTTGCTTCTCTCTTTCAAAGACTTGTGTGATGGGACTCAGGTGTGTTGTATTTTGTCTGGTGAACTGGAGTGGGTCCTTCGGTGATCACAAGGAGCTGTTGCATGCATCAGATATGACGCAATACAATCCACTGTACAGACACACAGACAGATACACAGCCTGTGGGCAATTTAGAATCACCAAATGACCTGACACGCATGAGTTTGATCTATGGGAGAACATTGGGGGACCAGGAAGAAATCTTTTTTTAAGTAGTTTTTACGCTGTGCGAAAGAGCAGAACAAGTCTTGCTATTAAGTATTATAGAGTAATTAATAATGAAACTTCTTAAATTGTGTTATAACTAATTTTAACTGTTAGGGCTTGCATGATCAAGGGATCTCCAGAGCTACGTCGTCAGGAACACTATGCTCCTGGTAGGGTCTTCAAAGGTGAACAGGTCTGGAGTGAAGATCCAGACTAACACGATCCAAAAACCTTCATGGAAAAAGTAAACAGGAGATCGTTTACCCTGCCCAGAATAGGGTCACCAGGATCTACCCCTGGAGCTAGGCCTGGGGGTAGTGTTCCTAGACGAGCGCCTGGTGGCCGGGCAGCCCATGTAGCCTGGCTGGGCTCAGCCCGAAAAGGCATCGTGGGGGGGCCATGTGGGCCCACCACCTGCAAGGTCTAATATGGGGGTCGGGTGCAATGTATACCTGGCGGCAGGAGGGGGCGGGATGGTGCATGGCGTCGTAGCCCTTCACAACAGAAACTGGCTCTTGGTATGTGGAATGTCACCTCACTTGGGGGGAAGGAGCTGGAACTGGTGTGGGAGGATGAGAAATACCAACTCGATATAGTTGGGCTCACCTCCGCTCACAGTGTTGGCTCTGGAACCAAACTCCTTGATAGGGGGTGATCCCTCTCCTACTCAGGAGTTGCACGAGGTGAGAGGTGCTGGGCGGGTGTGGGGATACTCATAAGCCCCTGGCTGGCTGCCATAAAGTTGGAGCTTGCCACGGTAGACGAGAGGGTCGCCTCAATGCGACTTAGGGTCGCAGAGAGGAAAACTTTGACCGTTGTGTGTGCTTATGCATCAAACAGCAGTTCAGAGTATTCGACCTTCTTGGAGAAGATGGGTGGAGTTCTGGACAGGGCCCCACCTACACACTCCATAGTCCTGCCAGGGGACTTCAACACTCACGTTGGCAATGACTGGAAAATCTGGCGGGGGGGTGATTGGGAAGAACGGCTTGCCCAATCTGAACCTGAATGGTGAAATGTTATTGGACTCCTGTGCTAGTCATGGTTTCTCCATAACAAACACCATGTTCGGACACAAGGATGCTCATAAGTGTACTTGGTACCAGAGCTCCTTTGGCCAAAGGTCGATGATCGACTTTGTAGTCGTTTCTTCTGACTTAAGGCCACATGTTCTGGACACTCGGGTGAAGAGAGGTGCTGAGCTGTCAACTGATCACCATCTGGTGGTGAGTTGGATCAGATGGCGGGGAAAACTGATGGACAGACCCGGTAGGCCCAGGCGTTTAATGAGGGTGTGCTGGGAACGACTGTCAGAGGACCTTGTCCGGAATGATTTTAACTCGCACCTTCGGGCGAGCTTCTCCCATGTCCCGGAGGAGGTAGGGGACATGGAGTCTCAATGGACCCTGTTCAAAACCTCCACTGTGGAAGCAGCCAGGCACAGCTGTGGCCAAAAGCTTGTTGGTGCCAGCCAGGGAGGCAACCCGAGAACCCGCTGGTGGACACCGGTGGTGAGGGAAGCCGTCAAGCTGAAGAAGGAGGCCTTTAGGGCCTGATTGGCTCTGGGGACTCCTGACTCAGCAGATGGGTACCAGCAGGCGAAAAAGGCAGCAGCGGCTGCAGCTGCAGAAGCAAAATCCCGGGCATGGGAGGAGTTTGGAGAGGCCATGGAAAACAACTATCGGTCGGCTTCAAAAGGTTCTGGAGAACCATCCGGCAGCTCGGAAGGGGTAGGAGGAGTTTCGCCCAGGCTGTGTTTAGCAGGAGTGGAGAAACTCTGACCTCTGATGAGGACATTGTCGGGAGGTGGAAGGAGCACTTTGAAGAGGTCTTAAACCCAAGTGATATGCCTCCCTTACAGGAGTCAGGGCCAGAGGCTTTCGGTCTGTCAGAGTCCATTTCCCTGGTGGAAGTTACTGAGGTAGTTGGTAAGCTCCACTGTGGAGATCCGCCCAGAAATGCTTAAGGCCCTGGATGTTGCAGGACTGTCATGGTTGACACGCCTCTGCAATGTTGCATGGACCTCGGGGACAGTGCCCTTGGATTGGCAAACTGGGGTGGTGGTCCCTATCTTTAAGAAAGGAGCACGGAGAGTGTGCCCCAGCTATCGGGGCATCACACTTCTCAGCCTCCCTGGGAAAGTCTATGCCGGGGGACGCTCCGGCCAATAGTTGAACCTCAGATTGAAGAGGAACAATGCGGATTCCGCCCTGGACATGGAACAGTGGACCAGCTTTTTACCCTCTCACAGATAATTGAGGGGGCATGGGAATTTGTTAAACCAGTCTAGATGTGTTTTATGGACTTGGAGAAGGCCTATGACCATGTTCCCTGGGAAATTCTGTGGGAGGTGCTTTGGGAGTATGGGGTACCACAGCCACTACTGCGGGCCATTTGGTCCTTGTACGTACGGAGTGAAAGCTGTGTCTGCATACTCGGCATTAAGTCAAGCCTGTTCAGTGTGGGTGTTGGTGTCCGCCAAGGTTGTGCCCTGTGTCCACTCCTGTTTGTGGTTTTCATGGACAGGATATCAATACGGAGTCAAGGTCAGGAGGGCATTCTGTGTGGGAGTCGGAAGGTGACGTCTCTGCTTTTTGCGGATGATGTTGTCCTTTTGGCACCGTCACATGGTTGCCTCCAGCACGCACTGGAACGGTTTGCAGCCGAGTGTGAAGTAGTGAGGATGAGGATCAGCACCTCAAAGTCTGAGTCCATGGTTCTCTCACGGAAAAGGATGGGATGTCCCCTCCAGGTAAGGGGAGAGTTTTTGCCCCAGGTGGAGGAGTTCAGGTATCTTGGGGTCTTGTTCACGAGTGAGGGAAGAAGGGAGCGTGAGACCAGCCACAGAGTGGGAGCAGCGGCAACAGTAATGGGGTCTCTGTACCGGGCTGTAGTGGTGAAGGGAGAGCTGAGCCATAAGGCGATTCTCTCCATTTACCGGTCGATCTACGTCCCTACCCTCACCTATGGTCATCAACTTTGGGTGATGACTTAAAGAATAAGATCGCTGATACAAGCGGCCGAAATGAGTTTTCTCCGCAGGGTGTTGGGACTCACTCTCCGTGACAGGGTGAGGAGTTTGGACATCTGGGAGGAGCTCAGAGTAGAGCTGCTACTCCTCCACATTGAGAGGAGTCAGTTGAGGTGGTTCAGGCATCTGATAAGGATGCCCCCTGGGCGCCTCCCTGGCGCGTCTGTGGTTCGAGTCCTACTTGGGGTGCCTTGTGATGGACTGGTGTCTTGTCCTGGGTGTGTCCCTTCTCCTTTTGACCCTGTGCCCTATGTTATCAGGTAGGCTCTGGCTCGCTATGACTGCACTTGGGTCAAGCGGTTGACGTTGAAATATTTACTCTGCTTTTGGACGTTAGTGTGATGAATAGGCTAAGGCACAGATGTCTAATGTCTTTGTTGTAAGTGTAATTTTGTAGTGTTGGGTGGAACTTGTTCAAGACAAGAAACTGGCAAATACTTTAACAGAAAAAAATACTGTAATAAAAATTTTCACAAGAAATCATCAGAAAATTGTGCACAGTAGTCCTGCACTGTCGAAATACAAGACCTGTAATAAATTCAATTTATGTAAAAATTCACAAAACGTGCAGGTTATGTACATTTAAAACTTTCAGAATCAAAGCATAAATTAGAAATTTGAGCAAACAGTAAGTTTTTTATTGTAAATGCTGTTTGAAATAATACATAACATTATTACACAATTTTTATGTCTTAATTTAACCATTTGGTGCCAGATTTACAGCCTCCCAAAACCTAGGTGGTGCGAGAAAATGTCTGTTCAATCCCTGCTCAGTCTGCATGGAGTATGCATGTTCTTCCCATTTCTGCATGACGTTTCCTATGGGTAATCTAGTTTCCTTCTACAGTCCAGAGACATGCAGTTCAGGTGGATTGGTGACGCTTAATTTCCTTTAGGGTGTTAATGGATGAGTGACTGTGTGTGGCTAACCTGCAATGCACTGGTGTCCCTTCTAGAGTGTACCCTCCTCAGCCTTGCACCCAGTGCTTTTGGGATAATCTCTGGTTTCCTATGACCCTGCTCAGTACAAGCGGTTCTTGAAATTGGATGGATAGATGAATTTAAGCATTTTGTGAATGCCAATATAAATCCAGAAAACGGACTAGCAGTTTTGGATATAAATGTCTTTTAATGTATCAAGGAAAACACACACTATCACTTACCTCTGGTGCTCCCAGTGCTGCACTGCTCCATATTACTGTTTGTTTCAGTGAAATGGACAAAAATTCTGTTTTGACTGCCTTTTAATGACTTGGATAAAAGGAATTGAGAACTCTTGTATCCTGAGAGGCTCATGGATCAATATTACCCTGAGTTGTCTAGTAATGGGGGGGTGCGGTGGCGCAGTGGGTTGGACCACAGTCCTGCTCTCCGGTGGGTCTGGGGTTCGAGTCCCCCTTGGGGTGCCTTGCGGCGGACTGGCGTCCTGTCCTGGGTGTGTCCCCTTCCCCCTCCGGTCTTACGCCCTGTGTTGCCGGGTAGGCTCCGGTTCCCCGCGACCCCGTATGGGACAAGCGGTTCTGAAAATGTGTGTGTGTGTGTGTCTAGTGATGTAGGGGTCTGTTTGTCTGAGTTATTGCTTTTAGGTTGTACAACTGAAATTGAGAGATATGGCTTATTTTGGACATCCTCATTATAGAATGACTGAATGGTGATGGCATAGCTAAAGTGTATGTTTCTGATCCAAGGCTAGATGGCCTATAGCCTCTGGCTTGGTTATGGATGGCGTGGATGTTGGAACCTCTATGGCTGACTGACAGGCAATGAGCCAAATTCTGGCAAATCTTCTCTTCATTATGGTGAGTAATGGCTACATGGAGAATGTGTATGATGCCACTTGGCAAGTGGTGGTAACCATGTATGTAAACTATGAAAAACACAAAAACTGTATGTTACTAGGTGACATACAGTAGTATGATAATTCTACACTAATTCTCAGATTAATCACAATGGATCACACACACACACACACACACACACACACACGCACACAATGTCTACAACTGCTCGTCCTAAGCAGGGTTGCGGCGAACTGGATCCTAACCCAGCGACACAGGGTGCAAGGCTTGAGGGGGAAGGGACACACCCCAGATGGGACACCAGTCCACCACAAGGCACTCCAAGCAGGACTCAAGCCCCAGAGCCACCACAGAGCAGGCCCCGGCCAAACCTGCTGTGCAATCACACACCCCGGCAATGGATCATCATTTTTTTTTTAATTTATTAGCTTTTGTAAGCTTTTTTTTTTTTTTTAGCTTTTTGAATCATGCAGAACCTTGTACTATGAAACAAAGGCTTTTCACCATAGCACCATAGACATTTTTTTTTTTACCCTGGCCAGAGTCGTTTTTACTTTTTGAGGAGGTTCCAGGTGTGGAATATCTTATAAAACTCTTCCTTCACATTTGGAAAAAGATATTGTCCTTAATGAAAAATGTAAAAACAGAGTTCTGCCATCACTTCACCTGCCCATTGATGTACTAGTTTGTCAATGAAGGTGAGACAAAACTCGATAAAATCTGTACATGGTCCCATTGCACAGACAAATCTTAACCATTTACAGTAAGAATGTTTTGCCTGTGTGCTACTGGGTTACACAGAATTTGATTGTGAGATAGACCTGCCTACCTGAGTCATTAAGCTCTTCTCTCAGGGAAGACAAATCAGATCTTGGGCACAAGAATGCTGAGGGATAAGGTGTTAACTCAAGAATTCTTTCTCCCAAATTAAACCAGTTTTTTACTCAGTACAGAATTGATACTTTGTTTTAAAAACAACCTCACCATTCAAGTTTTTTGCCTATCAGCTCTATCAGTGGTGGTATATCTATCTGCTGGAAGGGGGTAATTAAAGTCTCGTTCAGGTCCTGAAGGTCCTGCATTAATCCTTTTCTTCCTGTAGAGGTTTCTTAGTCATCTTTGCTACGTACCTCTGGTCTGGTATTCTCTGCCAGTGGCAGTCCACAATGTGAGTATGTGGTATTTCGTAGCCACAGGACAGTTGGTTGCGTAATGTTTGGTGATGATGACTTGATAACCTTAAGTTTGCAAGTTAAAGTTTGGCTGTTGCCACTTTTGTATTGCCTTTGAGTGACACATTTACCCTGCTCCACTCCCTACTCCAGCATAAATACCCTGCTGTATAAAAAAAAAAAATGTAAAAAGTTGTGCTTTTCTTTGGATAAAGGCAAGCTAGCCAGCTAAATGAAAAAAATTATTATATACAGTTACTGTTCATTTTGTAATAAAAAATTAACAAAAACACCAGACAGGCGCTGAGACTGAAGTGGAAATGAATTGAATTAGGGTAGTTCCGTTCACCTATTCTGTTTGGGTGTGTTTTTTGGAGTCGGGGTTTTACATTCTATTTTCTGAGACAGAATAGCAATACCCACCAAGACCACCAAAGTCCCCCATCTGAAGATACCAGACTGAACCCAGCACAGCTGGCTCCAGTTAATCTACCAGGAAATCAAGTTATTGAAGAAATCACCGAGGATATTAAAAAAGGAGAGACTTTCACTGGTGACACTGTGGAATCTTTACTGAGTCAAGTTCTACAATTCTGCTGTAATTAATCAATTGATATATAATGTGTACATGCATGCTTTAAACATCTGAACTGGACACAGTAAAAGCTCTCTCAAGCACACCTTGTAGGCATGGTAGTGACACAATGATCCTTTTTTTCATGTCCCTGCCAAGAAGGAGGTAGACAAAGGGGTTGAGACAGCTGTTGAGGTAGACAAGGACAGAGGAATAGCTGGATATTGAAAGATAAATGGCATTTAGACTTTCATTCTTCTTGAAAAACAGAATGTTCACGATAGAAAGGCAAGTTGCTCCCTGGAAGGGTGTCCAACAGAGCAGGAAGAGTGTGGTGGTAGCACAGACTGTAAGGTTTACTTTGCTCCGCCTGGCACCATTACGATCCTCCCTCACCATCCTGTGGATGATGATTCCATGACAAGTGATGATCACACACAGCGGCAGCAGGAAGATTGTGGTAAGCTCAGAAAAGGCGATGAAGAGGAGTGCAGTTTCAGACCTGATACGGCACTTTCGTGGGCTGCCAGGACGGGTAGTAATAATCAGGCTAGCAGGGTAAACAATCAATATGGTAGCAGCAAAAACCCAAGCAGCAATGCAGGTGACTGCTGGGACCCACTGAGGGCGCCGGTATTTGTACCACATAGGATAACGGATTGCCAGACAGCGTTCAAAACAGATACAGGCGATGAGGATTGTACTGGCATAGACAAACAGCCGGGTGAAGTATGTGTCCAGCCGACAGCCCCAAACCCCATATGGGTAATTGCTTTGATCTAGAAAGATGGGGATCTCTGTTGCATACATGGCACAAAATGCAAAATCAGCCACTGCTAAATTCAACACATAGGTGAAAAAACCACCCTTCTTCATTCTGAAGCCCAGCACCCAGATAACTGTGCCATTGCTCAAGCAGCCAACCACGCATGTGAACAAAGTCAGGCTGAACTGAGTCCAGGTTACTTGGTGTTGTTTCAAAGTACTGTTGGTAACTTCAGTGATATTCTCAGAGCCTTTGAGCTCCACAGTGCTGTTCAAAGTCATCTTTAACAATGCCCACCTCAAACCTGTTGAGAACAAAGTCGAAATTATAAAGCAAACAGGCACAGGAGAAGTACTCTGTATAAAAGGAAGACATTGAATAATAACATATGAAATTTGCTATTATTCTGCTTGCAAGAGAATGGTGTTAAGATGTCTGAGAACTAACCTGAAAAACAAGTAGAGATCCTGTTCCAAGAAAAAAAGAAAAGATATGTCAAATTCTTGATTTTACTACTTTCTGTAGTGTCCAGACGGGAGTCCGACATGGATGTTTACAGTTTTTTTCATGAAATTTCTATTTCATGATACAATACATATCTTTGCATTTCATTTCATTAAAGCATCAAATCTGCAGCCATTAGTTTATCAGCTGCAAGATTGTATCAGGAAGAACTACAGTAAACTACAGTAAAGGCAGTGCTTGCGGGTTGGAGAATATTTGCTTTATGGCACTGCTCTGTGTTATATGAAGCCAACAATTATTAAAAAAAACTATTAAACAGTTAATATGTTGAATACTATTTTAATGAACTTTTAATGTATATTAACTTGTAATTTTAAGACTGTGTAAAGGTGTACTCCTGACTACTTTTGTAATACTTTTGATAAAGGTCATTCATTTTAGTTGCTCCAGTAAAAATATAGAGCTGCATAAATGGGTCACATTCAGTAGCTTGTCTTGTATGAATTACTCAGCTATATTGCAAGCAATAATAAAACTTTAATTGTGGTTGTTGATTACAATAGTTTGTAGATAGGAACTATAAATGAAAATTTAGTTCAAACAGTCAGGCAAAAGATACAGCAATATTGGGTAGTTGGTCTGCTTCATGCCATTAGTGGGGTCAGAGTGCCACCAGATAAATTCCATTCCATTTCTGTATTTGTTCAGAGTACTCACAAATTCATTATTCAATAATGTATAACACCAAGACCATAAGGATTCTACATGCGCTAAAATTCACAATACATGCAACTGTAATGAAAACTGTAAAAAGTACAAAAAAAGATGCAGCATTTCTTCCTGTATTTTTTTTAATTACTAAAAATCCAAAGAAAACTGTTAGAAATATGTGTGTGTGTATATATATATATATATATATATATATATATATATGTCTGTATATATATATATATATATATATATATATTTTTTTTTTTTTTTCAATGTGAAAGCATGCAATATTACTTACTTTTCAAAAGTATGACTCCTGTCAGTGACCTGCACAATCTGTTTTTCTTTGTGAGTGAAATTCTGCTTGGATAACTCATTAGACTGCCTTTTAAATACTTTCCCACTCACTCACACAGCAGATAGAAAATGGGCTTCTTAACAGGAACTGAGAACCCACATCCCCTCAGTGGCTAATTTACCAGTATTAGCTAGAGTTTTCATATCATGTGGAAGAAGACTTCTAAATTGTAGAAATGTGTATAGTCACTGAATTTGCAGTCCTGAAGTTTTTATTATAAGGAGAGAAAAAATCAACACACAGACAGTGGTGGGAGTCTCTGATGTGATCCTGGTAGGCCTACAAGACCAAGCTAGGTTATGCACTGTGTCAGGAGCTTTGCAATGATGAGTTAAGCGATGAATAAGGTATTTGGCAAGTGCATATGTCTTTTATCAGCAGTCTTCACAAAGACACTTCAAACAGCACAAAAAGTGCAGAACACTGGAGAATACCCCCGGGTCACTCGCAACCCCCCTACTGCGCCCCACGGTTGAGGGGCTAGCCCCGGAACTCCCCAGAATTCCCTTCTAAAACACTGAACATAAATAGAATAACAACCAATCAACACAAGACACACACAACTATGTACACACATGAACACTTATATCAACTATTTTCACGACACTGTATAACTCCCCTCCGCGCCGTTACAATATAGAGTAGCTAGGTGATTCTTACCGGAGCAATTTTGGGGTAATATCTTCTTCAAAAGTACTTTAGTAGGAGGTGAGATTCACAGGGTCGATGTTCCTAATTTATTTATTGATCACAAGTTATTACCAATGGGATCATGTTGGCGGATAATACTATAATCACAATCATCAAAATAAATATTAATTGAAAAAGTCCATCTGGGGATTCTACAGTTATTTCAAATATGCATTATGTCACCTCAAACATCACACAAATTTGTGGCCCTGTCATAAGCCTTTTCATATTTGCATCAGACCCACTCATTGCATAAAATGTGGTTCAAGGCAAATTTACCTGTCCTTTGAGGAAAGGGGCAGGAGTTCAAAACAGGTTATGACCTGTAGGTGTGGCTTTTATAATTTATATGGTCACACTTTCTCCTTTAATATTATGTAGTATGAGTTTTAATTTTCCTTGTTCTCCTCACTGCCATGTCACAATCAGTTTATGTGAAAGTCTCTTTTCAAGGAAGAGTTTTTCACCTATTTTACTAATTTGTGTGGAGGTGATGAAATTATGAAAAACTGGGGGAAACATCTTACTGTCATGGCTTCCTCACGGAACTGAGATCCCGGACCCAAGTGCAGAGCTCAGGGTGTTTTATTCAGGGAAATCCAAAACTCGTTATCCAGAAAACCAGGCAAGGGGTCACCGAGTCGCAAACGTAGTAATAGGGAGAATCCAATAGATGTGATCCAAGAAACATGCAGTGGGTCAAAGAGATTTTGGGGAGACTTGGAGACATGGGTGGAAGGCCTCAGGAACAAGGGACAAGGAGAGAAGGACACTGGGATAATCAGGAGAGCAGATGCTAACAGGAGTGACAGATACGGCTGAACTGCAGTTCCATGTCCTGTCGTGTTTTGTGCTCCCTTTTATCCTTGTGTCTCGTGATCCGCCGCAGGTATTCCTTGTTGCACGGAAGTGGAGGGCATGACACTTACTGTATACCATTGGAATGTAATGGAGTGCTGTAATGACCACACAGTTGCACTTGTCTCACATGTCAATAAGTTAATGTTCAAGATCTTCCAAACTAGACTTCAGCAATTTATAGACCAAGAACAGCTAGAGGTACAGATTTGTTTCAGAGGAGGCAAAGGCACCAATTTTCCAGCATCTGCTGGATAATGGAACACACACACACACACACACATTTTCAGAACCGCTTGTCCCATACGGGGTCGCGGGGAACCGGAGCCTACCCGGCAACACAGGGCGCAAGGCCAGAGGGGGAAGGGGACACACCCAGGACAGGACGCCAGTCTGCCGCAAGGCACCCCAAGCGGGACTCAAACCCCAGACCCACTGGAGAGCAGGACCTGGTCCAACCCACTGCGCTACCGCACCCCCCGGATAATGGAACAATCTGGAAAAAATAGAATATTTATTTCTGTTGCATTTACTACTATAAAGCCCTTTATTATATAAACCGTAACAAACTGGAACCAGTTCTTAAAGAAATGCATTGCTTTATTCGTCTTCTTGGGAATCTGTAAAAGCTGTATCTGTAAGCAGCAGTGACAACAGAACATGAAAAAAATTAATTAGTGCATGATCAGGACCGGTATCTGACAACGCTGTACATTGTCTTTATATGTATTTAACTTACATAAAAGGTTTTGGATAAACCTTTATGCAGCTACTTTTGTGATGTACGTTGGTTCACATCGTGGAAAGTAGCAAACTAACTGTGCTTTAGAATCACACATCTGCATCTAAGTCTCTCTTTCTACTGATTTAATGTACACATTGTATCTTCTATGAGATGTATGTCGCTTTGGAGAAAACATCTGCTAAATGAGTAAATGTAAATGTAAAGTTATATATAGGGCATACCATGCAAAATCTCAGGTCTGTAGAATGAGGTGCCTGAGTTAAAACTGTTGAGAGACATATTAGCAATCTGAGATATGTGGATGATACCATTCTGTCGGCTGAAAATGAGATGAATTTCAAGAACATGTTGATCCAAATGAAAGGAGAAAGTGTAAGTACTCTTCAGCATTAAAAATTTCATCTGGGAGCAACAACAGGACCATCAGAAAGGGTTAGTACAGGAAAAGCTCAGTGTTAGAGGAAATTGTTAAGAGTATTAGGAGTGGCCTGGCTGTGGCGTGGGTTGCGCTGAACTTGAATGTGGGTTCACATTTATCTCAGTCTAAGAGTCCTACAGGTGTCTGTGTGGGTTTCCTCGGCCAGCTCTTCTCTCCGCCCACAGTCCAGATGCAAGCAGATGTAATAGAACTAGTAACTTGCAATTTCTATGTGTGAGTGAGTGTATAATTTTGTGTGAAAAGCTTCTGATGGGCATGCATCCTATTCAGTTGTACCCTGCCTTATACCCTATGTTTCTGGGAGGGGCTCTTGAGCAGCTGAATCTTACGCTTGACTTTCATCTGACTACGAGACATTATTTCACTGATACGCATCACATATTAACAAAGGAAAGCTATGTTTAATGAAATAAATCACAAGACAAAATTGCTGCACAAAATGTGTCCACTAGATGCCAGTGCTGTCTTTAAACTTTATTGCTTCAGGCTACAACTGTTGTGCCTTTATAATGCAATGCATTCTGCTTTTGTACAACACATAGCTTACAGCAGTCAGACGGTAGATGGTGTAGTGGTTAGTGCTGCCTGTCTGCTGTGGCTTATGTCTTCTATTACGGCAGAATGTTTTGTCTTGATCACTCAGCTCTGGAGGAATTGTAACAGCGATTTTCTAAGATGGCCGCTGAAACGTTGGCTCCACTCCAGACAGCCACTATTTTGATATCTCTCCGTATTGGTTTTAAGTTATTAAAACTGACAGAGAAGGAATGTCTCGTTCCAGGGAAGACCAAGATTATTCATTTTTTATTCAACATGCAAAAAAACCAAGACGGAGCCTGTCAAGAAAAGACAGATACAGAGAGCATTTTCAAGGGTTTTTATGGATGTATTTCAACCATGTAATGAAGAAGAATCAGCTGAGGCTCTTGTTGTCCATCCCATTGCCAGCAATACCTGTTCGCCTTTGGAGTTAGATTTGTCAGTCTGGATGAAAATGATGATAGATGAGGTGAGAGAATTAACTGGTCAAATGTCTTCTGGTCGACAGAGCCATGTTCATGCTATGGAAGGCCTGTTTCATCAATGGAACCAGATGGTAGCTTATTCTGAAAAACTGGTTGATGTCAATACCAAATTAAAGAAACTTTCCTCCATTGCAACTTATGGAAATAAAACTTACCAAATTAATCAATCGCATGAATAGTTTTGAAAATCACACTGCTAGTACTGAACACCAGATCTCTGCAATGAAGCAGACAGATGACTTGTGAGCTCAGTCAGTAGCTGTACTGGGGTGAAAAGTGGAATGGTACCAGGTGAAACGAGACAGTTTTTGCCTTTTGACTCCCAAGCTACAATTGCATGCTGAATGCTTGCCTGAGGAAAATTCTGGTCTAGTTTCTGTAACAGGGTGACAAAGAGGACATTGAAGAAGCTGCATTAAGGAAATGAAGCAAAGCAAAGATAGCATTATGTACTAAGTATAAATAGGTAGTTATTCTAGTTTATACCTGAGTACTCCTTCAGTAAAAATAAAATATAGATGGTCCAAGGGATAATTTTTCTTTTAGAAATGTTCTGTGAGAACATTTAATCTCTATAATAATGTATGTATACTGGATTCCTGGGGGGCGCGGTTGCGCAGTGGGTTGGACCGGGTCCTGCTCTCTGGCGGGTCTGGGGTTCGAGTCTTGCGTTGGGTGCCTTGTGAGAGACTCCTGTCCTGGGTGTGTCCCCTCCCCCTCTAGCCTTAGACCCTGTGTTGCTGGGTTAGGCTCCTGTGACCCCATATAGGACAAGTGGGTCAGAAAGTGTGTGTGTGTGTGTGTGTGTGTGTGTGTGTGTGTGTGTGTGTGTGTGTGTGTGTGTGTGTGTGTGTGTGTGTGTGTGTGTACTGGACTCCTCTTCAGATAGTGAACAATGGACAATGGTTCCAAACAAAGCTGAACAATGGAACTGATTAATACATGTTTCATACTGTTATGGTGTGTTGCTGTTGTCCCCCCCCCCCCCAAAAAAAAAACTTAGGTTGAAAAAGGTGAATAAATGTCTATATGTCAATTGACACTGTAAACTGCTGTAGAAAAAAAAAAAAAGGTCAGCTGAATTAATAATGTAAAATATATGTAACAAGAAAAGATGCCTTCTGTAAATGGCTGTGTGTCAAGACTAAAAGTGAGATATTGCTTAATCCTGTCTCCAACCCCTGTAACTGTCTTCTACTGCTTGACACTATGATATTCTTTCACCCTCTGTCATTCTCATATTTCTCACAAACTTCTTAGTACCCTGTAATTCTCCACAATTCTTTTGGGGAAAATCCTCTGAAAATTGTTAAAAATTGTTCAAAATGGGGCATGGAGGTATGGTGGTGTGGTGGCACAGTGGCACAGTGGGTTGGACCTGGTCCTGCTCTCCAGTGGGTCTGGGGTTCGAGTCCTGCTTGGGGTGCCTTGTGACGGACTGGTGTCCTGTCCTGGGTATGTCCCCCAGCCCTACGCCCTGAGTTGCCGGGTTAGGCTCCGGTTCCCCGCGACCCTGTATGGAACAAGCGGCTCAGAAAATGTGTGTGTGTTCACAATGGGAAGGAAAAGAAAATGTTGAAGTTAGTAAATTTTAAAACAAAGATATTTTAGGATAGCAAACATTACATTTACATTTATTCATTTAGCAGACACTTTTGTCCAAAGCGACATACATCTCAGCAAAAGTATAATTTATGCATTACATTAAGAGAAGGAGACATAGCTGCAGACATGAAAGTCTCAAGCAAACCTAGTTCGTTACCTACCACTTGCTGCACCGAAGTTCATCAGTCGAGTAGGTGCATAAAACACAGAATAGACAAATCCCGATATCCTCCCACCAATTTTTTTTTTTTTTTTTTTTGGACATTACGCACATAGAAGTCACAATACTGTAAGCAATTAAGAATGGAAAGATACCACTCCAACTGAAACTTGGTGCTGCTACACAGATGTGTTTTTTGAGATTAATAAGTAACTAACTTTCCATTATACTTATGCCTGGTATATAAGTGCTGGGGAGACTCAGCTCATCACTATGATGGCTAACATGCATTGAGGATGAGATGTAAGTGACTTTTAGAGAAGGCTCATTGTCGGGCTATGTTTGGCAGGAGCTTTATTGATGAAAGACTGCTCTGTTTACTGATGTTTCACAGGGAACAGTTGCTAAGGTAATCTTGGCATGAAAGGTGGAGGGAAAAGACATCAACAGTTCAGGGAAACTAGCAGATAAAAGTGCAAACTACTTGACCGTGAAGTGTGTGCATTGTAAAAACAAGGAAAGGAACAAAAAATAGACAAGTTAGTAAAAATCATCTGACTACAAATGTCAGTTAGAGGAAGGAAAACAATTGTCAGCTTCCTATACACATACATTCATACCTGGATTTATGTGCCCACTCAATTTATGAGAACTTGACTTTTATGGTGAGTTTCATTTCACATTCTTACTTATGCTTGCAAAGCATTTCTTTGTATTGACAAGAACCAAATTGGGACTTCAAGTATATTTACATTAGAAGCCTACATGACTTCATATATTTACATTGCTTCATTTAGCAAACACTTTTCTCCAACACAACTTCTACATTTACATTTGCTAATTTAGCTGATGCTTTTCTCCAAAGTAACTTACAATGTTGGGGTTATAATTATTTACCTATTTATTCTGCTGTGGAGGGGGGTGTGGTGGCGCAGTGGGTTGGACCACAGTCCTGCTCTCCAGTGGGTCTGGGGTTCGGATCCCGCTTGGGGTGCCTTGCGGCGGACTGGCGTCCCATCCTGAGTGTGTCCCCTTCCCCCTCCGGCCTTACGCCCTGTGTTACCGGGTAGGCTCTGGTTCCCTGTGACCCCGTCTGGGACAAGCGGTTCTGAAAATGTGTGTGTGTGTGTGTGTGTGTGTGTGTGTGTGTGTGTGTGTGTGTGTGTGTGTGTATTCTGCTGTGTAATGTTACTGGAGCAATTCAGGGTAAGTACTGTAGGGTACTACAGATGGAAGTGAGGCTGAAACCTGCAACCTTTGGGTGCAAAGGCAGTACCTCTAACCACTACACTTCCAGCTGTCCTATTGTAATGATTCTCTGTTCTAATGATCACTATGTAGTGTTATCAGCCCACACACATTATTCACCAAGGTGACTCATCCATACATCAGTGGAAAGCACTCTCTGCGTCACTCACACACTATGGGTGAACTTGAGCAGCATGTCTTTGGACTGTCAGTGGAAACTGGAGCACCTGATAGAAACTCATGCAGACAATGGCAGACTCCACACAGACTGAGCAGGGATAAACCCCACGTCCTCTCACATCACTCGTATGCCACTGTGCCACCCCGAAGTAACTTCTTACAGCTGAGTTTACATTTACATTTATAGGTGCTTTTCTCAGTAGCAACATACAATGATTACGGACATATAGTACTTACCTGAAGTTTTGTCCAAGGTGAAAGACAATGTGTCATATTTTCTCATGAATCTTGTTGGGAATGCAAGTACAGAGCTGCAAAGGTAAAATGAAGCAGATGCACAGCAGCTGCTGTCACTGTATATGATTGCTCAGGAAAGGGAAGACACAGGATGGATCTCTGAAGAGTATGACATAGATGGGCACATGGAAGGGTCATTGTGGTGGGCATGGTCCAAGCTGTGATCTAGGTCATGGTTCAAAGATCAGGTTGAGGTCCACGGTCGTGATCAGAAAAGACGTGGCTTGATCCAAATAGCCGTGGTTGTGATCCAAAGGGTCTTGGTTTGAATAGGAAGGAGTTCAATTTAAAGATTCGTGGTCATGGTGGGAAAAGCAAAGGTTTTAATTTTTATGAGCTAGGAACTATGCAAAACACTAGGAACAAAATATACACTCAATAAGATTCTGGACTCTTTGTGGGTTTGCTTCTCTCTTTCAAAGACTTGTGTGATGGGACTCAGGTGTGTTGTATTTTGTCTGGTGAATTGGAGTGGGACCTTCGGTGATCACAAGGAGCTGTTGCATGCATCAGATATGACGCAATACAATCCACTGTACAGACACACAGACAGATACTCAGCCTGTGGGCAATTTAGAATCATCAAATGACCTGACACGCATGAGTTTGATCTATGGAAGAACATTGGGGCACCTGGAAGAAATCTTTTTTTAAGTAGGTTTTACGGTGTGCGAAAGAGCAGAACAAGTCTTGCAGAGTATTATAGAGTAACTAATAATGAAACTTCTTAAATTGTGCTATAACTAAGTTTAACTGTTGAAGTAATTGTTTCCGTTTATGATAGGATGATGTGATGTTACTGCAAGAATGGGTGTTATTTTTGAGGATTGAGAAAGCATAAAGATTTTTTAAGGGATTTTCAGGAATCCATTACACTTAAAGTATGTCCATAGTCACAGAGTTATAGTGGATATGTTATTTTCTGGCATACAGTACATTTAACTGTTCAATAGTTCAATAATTCCTTTTGTGAGCAAAAAAAATGCAAAGTAAACCTTAGGGGTCATGTTCATCCTGTGGTGAAGCTTTTTGATCCTGATGATAGTGTTGTCATCCAGTGGCAACCCATCCACAGAACACATGCTGTGGATAAATGGTTTAAAGAGAATGAAAATAATGTATATTCTGTGGTCATCTCATTAACAGATCTCAATCTAACTTCGCACTTATGGGAGATTACAGCACAGCACCTGACAGTACTTCCCATCACCATAATCAAATGAGAATTTTTCACAGAAGAATGGTGCAAAGCTCACTAAGTGGCATAATTATGGCTTTGTGGGTTCAGTGTGAAGTGGGAATGTATGTTTTAGCCCCATGTGAATTTGTGGCTACACTCCTTTTAACTGTAGTTAAATGGGCTCTTTCCTAATGCAAAACTTTAAGATCTAGACTTGTATGCAATGAACTCTTTTCAGTTTTCTTTAGTCTGTATATGTCAGAAAAGAAGAACATTAGAAGACATCATTAGGATCTGAACTACATTTCCATTTACATTTCTTGATTTTGCAAAACAACCTATGAATATTCACTTGTATTTAAACAGTTTTGTCAAAAGTCTTAAAATGCAAGATATAAAATGAAGGGGATTGCTCAAATATTTAACAGTTTGCAAAAAGTATGGTCATTTTATGGTTCAAAACAGTTTCCTGGCAGTGTCTGGTAGCTCTTCACTGTTCACTGTGTGTATACTCATATGTTTTCATTTGCAAATAAATGCCACAATCCTATTATGGCTGGGTATCTCAAAACAAATGCATGAATAGATAAATAGATGCATAGATTGATTAAAATCAAGGGAAACACATAGCTTGCTTTACAAAAATACATCAAATTTAAAGTTCCTTGAAATGTACAAATCAGATGAAACATTCTGTCACGCGGAACAGAGGATGCGGTGAAGGTTGGACCCAAGTGCAGGAGAGGATATCTGAGCCGAGATGTCTTCTATGGTTTGAGCAGTGACACGTGGAATGAAGGGCAGACCCGCAGCTGTGGGGTAGCTGTAAGCAGTAGGTTACTGGGGGAGCTGGTGGATGATCTTGTAGGGACCAATATAGTGCGGGCCAAACTTCTTGGATGGGAGTCGTAGTCGCAGGTCCCTGGTGAAGAGCCAGACCCATTGACCTGGATGAAAGGAGAGGTGGCAGCAATGGTGATCCACCTGTTGCTTGTATCTGTTGGTGCTGCACTGTGGATGGTCCTTAACAGACCGCCATGTATCCTCACTGCCCCAGAACCAGGCGTCGTCTGCTGGCACGTTGCTGGAGCCTGGATGCCAGGGGAACAGGGGGGCTGATAGCCAATGACACACTGAAAAGGAAAGATACCCGTGGATGAGTGTGATGGGGAGTTGTTGCCGTATTCTGCTCATGGTAAAAACTGGGTCCACTGATGTTACTTCTGGCTACGGTAGCTACGTAGGAACTGGCCGATGTCTTGCTACACCCTCTGTACCTGTCTGTTCGCCTGCGGGTAGTATCCAGAGGTCAAGCTCACCGATACCCTTAACTGGCGCCAGAATGCCTTACATACCCCTGATGTGAACTGTGGACCTCTGTCAGATACGATATCCTCTGGGAGACTGTAGAGGCAGAAAACATGCCGGAACAGGGCTTCTACAGTTTCTAGGGCCGTCAGGAGCTGAAGCAGGGGAATCAGCTGACATGCCTTCTGAAAGCAGTCTAGAATTGTCAGGACAACGGTGTTACCATTCGACCGAGGATGATCGACCAGGAAGTTGATTGCCACATGTGACCAGGACAGCAGACAGGTAGAGAGTCGAGTAGACCTGCGGGTTTCTGGTTGGGTGTCCAGGCTTGTGCGCAGGTCTCACAAGACTCCACATATTCCTGAACGTTTTCTCTGATGGAAGGCCACCAGAATCACCCCTGTAGGAGAGTGAAAGTTTAGCAGTGACAAGAGTGCCCAGCCGCTGGTGAGTCATGAGCCCAATGGAGGAGGATTGGTCTCATGCCAGACGTATTCCTTACCCTCTGGCTTGCTGCAGGTCTGAGGTAATCTCCTTGGGCATACAGGAGCTCCTGCGAAAACTGCCATCGTACCGGAGCAACCACACACCTTTCCGGCAAGATGAGCTCTGGGTTTTCAGGGCTGGGGTTCTTGCTATACATGCGGGACAGGGCGTCCGCCTTGGTATTTTTCATACCTAGCCTGTAGGACACTGTGAACTGGAACCACATAAAGAATAATGCCCACCTTGCTTGCTGGGGGTTCAGATGTTGTGCGGTCTTCAGGTACTGCAGGTTCTAAGTACTAAGTAGTTCTGAGACCTAAAAATGGGTATGTGGCATCCTCGAGTAAGTGTCTCCACTCCTCCAGAGCCTGCTTAATGGCTAACAATTCTCGACTCCCGATGTCGTACTACATTCAGCAGGGGACAGCTTGTGCAAGAAATAAGCACACGGGTGCTGTTTTGGAGGGGTGCCCTGCTGTTGGGAGTGAACTGCTCCAGCACCTACCTGTTAGGTGTCCACTTGCACCACAAAAGGAAGTGTGGGATCTGGGTGTCAGAAGATCAGTGCCATCGTGAATCTCTCCTTCAGGGACCTGAAGGTTTCCCGCGTCTCCACAGTCCACACTAGGTGGGTCCCTTTTACTTGCAGAAGGGCGGTAAGGGGTGCAGCCACCATGCTCAAACCCCAAATGAACCGGCAGTAGAAGTTAGCAAAACCCCGAAGCGCGAAGAGGTGGGTCGGGGCCAATCCAACATGGCTTGGACCTTTTTGGATCAATGGCCACGCCATCAGCCCGCAGGATAAAACCAAGGAGGCGACCTGTTTTTGGTGGAAAAGACATTTCTCTCCCTTCACGAACAGGTGGTTATCCAACAACCATCACAAGACCTGTCGTATCTGTTGGACGGCCTGCTCCATGGTACGGGAGTATACCAATATATCATCCAAGTACACCAGCACTCCTTGGTTCGCCATATCCCCCAACACATGATTGACAAAAGCCTGGAACACAGAGGGCACACTGGACAAGCTGAACGACATCACAGTATATTCATAGTGGCCCAGGGAGATGCTGAACACAGCCTTCCACTCATCACCCTCTCGGATCTGGAGAAGATTGTAGGTGCTGTGCAGGTCTAAACTAGTAAAGACCTGTGCTCCATGGATTTGTTGCAGGGCGGCAGTGATGAGTGGCAGGGGGTGAGGATACTTCACCGTGATCGCGTTGAGGCTTTGAAAGTATACAGGGGTGCTGACCCATGGTTCCAGGTGGGGGTCTCAAGTGGATGGTTGAACAGAGTAGTTGGCTTGTAAGTGGCCAGAAACTCCGCAATACAAGCACAACTGTTCTCTGAGTCAATGCTGACTCTTTCTGGGGGTCAGGACACCTTGTTCCAGCTGCAAGGGATCTGGAGCTTCAGGAGGAGCCATGGCTGTGGAGGAGGACTGCTGAGGATGAGGCATTTGTTCCCAAGCCAGGTTGTCAATCATGACTGTGGTCTTAATGAAAGGGTCCAAGGACCAGTCTTCTGCCCAGTAGGCTAGTTCAGCCTGAATCCGTGGGTGCAGACCGTGCCAAGAACTAGCCAAAAGAGCTGTGGAGACCCAGCTGCTCTGCTCTGCCACAGTCCGGAACTCCAGGGAATACACAGCCACAGACCGATCGCCCTGCAGGGTTGTCATCAAGCAGTCACTGGCTGTGGGGGCGGGAGCAGGTAGTTGAACACGGCTTCAAATCGTGTTCGGAGGCCCTCATAGATTGTGGGCACGTGCTTTCTCCAGACAGCTGTGGCCCATGGAAGTGTGGGTCCTGTCAGCAATGAAATGATTCAAGCTATCTTGCTGTCATCTGTCTGTTACATGTGAGCAAGGCTGGAGAATACAAGTTCACATTGTAAAAGGAATCCCTGGCATTTGTTTGGGGAGCCGTCGTACCTTTCCAGGGTGAGCCAGGGGTCTGTCACTGGCACGCTTGTGGCAACTTCTGCTGACGTCTGAGGTGAGTCGCAGTTCTCGGCTGTGACAGATTTGGTTGTCGTGGTGGTGGCTTTCGCCATCTCGGCAACACCTCTTTACTGGAGCACTCGTCCTGTCTTTTCTGTTACTCCACTGCATGTCTCTGATCACTTCTTCATCTCCTTTCAACCCTGCCTCACTAATAATCTCTCTCCTTTTTCTGCACCCATTGTTGCCTTTCGCCATAACTTAAACTCTCTCTCACCGTACTGCCTTGCCTCTACCACACTGTCCGCTGTCCCTTCTGCTGAACAGTTCTCAGATCTATAAACAGACAATACCGCAAACATTTTCCTCTCTTCCCTATCTTCTTCTCTTGACTATCTCTGTCCACTATCTTTCAGACCAGTATGCCCCAGTGCCACCCCAGGGCTGACTGATACGTTATTTGCTAACAGGACCATACTCCAGAGTGCAGAGCAACGATGGTGAAAATCCAAGACTTGCACGGACCTGGATGTCTACAAACAACTCTAGTTACTCTTGACTCTGTTGTTTCCTCAGCTAAAACCTCCTTCTTCCACAACAAAATACAGTCTGCAACTAAAAACTAACTAAAAACTATACAGACTCTTTGCCACCTTCTCATCCCTACTGTGTCCTCCGCTGCCCCCTCCTCCTTCTTCTCTCACTGTGCTCCTGGCAGTGTCTGATGCTCTCCAGTCTATTAGAGCATCTAGTGTATCTTCATTCATTCACTCTTCATGATCATTTGTGCATTGATCATGCTCAGATCAATCCTTTACAGAGCCACTCCTGGAATGTTGCAATGTTACGTAAACGTGTACACACACACACACACACACACACACACATTTTCTGAACTGCTTATCCCATACAGGGTCACAGGGAGCCAGAGCCTAACCTGGCAACAAAGGGCATAAGGTTGGAGGGGGAGGGGACACACCCAGGACAGGATGCCAGTCTGTCACAAGGCACCCCAAGTGGGACTTGAACCCCAGACCCAACAGAGAGCAGAACCTGGTCCCCCCCCCCCCCCCCCCCGCCATTGCTGGCTTCCTGTGAGGAAATCAAACTCGCTGCAGCTATTGAATTACAGTAAAAGTCATTTAAATGTTTTATTAAGAGAAAACAAAACGTATTGCCAGTGGTAAAAATGTTTTGGTTAGTTCGCGTTACAGAATGTTAAAAATTACATGAAGGTAACAGAAAGTAATCAAAGTCCTGTGAGGGTGGTGAGGTGGCTGACTGTAAATCAGTTTGTCTCAAGCATGATTAAGCTTCTGTGCATATTTCAATCAATTTATCAGAATTCTTTAAATTTTAAATTCTTTCAGTGAGTGTTTATTTTGAATTTACTGTGTAGTACTGAATAACATCTCTGGACCAATTACCTAACCCAGGGATGGGACTTGAATTGGTGGAGATCACCGATATGGTGCTTGCCTTGCGTGTGTGTGAATACTACGTTACACTGTCTGTCTAGTCTTTGTAAAAACTACGTGACAGACAAGTCTCAAACTAATAAAGGTGTCACGTTCACGCCCACAATCCAATTGACAGCATCTGACTCCAGTTCCTGACTAACTGCTCACCCTTTAAAAGACTCTCCTCAGCACCCATACCTTTGCAGAATCTCGTCAGGGACAACCGCCCTTCCTCGTGACGTCTTGTTCACAAGCATCTCCAGTTCACATTTCACGTTCTCCGGTTTACGACCCCCTCACTTGTTTCCCAACCACTTCCATGGATCCTCGTTCCAACGCTGATTGCTGCCAGATTGACCCTTCGCTTTGTTCCCTGACCACGCCCCTATCGACCGACCTTTGCCTGGACGATCTGCTCCACAATCATTCACCACAACCTCTACCAGCCCCCAGAAAGCTCCCAACACCCTTAGGGGTTGGACGTGGGCTTCTGACTCCCAGAGAGAGGCAGCAACGCATCTGAGAAGATCTTTGCCTTTACTGTAGAGGAGGCAGGCATTATGCAGCTGGCTGCCCGGAGAAGTTGACAACAGGGGGACACCGAGCTGGACAACCTAAAAAGGTGAGTAGACCACCCCTCGGTCAGTTCCTCAACTCACAGTTCCCATTGTCCTGATGTGGGAGCCACGCAGGGTGGTAACGAATGCACTTGTAGACTCAGGAGGGGCAAGCAGTTTCATAGATGCCACTTTCGCGGAAGCCCATGGCTTTCCCATGCAGCGTTGTGAGATTGCGCTACGGGTGAAAGCGCTCAATGGTCAACCACTAGGGTCAGCGGTAGTGGACACTAAAACAGTGGAGATTGGACTTCAGACTGGGGATTGTCATGTGGAGACCATCTCCTTTTTTTATTTTTAGGGCCCCTGACACCCCAGTAATTTTTGGTTACACCTGACTGGTCGCGCATGACCTGGTTTTTTCATGGAGTTCTGGGGAACTGGTATCGTGGGGAAAGCAGTGCACCACCTCTTGTCTTACTTTGCCTTGCCGAGCTACATCAGTCGAGAGCCCTGACTCCACACAGCCTCTGACGGTGCCAGAGCAATATGCCGACCTCACAGAGGTGTTTAGTAAGTACCAGGCATCTGCCCTGCCACCGCACCGCCCATGGGACTGTGCCATTGACCTTCTGCCCGGAACTACCCCTCCCAGGAGTCGAGTTTATCTGCTGTCGTTCCCCGACCAGAAGGCCATGGAAGAGTACATATCAGAAGCCCTAGCCCTAGGCATTCTTAGACGATCCGCTTCACCTGCCGCTGCCGGGTTTATTTTTTGAGGGAAAGAAAGAAAGACGGTGATCTCCACCCTTGTGTAGATTATAGAGGTCTCAACGAGATCACTGTCAAGTATCCGCATCCCCTGTCTTTGATCACTGCCACGCTTGAACAGATACACGGCACATGGGTTTTTACCAAATTAGACTTACACAGTGCTTATAACCTCATCCGGGTCAGAGAAGGAGATGAGTGGAAGACTGCGTTTAGTTCCACTCTAGGCCACGACGAGTACCTGGTCATGCCTTTTGGACTAGCCAATGCCCCCTCTGTGTTTCAGTGCGAAATGGGTGATTTAATCAATAAGTGTGTCCTAGTATAGCTAGACGACATCCTGGTGTTTTCACCATCGATGGCCGAACACATAACCCATGTAAGACAAGTGCTTGATCGTCTCCTAGACAATGGCCTCTTTGTCAAAGGGGAGAAGTGTTTATTTCACCAGGAGCAGGTCTCTTTCTTGGGCTTTATCTTTGGTCCTGACGGGGTGGAGATGGACCCAGGTAAGGTCCAGGCAGTATGGGATTGACCCCGCCCGACCACGGTGAAGGCCCTTCAATGGTTCATCGGGTTTGCAAACTTCTACCGGCGATTCATTCCTGGGTTCAGCAGCCTCATGGCACCCCTCACCTCATTGCTCAAGGGCAAACAGTCCCAGCTCTCCTGGTCCAAGGAAGCCAGGGAGGCTTTTCAGGATCTCAAGCAACAGTTCACAACTGCCCCAATACTTAAGCATCCTGACCCGTCGCTACCGTTCCTTGTAGAGGTAGATGCCTCAACCATCGGGGTTGGGGCGATGTTATCCTAGAGGCAGGGGACCCCAGCCAAACTCTTCCCATGTGCTTATTTCTCCCGTAAACTGTCGCCTGCATAGCAAAATTATGACATTGGTAACAGGGAACTGTTGGCCATTAAACTGGCATTAGAAGAGTGGAGGCACTGGTTGGAGGGGGCTACTCATCCTTTCTTGGTTCTTACAGACAATAGGAATCTGGAGTACATTAAGGTTGCCCATAGAGTCAACCCTCGACAAGCCCGTTGGGCTCTTTTTTTTACCAGGTTCCTGTTTACCGTCTCTTACTGCCTTGGGTCCAAGAACACCAATCGGACGCCTTGTCTCGCTTCTATGACAAGGACCAGATATGCCTGAACCCATCCTGCCCAGCACCTGCTTCGTGGCTCCCATTCGTTGGCAGTGCGCACAGGATCTCTTACAGGTCCAACATGAGGAACCAAATCCAGTCAACACCCCCGAAACTAAAGAGTACGTTCCTCCCAGGATTCGGTCCCAGCTACTCCACTGGGCACATGACACCCCAGCCGCAGGCCATCTGGGGGCTTGATGGACTGGGGCCCTGCTCGAGAAGACGTGCTGGTGGCCTTCTTTTCGGGAAGATGTGCAGGAATTCATGGAGGCGTGCGAGGTATGTGCCCAGTCCAGGACCCCGAATCATAAACCGGCAGGGCTGTTGGAGTCCCTTCCGATGCCAGCCAGACCATGGTCTCATGTAGCCGCAGACTTTCTTACAGACCTACGACCCTCAGAAGGTAACACAGTAATCCTTGCTGTACTGGACAAATTCTCCAAGTCATGTCTTCTGATTCCTTTGCCGCGACTCCCCACTGCCTTGGCCACGGCTGAGCTTCTGTTTCAGAATGTCTTCCAGATCTTCGGGTTACCCAAGGACACTGTCTCCAGTTGGGGCCCTCAGTTTGTGTCCAGGGTCTGGAGGGCGTTCTGGCAGAAACTCGGAGTGTCCGTGAGCCTCACGTCAGGGTACCATCCTCAGGCTAATGGACAAGTGGAGCGGCTGAACCAAGACCTTGGCTGATTCCTGAGGAGCTGCTGTGGGAAGGACTAAGACCAGTGGTCGTGTTTCCTGCCCTGGGCTGAATACGCCTATAACTCTCTGTCTCACTCCTCCACAGACCTGTCCCCTTTCCAGTACGTCCTTGGTTACCAGCCTCCCTTGTTCCCCTGGCACTCTGCATCCTTAGACCGACCCTTCGCCTGTCCCCAACACCAAGAACTTGCCGCATCCATTGAACCCAAACGAACAACTCTGTACTTGGGTCCATCCGTGCCGGCTCCCTAGGTTCTGCGTGACAAAAGGACAATTCAGTGGATTACAGTCTCCAGACTCAGACGCACAGTCAGACTACAGGGAATTATTCTAAAAGTAAAGGTACACAGTGTTGGTTCCAGGAAGCACAATTTTACATTTATTTATTTAACAGATGCTTTTCTTCAAAGTGACTTCCAATGAACTCTATGTAGTGTTATCAGCCCACACACCTTATTCACCAAGGTGACTTACACTGCTAGATACAATGTGTCACTCATCTTTACATCAGTGGAACACACTCTCTCTATCACACACAGACAATATGGGTGACCCTGAACAGCATGTCTTTGGACTGTGGGAGGAAACCAAAGCATCCAGAGGAAACCCACACAGACACAGGAAGAACATGCAAACTCCTCACAGACTGATTGGGGACTGAACCTTGTACCACCCAGGCACTGTGAGACAATATTAAAACAAACATTTTAAAACAAAATTACAATTTCTCCAAAACTAGAATAACAATGCAAATGTAACTAAGACTTGGGATTTTAAAACATTATTGTAACCCGACAGGAGGTGAAGCCGTGACATGGAACAAGGCTTCCCTGTATGAATTGCTCCTGGGTTCCTGATCCATGCTACTTCAGTCTCATAAATACCAGCTGCTGTTCACTAGGACATTTAAACACAGTTTTTAAACGTGGCTAATGTAGGAGAGAAGTTGGCATAAAGACAGTGCTAATACTGCCATTTTGTTCTACTGAAATGTTTATTTCATTGTGAATGTAATGGCTGATAGGGGGTGCGGTGGCGCAGTGGGTTGGACCGCAGTCCTGCTCTCCGGTGGGTCTGGGGTTCGAGTCCTGCTTGGGGTGCCTTGTGATGGACTGGCGTCCCGTCCTGGGTATGTCCCCTCCTCCTCCGGCCTTACGCCCTGTGTTGCCGGGTAGGCTCCGGTTCCCCGTGACCCCGTATGGGACAAGCGGTTCTGAAAATGTGTGTGTGTGTGTGTGTGTGTGTGTGTGTGTGTAATGGCTGAAGGTGGAGTCTATTGCATATAGTTCACCTCATATTTCAGAAGAAAGGAGTCCGGAAATAGGCAAAAATCACTGTTCAAAAAGTGGGAAAAATGTCAAAGGAAAAAAATGCATTATTTGCCTTTGAAAACTCAGCCTACTCCCAGCATCCTCCTGTAGATCCTCAGTCTTTCTGCCCTTGTTTCACCGTTTTGTAACTTCCAAGATTGTGTTGCAAAGACTTACCTATCAACTCACATTAGTGGCAGAAAATGGTCTTTTCAAAGGAAACTTAGATCCCACATCCACTTAGCAGCTCATATTTCCTGAATTGCTAGTTCATTGGGGGGTGCGGTGGCGCAGTGGGTTGGACCACAGTCCTGCTCTCCGGTGGGTCTGGGGTTCAAGTCCCGCTTGGGGTGCCTTGCGGCGGACTGGCATCCTGTCCTGGGTGTGTCCCCTCCCCCTCCGGCCTTACGCCCTATGTTGCTGGGTAGGCTCTGGTTCTCTGTGACCCTGTATGGGACAAGCGGTTCTGAAAATGTGTGTGTGTGTGTGCTAGTTCATTGTAGAGAGGATTAAAATATATTTATGACTTTGCAGCTGACAGCATGCGATTCAGGGGTAATGGTGTGCATGTTCTCATGGAATTACTGCCATCCTGTGGCTCTGTGGTGGAATGTATTTGTTTGACTGAGCTGTTGCTCCTAAACCGCATAGCAGAAGCTATAGTTCACTTCTAAGGTGGTAATTATGAGGAGGTGAAAGGTCATAGCAGAGAGAAAATGAGAGTCTCTGGTAGGACTCAAACTGGCTAATGATCCTCAGCTAGGTGATGGACTTTGTTAAATCCTGCATGGGTGGCTGCCAGACAATAAGTCAGATTCTTGGCAAACCATTTTCTTATGCTGGTGGGTAATGGCCTCGTGGGAGGGAAGAGCATGCCACCTGGAGAGTGACTGTTGCTATGGAAACAGATGAACACACAACACCATCATGTTCTTTGAAATTGAGGTAGGGCCAGTACCGCTTCACCATTACACCAGTAAAAAGGTTAAAGATTAAAAGACAAACAAACACACACACACACACACACAGAGTCTGAAACCACTTGTCCCAAGCGAGGTCACGGCAAGCCAGAGCCTAACCCAGCAACAGAGGGCGCAAGGCCGGGGAAGGAGGGGACACACCCAGGACAGGACGCCAGGCCATCACAAGGCACCCCAAGCGGGACCGCAACCCCAGACCCACCAGAGAGCAGGCCCCAGCCAAACTCGCTGCGCCACCATGCCTCCAAATGACAAACAACCAAACTAAATTTTAATCAAGGAAGATTATGAAAAAACACTGAGACAAGAAAAAATATTTGCCTTTGAAAAAAAGCAAGACTTGTTAGAAATGGTGGTACGTTTCTTTTTTTCTTCAGATCATGATAATGTGAGGGCAGAAAATCAAAAGAAAGAAATAAAAATTGAAAGAAGAAAAAATGAAAAAAGAAAAATTGCTACAATCCTTTGTAGCAATTTGAAATGCATGAAGTTGATCCAGTAGTTTTGTGATTTATTTGTTTTTAATCCAGGTAGCAACACAAGATAGCATATCTTACCTAAACAGCAGCAGACCTTTGGGGGGAGGGGGGCTAAATATTTCTCAGAACATGTAATCCTTTGAAAATCACTTAGGATTACAACTGATTTATGAACATTTGTTCAATGAAGAATGTCAGTGCATGAATGTAGTCTAGTGCAGACATTCAGTTGAGGAAATAAAAGTATTTTGGTATTTGGATGTTTTGATACCTAAAATACAAATTTTATAATGAAATTTAAACAAATAAAGAAACAAAGAAATAATGAATAACAGCTACCTATTATTCAAGGCCAATATGCATGGCCATACCCATGTGCAAATCAGGAGCACAGAAGCGTGATAACCTTTTAAAATAATAATTCTCAACACTGGAACTAAGTGGCTTGACGTCGATGCAGTCATTGTTCTGGAGTCAGACGACATCACCATGGCTGATACTATGATTGTGGAGAGAAGAGTCACACCCTGGTACTGGAGCTGCGCCATTGTTTCCCTGTGAAGGAGTCAATGGGGCCACGTGATCGAGACGTTGGCCCGTGCTTCATAGTGCTCTGTCTGTTTGGAGGACGATGCGTGTCCCAGCATCCTCAGTGCATTCTCATCGTACGTCTGCCACAAAGACAGCCCGGCACAGGCTCCAACAAGGGCCTGCTTCTTTTCCCTTCCGGGATGAAATGCTCATTTACAAATGTACAGGACCAGAAGGAGAATCCAGTAGTTTCTGCTGCCTTTTCATTGTAAACAGCATGTCTTTTTCTCTGCTCAGATTGAAACATAGATAGTTTTTTGAGCAATTCAGGATGACTACCAGTTTTTAGCTGTTTATCCACATACTGTATGTGTGTACGGAGCGGAATGTACACACCATGTATGTAAACCTGCATCATTGAAGTTAGTTATGATGGACTAGGTAGTCCATTAGTCCGTTAGCAGTTCCGTTCAATATTCCTAAAGATTTTTTTTTTCATTATTTCCACCATACATTAATCAGCTGACGGGTGTTGATTTAATAAAATTCCGAATGTTGAAATACACACGTCAGTGTCTAAAAATTATACAAAAACTTCTCAAAATAAAAACAAAATGATTCGAAATGTGTACTGTTTCAAACCAGAAACAATGAATTTCTGAAATGTAGCTGCTTTCCTCCATTATTTACAGAACTTTCCATCTACCTATGTTTTCAATTAACCCTAGCTCTACCCAGGTTTTCAATTATGGCTGAACCACTAATGTTAACTTCTCATACATATTAATTTAAGTACAATGTGAACAGTATGTAAATACAATTTCTGAATTTATATATGGTCCTTTTTCAAATGGGAGTTTTGTAATGGCTGTAGTTGCAACACATGTAGAACACTTTCAGAAAGTATTTAACTTTTCCCAAATAGAAAACAAATCCATAACATAAAAGAATAAAAAGTAAATTTATCCCTACATTGATATAGGTGTGGTTCTAAATGTTGACTTTTGAATTCATCATATAGCAATGTAGTGGGAGACAGTGGCTATAGATTATGGAGTGGAGTACGGTTGGAAAAGCCATGTGACCCATTACTGAAAAGAAAACAAAAATGGCAGATTTCATTAGATTAAAATCACTGAGTTGACAATGGTTTCTTTTTGTCCCGCGAATGTGAAATATATTTCAGTGAAACAAAGAATCATCTATCATGCAATAGAGGGCTTTGTCACAGGGCTTCCTTGCCTGGCTGCAAGACAGAAGCTTGGGCAGAACGAAGGGGGAATGACACCAAGGCCTGAAAGCTGCTATCCAGTGGCTGGTAGGATTACTGTGACACTCAATCTTACTGAGTTATGCCTATAAGAAAGTTTGATTCTTCAATCATATATCTCTCTATCCAGTACTTCCCCAATATGTCCTTCCTTATCTGTGTTTGCCCTTCAAAGTTTATCATTTTGTGTCATTTTAAGGAAAGTGAGCATAAAGGGACCACGTGCAAACACTGAATGGTGAGTTATTATGATCTATGATCTAAATTATTCTATGGTCATGAGAGCAGTATATGATCTTTCTTACATGCTCCCAGTAGAAATTTCAGTGCTCAAACTTAAATTTTACAATGACTTCTGGAGTTGACTACTACAGTTGTTTTGACTTCTCTTCGCAATCATCCCCATCATACATGATAAGCAGATAAGTGTACTATAAGTGTTTGGATTTTCTTCTGTGAAGTTGGTGTAAGTACTGCTGCAAATGATAAAGGACGCATCCTGTTTTTTTTCCTTCTCCAGCTCTAGTCCGGATCTCGTACTAACATCTATTTAGTAATCCAGGGGTGCTCGGGACACACGTCTGGCCAACTTTGCCCGCAAAAAGGCCTCTGTTCATTAACATGCGCTGCCATCCATTTCCTCTGAAGCAGGCCATTGTTGTTTGCTGCCCATGACAACAAGCCTTTTGTGCTGTCTGCAGAGACCAGAAGCTCCATGACAATTAAAGAAAGCCCACAAGACTAAACATTCTGTACACACGGCCAGATGAAAGAGGCAGCGTCCGAACACAGCAATGCCCAATGTATGGACAGAGTCAGTTTTCTAACAGCAAGGCATATAATTGCGCATATTTTATGACTGTTAGTGTTTAGAGGAAGAAGGTAATAAATAGGATAAATAATCTTATTTAAATAATTTTCCAGATTAGAGATACAATAATACCCTCACTCTATCTGCCTTTACAATTTTGTTTTTGTGATGGGAAACAGAAATTTTAATTATTCATGTTTCTAAGTAAAATATAGCTTGGTACAAAATTTTGGGATTGTGCTTTGATCTGGTTTTCTTTTATATATTTCAGAAAGGGTTGTTTGAAGCATTATACCTACAGACTCCTTTTGCATTATCAAAAATAAATACATCCTCACACTAAGTAAATTCACATTTATACATTTGGCAGACATTTTTCTCCATTGCATCATCAAACTCAGCATTACAAGGATACAGGGCCAGTGGAGTGTTTTTGTGCCATAGTCCAGCCTCATAGCAGCTGACCACCCCATTGGTTTTGGGGATGGATTGACAGGTCTGGTGCCCAGAACACTGCCCCCCTCCACTCACTCACTCTCCATATAAAACACTCTCCCCTTTTCACTGAACTTGTTCTCTCAACTCTGCAAACAACTTTCTTCTCAACCCTAACTCTGTGGTAAGTTATATTTTTATTTTTTTTCACTCTTTTCTCCTCCTGTTAAAATTTTATTTAGTTCACTGTATAGTGATTTGCTGATTAGTTGTAATACCACAGTAAAATACCACAGTAAAATAATTGATTTTAAAAAAGCTGCAACGTATAAATGTATAACAAGTTCTTCAAATCTGCAAAAGATTATAATGGATTAAGAATAATAAATAAAAGTTACCTGCATTCTAGTGAACTTTATAATTTTTAGTATACAGCTTGCTTCATTATTTGCAGTTTTATTATTTTTATTTATTGGATATATCATCAGCCACTACACACAGTAGGGGTTCACCAATGTACTATGAGAGGATAATATAATGTATATGTATTATTATAAGAATGTGCTGTATTCTTTGACCAGTGGCATAATGACAGTGGGTATAGGAGGGACATCAAGTTTGCTTGCATTAACACTTTAAATCTTTGGGTGTTTTTTGAAAATGTTCTTTTTTCAGGTATGGGGAAAAGTCAAGGTTTGGAGTAGTTACAAAATGATTTATTGGTGGCCTGTGACTAGAAATCTGGGGAACTCTATTTGTTTAGTACATTAATTCATTGCTTTGAGGAACCAATGTGCACTGTCACTTACCCTTTGTAGAGCAGTATGTCTTTGCTCAGCAAATTCTGGTTTGATAACTTGCTCACAACTGTGCATTATGTCACATATACTGTATACCATATTACACACTCAGATATGTTTATAAAATAGCAGGATGGTGTTCTGTTAAACTGTAACTAATTCATCTTTGTGCTGCAGATTTAACATCACATCCCATAATGTCTGACCTGGAGAATTCTTTGGCCACCATAGTGGCAGTGTTTGTGAAGTATGCCCAGAAAGAGGGTGACAAGCATAAACTCAAGAAAAGCGAGCTAAAAGACTTGATTAACAATGAATTATCAAACTTTTTAGAGGTGAGGCTCTTAAATTGCATTTTCCATCAACTCATATCTCTCAAATTTGATGGGGAATTTGCATAATTAACTTTCCTCTCTTCTTGTTTACTTCTAGCAAATTAAAGACCAGGCAACCATGGACAATCTCATGGAGAGCTTGGACTCCGATGGAGACTCTGAATGCGACTTCCAGGAGTTCATGACCTTCATCACCATGGTTACCATCTGCTGCCATGAGTTCTTTGTACAGCAAGAAGATGAGTAGTCTCCCATTTTTTGGACAAAACAGTTGTTCTTAGCCTAACAAGACTTAAAAAAATGCAAAAGACATTTTTTAAACACCATTTCTCATGCTTTACAGTAGGGCTGGCTTTTTCACTGGCATGTATATCAAATTACATTTTCATTGTTGCTTTTGCACTTTTTTAAATAACAACACACATAGTATATGTATAAGGCACAGACCTCCTTCTGAAGACCGCAGATTTTATCATACAACCCTGATGTATGTCAGATCACCTGTGTCATTTAGCAAAATATAATTTCTGGTCAAAGATTGTCCTAAACTTGACATATGCAGGAATGGTGCAGACACCCTATGTGAGGCATTAAATGTTGACACTAAATCAGAAATAAAATATGTTTAAGTGTCAACAGCAGATGCCGGTTCACAATTGACCAAACAATCTGAAATCTTTCCTATGAATTTCCTCCAAAGCAAAAGAGTAAAGCCTTAAACATTCCTTATATACAGCTATAGCGGGATGACAATGTATCGATCAAATATGCAAATGTTGCAACCTTTCTAATCACTGTGTAAGTATAAAATCCTGACAAAAAATTTAGAGCAAGTAAAAGGCTTTCTGTTGCATTGTGCTGTTTGCAAAGTTTCCTGATAGCAAGATAGAGGAGTAAACCTCATATGGCAAAGTCTAACACTTTGAAACTGTGTTTTAGGGGTTTGTTGAAGGGAAATAAAATGACTGTTTCAATTATGCCTCCATGTGGTGTTTATAAAATGTACAGTTTTAACAAAATACCTAGGACAAGGCAGAATTTCTTACACCATTTTATTATTATTTCTTTGTACTTCTACAAAATAAAGCAATGATTTCACATACTCTGTTTTTACTGAGCTCTTCCTGCTGGAAGTTTCCTACAGATGTCTGACTTTTGAAATGGCTGGAATTGCACCTTTACCACGTTAACTGCACAGAGACATTTCTCCACTGAATCATGCCTGTACATGTACAACTGTTTCAGGGTTTCTCATAATAACATTTATCGTCAAAGAGGCAATGTATCTGAACGCAGGACAAGGATAGAGTACTATTTAATCTGCAGAGTACATGTAAAAAGTGTACGGTGAAACTTACTTAAAATAACTCATTTACTCATCCTGATGCTTTTGGTTAAAAGCAGTGGTGTAACAATTTGTCAGATACACAGTTCTTATGCTCTCCTGTTACTCATTTCAGAATTGTTATACTCAGTTCACTGAGTTAATATATTTACTTTTTACACTTAAATTCAATGTTCGGTTTTAAACTTTAGCACACATCCAATTCAGGTATAATACACCTGAATGTCTAACAGTATCCTTCAAGACCATAATTGCCCTCACTCCAAAATCTGTGTGCACTCCTCAATTTATTTTTCTCTGCCATGACGATGGCGGCCACCACAGTGATTACTACGGTAACAGTGATGATGAGCACGGTTACTGTCTCCGCAACGCAGAGCTGTGAGTCGACCTCCTCAAGCCGGTAGCCCTGCAGCTCGGGAGGCTCTGCGCAGCTCAGGGTGGCGTAGTCGTCCAGGAAGAGCCTCTGTACGCTGCGCAGCTTGCGAAACACCCTTTGCAGGTCGCAGTCGCAGTGCCATCGGTTTCCTCCCAGCAGGATGTGGGTGCTGTAGCTGGGGATGCTCAACAGGGTCCTGAAGCGGATGGAGCTGAGGCGGTTGTGGGCTAGGTCTAGCGTGGCCAGGCTAGCGAGGGGCGTGAAGACCCCTCCCTCGGTAGCGTCGATGAGGTTTCCCCGCAGGTCGAGCACCTCCAGTGAGCGCAGTGTGGAGAAAATGCCACCGCCCAGGAACTCGAGCCGGTTGTCCTGCAGGTGCAGCCTGCGCAGGGCTGTCATTCCGCCGAAGGCGCGCACGTGGATGGTTCGGATGGCGTTGGCGCTCAGGTCGAGCCTCCTCAGGCCATCCAGGTAGAGGAAGCTTCCACTTTCCAAGCCCGTGAGCCGGTTCTGCCCCAGCAGCAGCTCCTTCAGGGAGCCTAGGCCCAGAGAAAAGCCAGCACTCAGGATGGAGATCCTGTTGTGGCTCAGGTCCAGCCTCTGGAGGCTCTCCAAGGAGCAGAAGGTGCCATCAGCAAGAGCGCTGATGTTGTTGTCATTCAGAAGGAGCACCTTCAGGCTCCACATGGATCGGAAGGACCCAGCATGGATCTCTGTCACTGAGTTTTTGGAAAGATCCAGGTGCTCCACAGTAGGAGGGACCCCACCCACCAGAGTGATGAGACCCTTGCCAGAACAATTGATGAACCTGACATCTTCAGTACAATTGTGCCCCTCTTCTTGTAGCTGTGTGGTTGCACATAGAAGGCAAATAGTAGACATATGGAGTAGAAAGAAGCACTGGTAAGCTTCCATTATTGCCTGCTGTAATGTCCTTTAAAAAAAAAAAAAAAAGAATAAAATACTATCTCACTGTTGAATTTACATGTTCTATACTGCCTCTGATCATGCAGCTGTGTTTGTGTAAAATGAGTTACATAACCAAAAATCAGCTATTTAAATGTTTGTGAGAACTGTTGGAGAAGAGCTCCTATGAGACATGCAAAGTTGAAAAACTGCACCAAGGTAAATTTAAATAATTTGAAATTTGCACTAGTTAATAGATTTAATGAAAGAAACATGCATTAGTTTCTTATAATGTTTGCTTTCTGTCAATACAGTGGAAATTATTAACAAACTTAAAAAAAACAATGTACATACATAATTCATAATTTTACACTGTATTTTTAAAAATAACTTTGCACTTCTGAGAAACTAGGATATTCTTAAAATTGGTGGATTTATCATTTCACTAATAATTATTGTTTAATTTCAATCTGAACATACATCCTTGCACTTCAGGACATAAACAAAAAAAAATAATATTAATTTTTAAATCCCTTACCCTCTCCAGGTTTAAAATGTGTGTCAGAGGGTGTGATGCCACGACTCCCTTCGGACCCTGTGCCGTTGTCCAGCGTTCCACTGCGTTTCACTTACTGACAGGCAAGGGCCTTGTGTGGGCATATGAATAATTCACACGTTGACAGTTTGTGGTGCTCCCTATCTGTCTGAATGTCACCCACAGGAACCCAGTGAAGAGTCAGAATCGCCCACCAACAGCAGCATAAAGATTACTCCAGAGAGGATTACATCCGTCAAGAGACTCCTGCTCTGTTCTGTGGTTACCTCAGCTGTGCTGGGGGCAGTGCACTTAATCTTCTGCAACTCCTTTTCAGATTTATGGATTTTCAGGACTTTGTTGTAATTTAGGCGTATATGTAAAAAAAAAAAAAAAAAAAGCTCATAGCTTGGCTTTCTTTGTTTGGACTAAATATTTCACATTTATTCTGTTTCTCTGGGTCACTTGCTTCTTTTTTTTTTTTTTTTTTTTTCTTTTCTGTACGCATTAAATATTGTATCTTCTGGGTTACATCATGATTTCACAATATAATAATGTGAGTTTTCCAATAAACTTACTACCTGGAATATCAGGATAATCAGTTTTCTTTTTTTTCAATTCCTTAAATGCAATTCCTAACTAAGGCAATCAATAAAATGCTTTATCACATTAGTGATAGAACTCTGTTTTCCTACAAAATGTCTTAATATACTCAGAATATTTCACACCATAGACAAAAGCAAGCAGGGCCTATATGTATTTGAAAGTTAGTACCATTTTCTAGATTTGCATTAACATTTGTATGTATGTATATATGGTTTTAAACTAAATAGAAAAGTGGATTTTCGATAATAAAGAACCAAGACATTTGCATTTATTTATTTAGCAGACACTTTTCTCCAAAGTGACTTCCAATGAACTCTGCATAGTGTTATCAACCCATGCACCTTACTCATCCAAGGTGAGTTACACTTCTAGATACACTACTTACAATGGGTCATTCATCAGTGGAACACACTCTCTCTGTTACTCACACACTATGGGTGAACCTGAACAATTTCACCTCACTTCTGTAAATCATCTGCTACAATACACACACACACACACACATTTACAGAACCGCTTGTTCCATACGGGGTCGCGGGGAACCGGAGCCTACCCGGTAACACAGGGCGTAAGGCCGGAGGTGGAGGGGACACACCCAGGACGGGACGCCAGTCCATCACAAGGCACCCCAAGTGGGACTCAAACCCCAGACCCACCGGAGAGCAGGACTGTGGTCCAACCCACTGCGCCACCACACCCCTCGCTACAAAATACCTTACAATTAAATAAGTGAATCGTGAGCTCTTTATGGAGATCTTTTGATGGAGCTTCAAAATGGAACAATGGAAAGAAAGCTAGTAGCAAACATTCAATGTCAGAGAAAGGGGTGCTTGTGCGAATGGTGGCAGAGTGTGGGGTGAAGACAGAGGACAGCGAAGGGTACAGTGAAGGCCAATATACCGTATATTTCAGTTACTTTGCCACTTTGCTTTTGAAAAGCCCTTACTCTGACAACTGAAAGTTGCTGTTGCATTTCTTCCTTTTGTTCCATCTTGAAGCTATGAACCCAGTATTCTCTTTAGTTTAAAAGAATTTCCATAAATGTTTATTTTTTTGTGGGGGGGGTGTGCGGTGGCACACTGGGTTGGACCAGGTCCTGCTCTCCGGTGGGTCTGGGGCTTGAGTCCCGCTTGGAGTGCCTTGCAACAGAGTGGTGTCCCATCCTGAATGTGTCCCTTCCCCCTCCAGCCCTTCGTCCTGTGTTGCCGGGTGAGGCTCCAGCTCCCAGCAACCCTGTATGGGACAAGCAGTTCCATACGGTGTGTGTGTGTGTGTGTGTGTGTGTGTTTATTGCTGAACAGTGCACTGAGAATTTTGAAAGAGTATCTGACTTACACACTTTGTGTCCCAGCAACGAGAATACATGTCATTTTTTGAAGAACAAGCTGGAAGTTATGAAGTTTTCCTGAAACTTCAATATACTGATTTTCCTGAAAATTGTGTATAACCAATTTGAGAAAACCTGTAATAGTAACACTTTATTATTAAAGGATGAACCAAAACATTGAGTTGGCCCACCCAAATCCACATTAGAGACACTGTGTGGTTGACTCAAATGTCTCGCTATTTTCCACTACAAAAATTGATACTTGAGATGTAAGATGACTTCAGTGAACTTTGCAAGTTTAAGTCACTTTTTTGGCTCTCCTTCAGAAGAGAAGCTTAGTATTGTCATCATTTGCTTTTTGAGTTGTATTATGCATTTGTATGCATTTGTATACAGTATATTAATTTTGTTTTGATTCTATTGTGATGTAGTTGTGCTCTGTTCTAAATAAATAAATAAACAAATAAATAAATTAAAAAAACTCTTTGGCAAACCACCTGTGCCATGATTAGCAAAAGTATGTTAATAATTCACCAGTAAATTATGTTAAACAGCTGCTAGATCTGAAAAGGTAAAATCTTTTTCTCTACCTCTTTGTTGAAACTATCCAAGGTTAGGAGTTTCATTCATAGCAGGAAAATTCTGACTTTAAAAATGTTCATAAGGACCAAAGTATTAGAAACAAACAAGAGAACAGATAACGTGTCTCTTTAGTTTTACACAGTTTAAAATGTGGAATGTACAAGAATCTAATAAATCTGGATTCCTCTTAATCTCAGATTAAATCCTGTTTTCAGATGCCTCGCTGAGGGGAAAAAAAAAAAACATATCATACCCCTCATCTACCATTTACTTTCATGGAATTGTAATGCGGATGCCTGTGCTATAATACGTTTTGCGTGCTATCTGGGACGGACAGGTCAGATTGCTTGCACAGTGTGATGCAGATGACAAATGTCTGACTGTGTCTTTATGCTGACCTTATGGATGTCAATCCATAGGCATAGTTAACAATGTCTACTATCAGTCCGATGCAGTTTGCAGGTGAGAAAGGAGGAGCAGAGTTACATTTTTTATTTCTCAAAGAATGTAAGGAACATACTATGACCAGTCTACTTATAAACAGCAGCAGCACTCCTGGGGTGAATCTTGGGTCACAGTTAAGTGCTAGATCTTCTTCAGGTGGTGAATGATCCTTTTTCCTAAAGCATCAATCTTCAGGACTCTCCATGCTCAGTGTTTACAGTCCACATGTGTAAAACAGACACTATCTACTCCTGACTAAATATTAGAGTTACAAACAGAGATAGCATAGTGTTCCGCTTTGGGCAGCAAAGCATCAGCTGCAAAATGCCCATCTGAGAAGGTAAATTTAGCATATTCTGACCCCCTTCTCCCAAGCTCAAATTTTTTTCCTGAAATTTGCAAACTTAAAATAAATCAAAGTTCAGGAAATTCCTAAACTAAAATTGTCAGATTATTATTAAATTGTAAAAAAGGGGATCAAGCAATACTTAGATCTGGGAGCAGCAATGTTCCTTCTGGGGGCCCATAATTCATAGCTACATTCCCGACTACTATCTGAAAACTAATAGAAGGCACACACACACACACACACACACACACACACACACACATTTTCAGAACCGCTTGTCCCATACAGGGTCACAGAGAACCAGAGCCTACCCAGCAACATAGGGCGTAAGGCCGGAGGGGGAGGGGACACACCCAGGACAGGATGCCAGTCCGTCACAAGGTACCCCAAGCGGGACTCAAACCCCAGGCCCACCGGACAGCAGGACTGTGGTCCAACCCACTGCGCCACCGCACCCCCCACTAATAGAAGGCTAACAGTAAAATCCTCTTTTGCTGCAGCCTAGTCAAGAAGGAGATTAATGATTTTTTGTAAAGTAAACAATATTTTTCAGTCACTTAGCATCTCAATATCACAGGAAGAAACTTTCATTTTAAAATGTTTATAAATAATAATAATAATAATAATAATAATAAATAATAAAGTGAAGATATAATGAATCTGATACATTTTTAAAATGAGATTTTTAAAATTTCCAGTATTGTATCAAATCTGTAAAATTGCATTTAAATTCGCTGCTAGCCTATGAAAAGCTGAAAAAAACTCACAAGCTCAAACCTTCTTTCTTAAGACAACACTGTTTTAACAAAGGAGAGCATCTCAGCGATCACAATATAGACAGTAGCTTTAAATAAATAAGTATTTTGTATACTTTACAGAGCTTTGAACTGATATTTCTAGACACAGATGGGTGCTATTGCAGCTTACTTGCCACAAGTGTCATAGTGCATTTTTCATTAAAATAAAATGCTACACATTGCCAGACTCCTTTTGTTACTGAGTTGTCAGATATGTCGGTGTACATGTGCGAATATTTGAGTTTCACATTTTCAAAAATGCAGTCAGTTCCCTGATTTATTTTTAATACCTTTTTCTTCACCCTTCCATTTATTAAAATTTGTTGATGAGAATGACCTACATTTCTACATGCCACTATTAGTTGGGAGCAAAATGCACTCTCATAACATTGCTATTTTCTCTGTGGGACTTCATTCCAAAATTTGTGGTGCTGGAAGGTCTGGTCTGGATTTTCTGATTTTTGTGATCAATAAGAAGATAAGGAGATGAGGAACACTGGACATGTTGAATCATATTAATTGCTCAACAAATCTTCACTGGATTTTATTTTTTTGCTGAGGCAATATATTTTTATTTTCATTTGTTATAAATTGTTTTAGCTTTAATGTAGTTCAAAGAAAAGAAAAAAAAATAAAAAGTTGCAAAGTGTTTTTATTTTCTATAGCTACACCTAATGTATTTACAGATGCTTAACCAAAAACAAATCTATTCATTAAGCTTTTATGGATTGTGTAGATGAAAAGGTTCAAAGCAGCCTGTAGTTAATGAACACTGGACATGCTGATGACATTTTTATTTTCAATAATTCAAAACAAGTTTTATTTTTAATGTAGTTTTAGAGCAAATGAAAAGTCATAAAATAAATATGTTTGACTGTGTTGAACTGGCATCAGCAGGTACATCCTGTCTCATGTCCTGTTTCCAGAAGACACAACTGCATTTAACTGTTTTTTGACTGTTTTTTTTGTTTATTATTATTATTATTATTATTATTATTATTACTATTATTATTATAGTTGAGGTGTACTATAGCAATGCTTTCACCTTGAAAAAAGAAGAACTTTTAATTTTTTTCCTCTGCGGTACATATTTCAGCTTTGTCATGCCTTCATGATCTTCCCTATGATTCTCATGCTTATGTTGTCCATTGTAGACAAAGAAATCAATCAGGCTACATTTCCGTGTCCAGTTGTATGTGACATACATTCAGTTTGTAGCTGTACTTCAAAAACCCTTTAGATGTCATCATTGCACTACAAAAATGACCACCATACTATGGCAAAAATCACAGAAGATGCAAGTCAGGGTGCCTTCAGCAGTGTCTAAATCTAATAACTCAATATATTTTTAAGCTGACTGAAACATATAGAACATATTTTATAACATTCTTTTAAATTTATGTATCATTTGGAAAAGATCTGTCTGAAATGAAAAGAGTACCATCTTGCCCCCATAAATCATCTCTGGATTAAGGTAATCTAAATCTGTAGTTAAGGTCAGGTTCTTTTTTCTTCTCTTTTTCATTTCTTTCATAATCACAAAAGAGCTAGTATTTTTTGAATATACTTATATGCACTGACTCACATTTAATAAGGATTTTCTGTTTCTTTTTGAACAAGTCAGTATCTCAAGTCTAACAACCATCACTTTTGAATCAAAAGAAATAATTCTACACAGATTTGTATTTTAGGACATAGAGGGAAACACTGTAAAACTGGGCCGTGAAAACTTTTCTACAATGGTCACTGTCTCACAGTCAAAGCATCAGTACTGACAGCATCATCCAAATTCCCAAAGTGTGACATTTAGCGCTAAATAAGCTCTAAATTTATTTAAGGAGCAGCCACTAAGGTGAAGGCTGCATGCTTGGTCGCTGTTCTGACAGCACAAGAGTAATTAGTTGGCCCAAGCAAATTGAAGCTCATTTTTCTTGGAGCTGATGTTGTTACGAATGACCCGAGAGGCTCTTGGGGGAAAATGGAGCAGACGTTGGAAAAGCTTGGTATTTCTGAGAGGGTATGAATCCAAGGGTATAGGTTCCTGCCCACCAACAGAATGCACAGATGGCCTGAAGTGACCCTGAGCAGCTGCTAGGGGGATGATGAGGCTCATGAAACCACCCTGTCTCACCCCCATTGGCCCACACGGGAAGGGGATTCTGTCTGACGAGATGGTTGCAGAATGAAACGAGGACATGGAATTGGGGTTCGAGGGGAGGAGCACATGAGAGAAGGGAAGAAACACGAGAAGGTGAAAGGGGAGGGAGCCATGAAATATGTAAGGAGGGAGACAACTGTAAAGAGAAATGAACAAAGATGAAAGTAGATAACTGTAAATTCAGATCTCTAAACAAAGAAATTTACTGGTACATCAACATCATTAACAGGTTATTTTCTTGTATGTGTATTTAAAATGGCTTTGTAGTATAATATTTTATTAAGTAGCCATTATGCTTGAAGTCTTTTTGACACCTTTGCACTACTGCGCACACACACACACACTTTCTGAACCGCTTGTCCCATACGGGGTCGCGGGGAGCCGGAGCCTACCTGGCAACTCAGGGTGTAAGGCCAGAGAGTGAGGGGACACACCCAGGACAGGACGCCAGTCTGTCGCAAGGCACCCCAAATGGGACTCGAACACCAGACCCACTAGAGAGCAGGACCCGATCCAACCCACTGCGCCACTGCACCACCACACCCCCTGCAGTACTGCACATTAAACCTATTATATAAAACAGAGCTGAGTTTTTTTATTTTATCTGAAATTAGTATGTACTGGAAACCAATGCAAATATTGCAGTCTTCCAAAAAGCATTCCACCTGTGTGTGTGTGTGTGTGTGTGTGTCTCTGTGTACATACACATAAGTGTAAAAAAAATGCAATTGCCTCCTAACTTTAACATAATTAACTGGATCATTATCCAGCTATCTGAATACAATCAGGCCTGATCCATAGCAGTCCTGTCCAGTTTTAAACTATTTATTATCAGCAAAGAGCCAGATAGCAAAGCAGAGATTCATACGATACTGCTTGCTAAAGAAACTTTCAAACACCTCTGGGGAAAAGCTTCTGAAGCCTATTTGCCTGGACAGGGTTACACAGTGATTTCTAAGGGTCTGAAACTCAATCCCACCATGGTCAGAGCCATACTGATTAAATGGAAAAACTATGGAACAGCAGTAAACCCAGGAGCAGACATATGTGGAAAACCATTAATGAGCTCACAAAGAACCACAGAATAACATTCAGAGAACTTCAAGCATCTCTTATCAGCTAAACTCAGCGTTCATGGTTCCACAATACGAAAGGTACTGTGCGAAAATGGGAAACATGGGTGAGTGTGCAATGTAGTAACCACTGCCTACAATGGAAGCTCATCTGCAGTTGCCCAAAAACACCTGGATGTCTCTTAGTATTTCTGAAAGAATGATCTGTGAACTTTATGGTTATTTACACATACCAAAGTCTGTGAAAGGTAACCTTGACTTAATACATTAAACATAAGTACTGTTTTAACTTTTACAAGAGATGTATCATATTCAATGTCCATTTTTCTTTTTGTGTAATTTTTGGTTCACTGAAATAATAGTAATCTTGATGGGTCCCCACAGATCATTACCCCATAAGTACTTCCAGGTTTCAAAAATATCCATAGTATTTTCATTTAGTATTACCAAAATAATGATCTTTTTCTATTTACCTGTCTGGACTACACTAAAAATTTGCCTTGCAACTACATTTCCCTTGAGGTATAAATCTATGGTTAGTAGTTACATTAATAACATTCATATTTCCTGTAGCCAACCCTCGAGTTAAAACTGTACAATTAGTATCAAAGCATACAACTACAGGTGAAAATTATTGTGCAACACAGACTATGGACCATTTCAATATGCTCTGTTTGAATATTCTGTTATTTATTTATTGTCTTTGTCAGTGTAACTGCTGTTATGTGTCATGTGTAAATTTCCCTGCAGGGATTAATGAAGTATTGTCTCACCCCCTTCTCATCCCGTCATGTGTTTATGCCCCCTGCAGAGCATAAAGAGCTTTAACTATAGGGTCTTGTATAGGGGGATGCAGGAGGGGTCACTTTAGGCATAGCACTCAAATTCAACTAGGAACTAGAGTCCTAGGCATGTTCACCTATGTTTAAGACCTTAACAGCGAAAGAGGAAGACTCTATTATAGTACAAGTCAATAAACATCCAATTTAAGAAAGAGTCATGGACTGTTGATGCATTAAAAGACAGGAAATAGAACTTACTGATTTCCATTAAACTCTGCTTTTGATCAGTGTCCTTAATTCTAGGCCATAAATCATTTGTCTTCATTAAATTTCAATCATCTTAATGATTCTCAGTAAATTGCTTGGTCAGTTTTCGATGGATAAGGGAAGCGAGAACAAAAATTCTATTTTAAATACAGGATCATTAGTACAACACAATGCTGTGGTAATAATTTAAGCTTTGATGTGTAATGAATAATTTTAAAAGTTTTAGTTTCACGGAAATCTGTTAAAAATTATCTATAATTATGTGGCAGCCCTGTTCTTTTGTACAATTAATTTCATAATTTACATTTTGTAAGATACCATAATGGCATCACTCAAGATACTAAAACCAAGCAGCAGTTGGTATAACTGTGAATTAGTTATGACTGTTACCCATGGGTACAGCTTTTAGTGTGAATTGCTTCAGTGAAAATACCCAGGTTTTAACCACAACCAGTAAAAGCTGCACATGCAAATCTCTGTACATAAGCTTTTTGAGCAAACTGTAAAAAACACTGCAGCTGTCAAAGGAACAATGTTTTACTGCAATTAGAAAGATGATATACTTTGTTTAGTGTACAGTACAACACCATAGCAGACACACACACACACACATTTTCAGAAGCACTTGTCCCATACAGGGTCGCGGGGAACCGGAGCCTACCCGGCAACACAGGGCGTAAGGCCGGAGGGGGAGGGGACACACCCAGGACGGGACGCCAGTCCGTCGCAAGGCACCCCAAGCAGGACTTGAACCCCAGACCCACTGGAGAGCAGAACTGTGGTCCAACCCACTGCGCCACCACACCCCCTTACCATAGCAGACTGTGTAGGATAAATTGTTTCATATGTGAGAACAGTGTCATTTAAACCTGAGAAGAGAGATTGAGAAAATAAATTATTCCATGCGCAAAGAGAATGAAAAAAATATTCCTTTACTCATTTAAAGCATCGGCAATATGGAACATATTACTTTTACATATTACTTTTGTTGTGGGTGTTGAAAAAACAAGATTGAACGTTCATCTGTCCAACTTTTTCCGGTCCACTGAATAGAGACCATGAGGTTTATGGGTTTAAAAAACCCGAAGGAAAAAAAAAAAAAAAAAACTTTGAATTGAGGTTATATAAAACTGTGATATGTGAACACCCCTGTTTGCTAAGCTATGTTTTATTTACATCTCATCTTACTTTCTTTTGTTCAAGTCTTTTTCAGTCAGAAGTAGCATGATTAAATTCCAAGAGATGTAACTTGCTGTTGTAGTGTAGGTTCTTTCTTTGGCATAACATAAAGCTAGGTATTAATTTTTAATTTCCTGTAAAATGTTGTATGCCTCAAAGATCACACCTTGTGCTTTTTCTAACCTTTTCTCAACATGAGGAAGACCAGAAATCACTTAGAGAAACATAACACATTAACACTATCTGTAACATGGTGTGCTGAGCTAGGATGCTGAGAGCAGTTAACTGACCGGTAAAAATGAACAATAAAAATGTGCTTATTTGTACTCTGTTGTTTCTCATATATGAGTTATTACTCCTAATGGCCATGTTGGTGCAATAAAAGATATGCATTCAAATAATAATTGTTGATAATCCAAAATGGAACAAACCTCAGACTGTAATATTGGCAAAAAACAGGCGTTAATAAATTAAATTAGGTAAATTAGGTTAATAAGCTAGGGTATTTATACAAGTGAGGTGGTGCCACATGTACTGAGGTAGTACATAGCAACCCTGGTGCCACTTGATCATTTAAAGGTCACCCCATTGGCAGCCTGAGAACTCATTGCAGACCCTGATGGCTGTTGATAGAAATAACCCACCTATCATAGTGTTCACTGGAACACTGCACTGTTGTTGAAAGTTGTAATGATCTGGCTAATGAGTTAGCCCAGATCCTCACGTGGATTCCAGAAAGGCGTATAATTATATAAACCCAGACGGACACAGAAAAAAGGAAGCTCTTCTTTTTAATATCTTGTAGGCAACTATGGATGACATATTTCACACAGCTGTCTTTACGATAAAATAAACAACATTAAAGTAAACTCCAAAACGTGCGAGGCACAAAATGTGTACACGGCCAAGTATATCAGCCTGCGCACGCGGGAGAGAGGACCGAGGGGAGGGGCAACCCCTTAGTCTCCACCATAATACGTCATCATTACATATCCCCCCCACTTAGAACAAGGGCTGTCCTCAGACCACAATGGAAATAAAACATTTACCCCTTCACTGTAGCACATTACTGCATAACAGCGACAAGCAGTGGCACATAAAAGAAAGTAAAGACGGTTGCCCAGCATAATACCATAGCCCAACATTACACAGCCAGAACAGCATCCTTTTGTTTTTTTTTTTTTTTTCTTTCCACAAACTTCACACTGTTGAAACAGAAACTGAAACAGAAGATATTACAATAAAGGCTTGAAACACACAGGTCTGAACAGTATCTCAAGAACAAGTGGTGCACATTGCAGCCATAACCCTTTCAGACATTTCAATACCCGCTAGTCTCCAGACCAGCCAAAGAAAAACATTTTCTTTCGCAAACAAAATACAATAAGACCCCAAAATGACAAACAGAACATCATGAAACATGTCAATACTCAAATTGTAAAGCAAAATAAGGGTTTGTCCACCTGTTAACATCCCATCCACTGGTAACCCTTGGTGTGCGCCTAGGACGGAGGAAGTATGGGTGTGCTGTGTGGGCAGGTTGTGTAGGATGAGTAGGGTGTTGCGAGAATGAGCGTGTTTCCGTATGAAAGGGCTGTGTATATGTGAGGCAGGAATCACCAGCACATCCACTGCGAAGAGAATACGGATGTGTGTGCATGTGCACAAGTTGTGGGTGCTGGAGGTGAGCGTCAATGTGGGGAGAGGAAAAGTTTACAGGGGGCGTGACCACAGGACTATTAACTGAGGGAGTCTGTGTCCCCATAGTCGGAGCAGTCGCCAACTGGTCATGGACGTCCGGCTCCATAAACAGGGTATCAAATCCATATACGTCCTGCTCATCAGGGACACAGACCTCTTGCTCCTGTAAATTGGTCTCAGCCAACTGCTGGGGCAAACACTCCAGGTCCTCCTTGTCGTCCCAAGTAAAAAATGGAAGTAAGTTAGAAACATGGTGAACACCACCATCAGCTGCATCCACCATCCTGGACAGCTTGTAATTCAGCTCAGACAAAACTTTGGTAATCCTGTATGGGCCTTTATAGACTGGGGCAAGCTTGGCCGAGAAACCCACCGAGACATCTGACCGAGGGTGGGCTTTCAGTTTAACCAAGTCACCGACCTGGAACGAGATGGCACGCCGATTCTTACCATAATGTTTTTTCTGTGTGGACTGGCTCTCCGCTAGGGACTCCCTCACATGATCATACGCCTCCCTCAGGGCAGAAGTGAGCTCCACCTTGTAGTCCGCTACAGAATCAGCCATGTATTGAAGGCTTGGTGACAACCACAAATCAAGGGGTGTATTGAGGTCTCTGCCATACAAAAGAAAAGCTGGGGTATCTCCCGTACTCTGGTGTGGAGCTGTTATCAACGCAAAGGAGATCAGCGGCAAGTGGAGGTCCCAGTCTCTGTGTTTTCGCCCCAGATAAGCACGGATTGCAGTCTTAATAGTAGGGTTCACTCGTTCCGTCTGGTTGGACTGGGGGTGGTAGGCTGTAGTCAGCCTGTGGTCTGAGCCCATGGCAGCAACAGCCTCCTCAAAGAAGTCACTCACAAACTGAACACCCCTGTCAGAGACCAGGTGTGCAGGAGCGCCATGTCTCGCAAACACCTCAGAGACAAACTTGCGGGCCGCAGTCGCCGCTGTAGCCTCTTGAACTGGACAGATTTCCACCCACTTCGTGAAATAGTCAATGAAAACTAAAATGTATTCATTCCCACGACCGGATCTGGGGAGGGGACCCATGAAATCAACACCAGCAAACTCCCATGGATATGTAGCGACTACTGGTTTCAGATAGCCTCCAGGCTTCTGATTGGCTGGCTTGGACAACTGGCAGGTCACGCAGGACTGGACATACCTCTTGACATCACCCCTCATACCTGGCCAGTAGACTCGTCTCTGTAAGCGCCCAAGGGTTTTGGTAATGCCCAGGTGGCCCCCCATCGGGTGGTCATGAAAGTATCTCAGTAAAGTACGTCTCAGGAGTCCTGGCACATAGAAACGCAGGGCCTTAAGAGGATGAAGCCGGCAGGAAGCCCTCCTGTCCATGAAGTAAACCAAACCGTCCTGAATGCAAAAATCTCTTGAGTCCACACAGGATCTGCTCTCCAGTTCCGTGAACAGCGATGCGATTACCTGGTTGCCCTGCTGGAGCGACTTAAGCTGTTGCTTGTCCTCCAATATTAACAGTGGTTGACGTCTGAGGTTCAAAGAGCCAAAAGTGGCGTATGATGGCAACAGGTCTACGGGATCGGTAGGATCACCGGCAGGGTTCCGCGAAAGGGCATCTGGAACCAAATTTGCAGAGCCTGGTCTGTGGACCACTTCAAAGTCAAAGTCCTGTAGTCGTAGGCACCATCTAGCTAATCGCCCTGAGGGGGAGGACCTTGACATCAGCCACCTCAAGCTGTTGTGATCCGTAACAACTGTTACATAGGAGCCCTCAATATATGGACGAAAGTGTTCGAGAGCCCAAATCACCCCGAGGCACTCTTTCTCAGAAGTGGAATATAGGCGCTCTGACTTGTGAAGTGTGCGGCTCGCAAATGCGACAGCCCTTTCCAAGCCATCTTCCCCAGTCTGGGTCAATGCAGCCCCGAGGCCAACATTGCAAGCATCCGTATGAACTGTAAAAGGCTTTCCAAAATTAGGTAAAACAAGTACTGGTGCCCTAGTCAACTGCTGCTTCAGGTGATCAAAAGACTGCTGGCACTCAGGAGACCACGTGAAATACGTCCATATTATTCCCATGCTCATGATGGCACCGCGGATGGCCGCCTCGGTGTGGAGCTCCACAGTTGTTTTACTGTTTTTGTTAGTTTGCCCTGTCTTTAGTTATACTCCGACAATCAGTTTTACCAGGGAAGAACTGCTGAACATTCGGCAGTACACACCACCCGACATTTTACCGGTTTTCGACTATTCTGACGTTTTGCTGGACATTGTAGTCGGAGGTGCAGCTGCGCTACTCAAGCGCTCCAAGACGCGCAAGCGTGGAAAGCGAGCCGGCGCGCTTGTCAAGCTCCGAAAGCGCGGCTTTAGAACAGCGCTGCCTAGTATCCATCTGGCAAATCTCCGCTCCCTACCCAACAAAATGGACGAACTTTTCCTCCTGTCCCAAAGAAACAAGGACTTTTTAAACTCTGCTGCTCTGTGCTTCACGGAAACCTGGCTGAATGAAGCCATCCTGGACAGCGCGCTACATCTGCCGGGCTTCCAGCTGTTCAGAGCGGATCGCGACGCAGAATCAGCGGGGAAATCACGTGGCGGTGGGACATGCTTCTACATCAACAAAAGGTGGTGTACAGATATGACAGCGTTGAAGAAGATGTGCTGTCCCGACCTAGAAGCGCTCTTCATCAACTGCAAGCCTTTCTACTCGCCGTGGGAGTTTTCCCTCATTCATTCTCGTAAGTGTTTACATTCCACCGCAAGCGTGCGTGAACGCAGCGCTGCAACAGCTGGGCGACCAGATCACTGACACAGAGCAACAACACCCGGACTCTGTTATAATCATTCTTGGGGACTTTAATAAAGCAAATCTCTCCCGTGAACTGCCAAAATACAGACAGCATATTATATGTCCCACCAGAGACAGTAATATTTTGGACCACTGCTACACCACAGTAAAGGATGCATACCACTCTGTTCCACGGGGAGCTTTGGGGCTCTCTGATCACTGCCTGGTTCATCTTATACCGACCTACAGGCAGAAACTGAAATCAGCTAAACCTGTAATAAGAACTGTTAAAAGATGGACTAACGAAGCAGAGCAGGACTTACAAGCCTGCTTCGAGTGCACTGATTGGAGTGTTTTTGAGGCTGCTGCTAGCGATCTAGATGAGCTCACAGACTCTGTAACATCATATGTCAGTTTCTGTGAGGATATGTGCATCCCTACCAGGACTCGTCTAACATACAACAATGACAAACCGTGGTTCACTGCAAAGCTCAAACAGCTTCGTCAGGCCAAAGAAGACGCCTACAAGAACGGGGACAGAGTCTTGTATAAACAGGCCAAAAATACACTGGCAAAAGAGATCAGAGTGGCTAAGAGAAACTACTCTGAAAAGCTGAAGAAACAGTTTTCAGCCAACGATCCTGCGTCGGTGTGGAAAGGCATGAAAGACACCACCCCCCGGCACCGTGTCAACTCAACAACTAGCCGACGATTTGAATAAGTTTTATTGCAGGTTTGATAAACCCTGTCTCACACCCTACACCCATTCAGACCCTCTCTCCACCAATCACTTAACAACTCAAGTAACCCCCACCTCCCCCCCTCCTGTACCTTTGATCTGCGAAGAGGAGGTGCGTTGGGTCTTCATCAAACAGAAGACAAGGAAAGCACCAGGCCCAGACGGTGTCTCACCGGCCTGCCTAAAAACCTGTGCTGACCAGCTGGCCCCTATCTTCACAAAGATCTTCAACAGATCACTGGAGATGTGCGAAGTTCCTTCCTGCTTCAAACGCTCCACCATCATCCCCATCCCAAAGAAACCCAAAATCACAGGACTTAATGACTACAGACCTGTCACCCTAACGTCTGTGGTCATGAAGTCACTTGAAAAACTGGTGTTGGACTACCTGAAAGACATCACTGGACCCTTGCTGGACCCTTGCTGGACCCCCTGCAGTTTGCTTACCGAGCAAATAGGTCTGTGGATGATGCAGTCAACATGGGACTGCACTACATTCTGCAACATCTGGACAAACCAGGGACTTATGCGAGAATCCTGTTCGTGGACTTCAGCTCAGCCTTCAACACCATCATCCCACACCTCCTCCTGTCCAAATTAACCCAACTCTCCGTGCCCACCTCCATCTTTCAGTGGATCACCAACTTTCTGACAGACAGGCAGCAGATAGTGAGGCTGGGAAAATTCTCATCCGAAACTCGCACAATCAGTACTGGAGCCCCCCAGGGATGTGTGCTCTCCCCACTGCTCTTCTCCCTGTACACCAACGACTGCACCGCAAAAGACCCCTCTGTCAAACTCCTGAAGTTTGCAGACGACACCACACTCATCGGCCTCATCCGGAATGGCGACGAGTCTGCTTATAGACAGGAGGTCCAAGAGCTGGCTGTCTGGTGCAGTCATAACAACCTGGAGCTGAACACGCTCAAAACAGTGGAGATGATCGTAGACTTCAGGAGAAACACCTCAGCATTATCCCCACTCACCATCATGAACAGCACTGTGGCAACAGTGGAGTCATTCAGGTTCCTGGGCACCACCATCTCACAGAACCTGAAGTGGGAGCCCCACATAGACTCCATTGTGAAGAAGGCCCAGCAGAGGTTGTACTTCCTTCGTCAGCTGAGGAAGTTCAACCTGCCACAGGAGCTACTGCTGCAATTCTACTCCGCAGTCATTGAGTCCGTCCTCTGCACCTCTATAACTGTCTGGTTCGGCTCAGCTACGAAGTCAGACATCAGAAGACTGCAACGGATAGTTCGGACTGCTGGAAGAATCATCGGCACATCTCCCCCAGCTCTCCAAGAACTGCACTCGTCCAGAGTCAGTAAAAGGGCTAGCAAAATCATTCTAGACCCCTCACATCCAGGCCACTTCCTCTTCGAACCCTTGCCATCTGGCCGGCGCTACAGAGCACTGAGCACCAGGACAGCCAGGCATAAGAAAAGTTTCTTTCCTCAGGCCATCTACCTCATGAACACCTAAATCTCTCCCCTAGAGAGTAAACCGTGCAATACATAATGCTATTTATATTTATAACTATTTATCACATTTCTCTTACACTCCCTTGCATTTGTATCTAGTGACTATTTTTGTATATTGGGTACTTTATATTTTTAAATATTTTTTATCCCTTGCTCACATACTCTATCTTTTCACCTGTCTTGTCACTGTCATTCTGTCTGTGCTGTGGTAGTTCCTGTCACCAAGACAAATTCCTTGTATGTGCGAACATACTTGGCAATAAAGCTCATTCTGATTCTGATTCTGATTCTGAAATGGGCATCCTCCCTCAAAAGAGCGAACATGGGCTCAGCGATACGAGCATACCCTGAAATGAACCTACGATAGTAACTTGTCATACCAAGAAACTGTCGCATGTTTTTAACCGTCTTCGGTGTGGGAACTGCTTGATTGCAGCAACCTTACTCTCATCAGGACCAATGCCTCCTGAGGTTACCAGGTAACCCAAGTAACGAAGGTTTGGCGTACAAAAATTACATTTAGCCAGCTTCAACGAAAGGCCAGCCTCCGCCAAACGCCCCAATACACTAGCGAGGTCTGTCAGGTGTTGGTCAAAGGTTGGTGAAGCAACAACTATATCATCTAGGTACACCATACAACAGGTGTGCGTGAGCCCTGCCGAGACAGTGTTCATTAGCCTTTGAAATGTCTCAGGCGCATTTGAAAATCCAAAAGGCATTACTTTAAATTGATAGAGCCCTGTGTGAGAGATAAAAGCTGTCTTTGGTCTCGAATCTGCAGCCAACGAGACCTGCCAATAACCTCGTGCAAAGTCTAGAGTTGAAATGAATTTACCCCGTGCCAAAAAATCCAAAGAGTCATCTACTCTCGGCAGCGGATAGGAGTCCCTCACTGTACATTTGTTCACTTTCCTAAAATCCACACAAAATCTCAGCTCTGTGCCAGGCTTTTCCACTATCACAATTGGGGACGCCCAGGGCCCTGAAGCCAGCTCAATAATATCATCCTCCAACATTTTAGAAATCTGCTCTTCGATAATCTTTCTTTTAGCGGGTGAGGCACGATAGGGAGGAAGGCACAACGGTTTCGCAGTTCCTGTGTCGATTATATGTGCAACTAATGAGGCCTTCCCCAGCTTTCCACTGAAAAGATATTCAAAGTCTCGCAACAGGCTTGCCAGCCTTTCCTTGTCTGCTGGAAGTAAAGCTGCCTGATCCAACACTGGGATAAAATCAACTTTGGTATCCTTAAATGTCAGGCAAGCTACATGACCTTCCAAGTCCCCAAACTCCCCCTCCAACAGGCCTAGGTCTGGTGCGTAGTTTGGGAGACAATGCAATCTGACGTTACCTGTGGCCGGATGAATATGAACATCTGCCTGGATCATGAAATCTGTACCCAAAAGAATGGGGCAAGACAGGTTCGGAATTACAGCAAAGCGATGTGTGAACAAGTGACCCAACAAGCTCACGGGCAGCCACACAACACCCGAAGGAGTGCACTGTTTTGAGTCAGCCAACTCAAGTGGGGAGAAAGTCCAAGGGAGAACAATATCCTCATTTATTCCACATTTAAGGAGAGTGGATGGATGGACTGCTGAAATGGACGTGCCGGTATCCAATGTCGCCTTCAGAAAAACCTGGTTAACCATTACCATTGACGACAAAGGGGAGTTCTTAGACTTCCGTGGGCTGTCCTGCACCAAATTAACGGAGTGAGAACCCCCTGTCCTCTGTACGCTGGGCCCCGGTTCCGGGTTCTGGTTTCCACCCCGGGGCCTCTGAAACCTACGTGGTCGAGCACCCGGGTCACCCCTAGTGTCTTGTGGAGCGTTTGGGTTCTCTTGATCTAGCTGAGGACTAGCAGCTGCCCCCCCACCAGGTTCTGTGTTTCCACTCTGCCTAGTTTTCTTACAGGTCCCACAGTTACACGTGGTGACCCCGGGGGTAAAACATTTGTAGCAGTGCAAGTTTGGTTGCCGGGTCAGCTGAGCAGAAGTGGCAGTCCTGTTAGGGGAGATAGGCCCCAAGGCAGCATGTAGCTCATGGGCAGTCAGGAGCAGCTCAGTTAAAGTTGTGGGTGCGGCCGCATGGAGGGCCAGTCTATACTGGTCTGAGACATGCCGGCAAATCACCTCGATCTGTTCTTGCTCAGACGGCGGTTGCCTCAGTCGTTTGAATTCAGTCACCAGGTGAGCGACAAAAGTGGGAAGTGAGTCATCAGTAGCCTGAACACTGTCTAAAATTCCTCTCCAGATCTTCTCTTCATTGTCTGTTGGTAAGAATGCTTGACGAAAGTCTAGTGTTCTCGTCAAGGTGTAACAACCGCAGACTAAACACCAAGCTAAACTCCATTCAAGATAAAGAGACGAGTCGTCGTTGTATTTTTTGAGACTTTACTGATGACTCCTTCACCAAGACATGGAATGAAAACTATAACCAAAATACAAAAAAATTAAAGAAAATCAATTTACAAAAATAGTCTGTATCATTATTTTACATAACAAAACATTATATACATGTGGCAAACATTAACATAACCATACAGCTTACATGTACATGTTCATTTGTAAAAACATTCTTAGAACATAAATTATTCTATATTTTTATAAAATAATTCTTAATATCCTATCTTTAAACTCTAAATAATAAATTCCAGTCACTTACAACATTGATTTCTCAGTCCTTAGCTGTGGATGCAATCAGATCCTTGTGCTTCTGGCCATGTGGCTTCCTTGCTTTTCCTGGTCTGACAACTGGAAGTGATGCGCTCAGAAAACAGGAAGTGATGCGCTCCAGAAAACAGGAAGTGATGTGCTCAATTTTGAATGAACTTTATCAACAAAGGAAAACACTCCAAAACCCAAAATGAACTAATAATATCTTCTAGACATGACAGAAAGAGATCTGAGAAATGTTCCCATGACAGTAGGTGGGGCTGCATGGCAGAGTACCACTTCCGAGACTCTCTCTCAAACAGCCTCGTCAACTCTAGAAAAAACCGAGTATCAGATAAGCCAACCGCTGTTTTGTACAACGAAACAGACTGAAGCCAATCCTCTGGGTCAATAGAATCACCCCCATCAAACTTGGGTGGCACAAGGCCAGAAAGGTGAGCAGAACTAATCAGCGGGGGGTGTGGACATGACTGGGCTGTGCATTCGGAGAGAGTGTGTGCCGCAGTGAGAGTAGTGTGCCCAGGATGGGCACCAGCATTCTGTCCATGCGAATGTTGAGAAGCCTCGGCATCTCGACTATTGCGCTTTGTGAGTGTGCGTGTAGCAGGGGTGGAGGTAAACATAGGATGTGTGTCTGGTCTCTGTGAGTGTGAAGAGGTCTGGATCTCAAACTGCTGTAGCAAGCTGTGTTGTCAGTCAATAGACATACTAAATGCAGATGTCAGCGTATTTACTTGTTGCTGTAACTTTTTTACCTGAGCAGCAAGACGCTGAATTGTGACCGAATCATCACCCAACAGCCCAAGTGGAACACCATCACCTTCACCATCGTCATCCACAAATGCAACAATACGTCTAGCCATTATAAATGTACTGAGAGAATCAAAACAGAAATGTGACCACGAATAACTGGAAAGAAAATTATCCTAAAGCAGGTCAAAGCAGCACATTTGCATTAGGAAGATACTGTATTACAATACATAAGAAAATAATATTATCATCAAATATCCTTACATGTATTAAACTCAGTACTAGTCAGTTTTCATTATTTTGCTATTAACTATTAACATATATTACACACTCACATACAATTATTAACCTTTAACCCCTTTTTTTTTCTTAAATATCCCTCTCCTCTCTTTCACGGTGCGTAGAACTCCGTAGCAAATGGGAAAAAGACGAGGAAAAATGTCCCACGGTGTGCCCAACTGGAGTTTTAGGTTGCCACACCGTGCACGAGTGAATGAAATATCGTAAATCCGCGAGGCAAGGAAATAAAAAGTCGAATTCCAAAAATAGTTTGTCTGCTTCCTTCGTCATCCACCAAAGACATACTTCAAATATACTCACTGTCCAGTGTCCAAACCTTTCGTTCTGAGGGTGTTCATTCACAGTTCGGGCGCCATTTGTAACGATCTGGCTAATGAGTTAGCCCAGATCCTCATGTGGATTCCAGAAAGGCGTATAATTATATAAACCCAGACGGACACAGAAAAAAGGAAGCTCTTCTTTTTAATATCTTGTAGGCAACTATGGATGACATATTTCACACAGCTGTCTTTACGATAAAATAAACAACATTAAAGTAAACTCCAAAACGTGCGAGACACAAAATGTGTACACGGCCAAGTATATCAGCCTGCGCGCATGCGGGAGAGAGGACCGAGGGGTGGGTCAACCCCTTAGTCTCCACCATAATACGTCATCATTACAAAGTGCTCCTTTGATTGACCGAGGTGGTGTATAGGGTATGGAAATTATTGTCTGTTATTTATTATTTAGTGTCTGTTTCCATGAGATCTCCACCAGGGAGTCCAGCTTCATTCTGAGAACTTAACCAGTCTTCCTTAACTTGTTGATCCTCTTGGCATCACCTGTGGTAATGCAATTGCCTCATTATTCATCAGTAAAAATGACTGGATGTATAAAGCTGAGCAATTTTCACTTGAGTAAGTTGCCTAAGTAACTTGATGAACAAGAACCACAGAACCTGAAGGACTCTTTCTTTTCCTGTAGAAGGCCAAAAATTAACTGGCTCATCTAAAGAGCTGCGGCGAGAGCAGGGAAACAGGACAAGGTCTCCCTGTACTGCTCAAAAGTGATTGCTCCAAAGATATATTAAATTATTATTTGAGCTCACAATTTGAATTCAAACCTTGGTGCTTTGAGTGCAAGGTCTGTCCTTTATACTAATCTCCACCCTAAATGGTGATGAATGATGAATAAACTTTGTACAACTACTACCCACTGGGATAGCATGAAATCTTAATTACAGAGTTCACACTAGTATTTTTGATCTACAAAAACTGTAACAGTGGAGTACTCTTGATGACTTTCTGGTACTGCTCTAGGAATAAACACAAAATGGGACATCTGTGCCCTTTCCACTTGCCCGTTTGTACCTAGTGGTCTCTCTCTTCATTCTGTCTACAAAAGAATAGCGTCATTTTTTTCCAGCATTGTCATCTGGTATGCCCTGTCATACCTTAATGGTCTTAACATCCATGAATCTGTGTAGAGACACGATCCAACATGTTCAAGAAGCACACGAGCAAGAACTGATAGTCAGTATTCATGCATTTAGTCTTTTGAACTTTAACTCCATCAACCAGAGGTCTTCTTCCTGGGGCAGACATACTGAGTGAGCAGCAGTGTTTAGTAGTCTCCCTCTGTGCTTCAGCAGCACGTTCAGTGTGATGATGTCATGACCTCATAATTACAGACTGACAATCTGTTGCACTTCCTAGCTTTTTAAAGCAAGACCACAGAGACCAATGCAGTTATAAGTCTGTAGTTAAAACAATGGTGTTTTACTTTTAACTTATGATTACATGAAAATATCAGAACCTGTCATTATGTAAATGAGGATGTTTCATTATATACCTTGAAGCATACACAAGGCACAAATAGATGCAATCTTTATTGATCATACACAAAAAGTTAAAACATTGTTGCTACCCAAATAGATCACAGCAAAATCAACTTTTCAGTATGAAAACATAAAGCACATATATATAAGGTTAAGAGACAAGATGTAACCAAAACAGTTTTTTTTTAATGGAATATCAGAACTGCATTTTCATGTTTTTCAACTGGATTTCCTCTTTATCAAGGTGGGCAGGGTAACCAGACAGAGTACTCTTGTAAAAGCACTTTAAGGTTTGGGTTTACACTGTCAGTCTCTCTGTAAACATGTGGATGATGCTGTTTAAATTTCTCCCGCTTGAATAACTGGCATTTAATTTACACGGCAATTCTAATGAATTCCAGGATATCTTGACACCCATCTGGAAGTTTTCAGAAAGGTACCAGCTCAAAAAAACCATTCAAGTACTGAAGTTACTTAGATTTAAATGAAGCTGCTGGACATCTCAGAATTGGACACAAAATAAATTCCAGTCTGTTAGTCCTTTTTAATGTTGTGAGGTTGCAATGTTAACATTAACACTACTAAATCATTTGTGCAAATAAAATTAATCACATAAATACAAAACACATAAATGACCACAGTTTGCAAAGGATAATTATTTCTTGTGGTTTAGTTGTCAATCTTGAAAGATGACCATTTTCTCCTTTATATAGCACGGTAACTTCACTGTATGAATTCAAGCTCAGTGCCTTGATAAAGAGTACAGCAAGAGCAAAGATTTAAAGTTATGTGCTTCCACTGTAAGGTGACAGTTCTAACCCTTAACCTACCTAAAGCCCCAAATTAATCAATCATTTGCCATTTAGCGGAAATATTTAATCAAATGATTTACAACCCCTTACCAATTTAAACCAAAGGGTATTTATACTAGAAGAGTTTGGAATGAAGCAATAACAGCAGTTAAAGGACTGGGATTCGAACAGATAAAGTTACGGTTACAAGTTTGTAACACTGATTAGATTAGTGTAAAGGAGCAAAAATTGAAGCATTAAAAGTGGAAAATTTTAACGTATCTGAAGGAGGATGACAGAAATGTAATAGTGAATTCTTTTTTTCTTAACAAATATACTTCAGTAAACGTGATCAGTGTAAAATTTCACTCTGAAAAGTACAATTTCTTTAAAAATGTACTTGAGTACAAATAACAGAGTAGAAGGAATTCATTACAATCCACCTGTGCATCCCTACCATATGTGGCTGTTGTGTAGGCATGCCTATGGGAAATACAGTAGCGATAACCACGATTATAATAGTGTTACTCCCATTAACCACAAAGAGTTTTCAGAGACAGTGAATAATGAGGAAAGAGTTTGTCTTGCTCATTCTTACTCCACCAAGTCTTGTTAAAGTGTCTTTGTTTTTCTCTTTGTATGCCATAAGAAGATGAAATCAACCCTCAACTAGATGGGAAAGTACAGACAGTATTATTATTTATTTTTAAAATAAAAAAAAATAGGAAAATCAACAAAGAAACAATGATTGTCATAAATCTGATTTATTCTGTGAAATTTAATAAGGCACCATAAATTACTCATTTAAATTCAGTAAAACAAGCCTTGATTAGAAGATATTTCTGTTTATGAGATGTTCCACAAATTATTTAATTGCTCTGACAGCCCATTCTGAAAAATTAACCATCAGGATGGAGTACTCTAGAGTAATCACTGAGAAATAGGCATGCTCCAGTAGGCATGCTATCCTTACCTACATATATCTTTCTCGAGTGTGACAATAAATTATTCCTCCTGTTATTACTAAGAAAATGCTTCAGCCCCTGACGTGAGTCAAAAGTTACGTATCATTCATCATCATTGAATGCCATCATCATGTGCTCCGTTATACGTGCAGCATCCTTCACTATCCTACTTATAGTCGATGCAGCTAAACCTGGTTCCCGTGCTACAGACAATAATCTTAGTCCACCTTCATAGTTCCTTATTATTTTCAATTTCATCTCCAAATTGATTGCTGTACGCTTGACAGACGGTTCTCATTTTCCTAGAAGTGCACATTTATCCCCAGGCATTGTAAATAATGAAATAATGAATAATGAAATGGGCAAAAAAATATGCAAACACTAACGAGAGGAGATGCGATCATGACTCAAAACACATGAGAACCGGAAAGATGCAGCTTTCTGCCTTATCTCGCTACGCCGACTTGCACTTAATCTATTTCGGATGTTTTGCGTAAAGAGCGATCTACCAATTATGTGTATGCCAAGAATTTATTTTACATAAATCCAGATTTACGTAAGTCAAATTTACGTAAGTGGAGGGGTATCTGTACATAAACAGATTCTGGTTTCAAATTCAGCATCAACATTGATTGTTCTCTGTAACTGCATACAGTAAAAAGTTATTATGTAGCTGGGATGCTTTGGGCCATTAAACACAAACGATTCTTCCACCCAGAGATTTGCCTCTGTGACTTCTAGATGTATGCCTGCAGATATTGTATTTCACAGCATGTAGTACCCATGTTTGCAATTATGACAATGACATTTAGGGGGGCGTGGTGGCGCAGTGGGTTGGACCGGGTCCTGCTCTCGGGTGGGTCTAGGGTTCGAGTCCCACTTGGGGTGCCTTGCGGTGGACTGGTGTCCTGTCCTGGGTGTGTCCCCTCCCCCTCCGGCCTTACGCCCTGTGTTGCCGGGTAGGCTCCGGTTCCCCGCGACCCCGTATGGGATGAGCGGTTCAGAAAAAAAAAGAATGACATTTATGAAGCAATTTCTCAATTCTGATGTGAGGGGATGGGGGTGCGGTGGTGCAGTGGGTTGAACCGGGTCCTGCTCTTCGGTGGGTCTGGGGTTCGAGTCCTGCTTGGGGTGCCTTGCGATGGACTGGCGTCCTGTCCTGGGTGTGTCCTCTCCCCCTCCGGCCTTATGCCCTGTGTTGCCGGGTAGGCTCCGGTTTCCCGTGACCTCGTATGGGACAAGCAGTTCAGAAAATGTGTGTGTGTGGTGTGATTTGAGGGGCAATTGCTGGTGTACAACTTTTTTTTTTTTTTTCTCCACCCTTGCTCACTTTTTTGGAGACTGTACAAAGATCAAAATGTAATTGCTGACCACTATTTTATTGAAACAACTTCTGCATGCATGGCAATACATCCTGAACAATAAATGAAAATAGAAACACATTAAAATCTTGAGGTGAATTCAGTCTCAGAAAATAGGCTGAATGAGAGATAGAACAAGAAGTGCATGCAGATAACACGGATTCTTGTTGAATTAACCTGTGAATAAATGAGAAAGGAGAAGGAGAAAGCCAGAGCCTGCATAAATTAGTAACCTTAAAAGGGGGAAGTAACCTAATTCAGCTTGCCTGGTCATACATATTCCTAATTACTTAATTATAAATTACTAAAGTTGCACAAGTCATATTGTTGCTTTGTATAAGCAACAGTTTAATTTAAGAAATTAATGTTACTTGTATAAACTGAAAAATAAAATTAGTCACTTCTCAAAATTCGAAATATGTGTATGTCACACATTTACTTATCCATGGGACAATAGGTCAGTGACTCAGGGCTTCTGGACTCAGTGGTCTTTATCCTGGAACTCTTAGGTTGGGCAAGGTGTTGGGGAGAGAGGAAACAGTCTTGAACCCTCTGTGCCCTTGCTCTAGGGCATGTGTCTTTTATGACACAGAGGCTTACATGGGGGAATCATGGCCACCAAGTGTTTTTTAATCATAACTACATGCATGTGTTATGGTGACATGGCTCTCATCATGGTAAGTAGGTGTTTACTCTGGTGTGTGTGGGGTAATTAATGTTCCATATGCTCTATTTTGTATGTGTGAATGTTGTGTTCTATATGCTGTAGATGTGTGTGTGCTGCATAGATTACAGACAGTCCCCGAGTTACGATGGTCCAACTTATGATATTTCGACTTTACAATGGAACAATAGGCATGCGCACTGAGTAGAAACCATACTTTGAATTTTGTTTTTTTTTCCTGGGCAAGTGATATGCGATACAATAGTCTCTCGTGATGCTGGGGAGCTGGGCAGTGGCAACGATATGCATCTCCCAGTCTGCCACGTGGTTCAGTGTGTACAACCAAAACTCTACAGTGTTCTGTGTTGCCAGCATTTTTTTTGGATACCCCCTGTATCTACGTTGTGTTTTGTGCATCCATCATGTCTACAAAATGCCCATCTGTGTCTCCTGCTACTGGTGGGAAGAAGAAGAGGAAGGCAATTACTCTTGAGGAGAACGAAGGCGGCAAACCCCTAATGGCCATCACACATGAACTTGAACTTTCGCAATAGACAATCTCGACCATCTTAAAGGATAAGAAGTTTGGTAGGTTAGGTGTATTAAATGCATTTTTGACTTACAATATTTTTGACTGACAACAGGTTTATCAGAACATAACCCTATTATAAGTAGGGGATCATCTGTATATGTATGTGACAGACTAATCTGTCCCACTATGACCATTTACAAACCCTTATAGAAATATAGAACCATTCTCACCACATTGGCAACACATTTACAGCAGTGTGTTTATAGGTGCACACACAAACCCAGTGTTAGGCCATATGTTGCTACTCGTAACAGTTTCAATTATTCAATTATTCAGGGCTTCAGGTAAAAAGTTCAACAGCAGTTTCAATAACTATGCACATTTGCAGTGCTGCAAAACTTACCTTTGCTTGTTTCTGCTGTTTTGCCAAACTGCCTTTTTGGTCTACAAAGTGCTGCTTCTTCACTGCTGAACAGAAGCAAGGCATTTGAACTGGCTTCATAGGGAATCATGGGAAGTTCCTTTTCTGATTGGGGAACACACCAGTATAGCAGGGGGTTCAAATGTAACTTTCACCTTTTAATTTTTTTTTTCTCATGTGTAATATATTTTAACAGTTTTGCAAATACATGTGCATACTATTTGCACAACTGAGATTGTTTACTGATATTTTTAAATGTAATTGTGAAGAGTTTGGGGGTGCAGTGGTGCAGTGGGTTATACTGGGTCCTGCTCTCTAGTGGGTCTGGAGTTCGAGTCCCGCTTGGGGTGCCTTGTGACGGAATGGCGTCCCGTCCTGGGTGTGTCCCCTCCCCCTCCGGCCTTACGCCCTGTGTTGCCGGGTAGGCTCCGGTTCCCCGTGACCCTGTATGGGACAAGCGGTTCTGAAAATGTGTGTGTGTGTGTGTATATAAGGGGTGCGGTGGCACAGTGGGTTGGACCGCAGTCCTGCTCTCTGGTGGGTCTGGGGTTCAAGTCCCGCTTGGGGTGCCTTGCGACGGAATGGCGTCCCGTCCTGGGTGTGTCCCCTCCCCCTCCGGCCTTACGCCCTGTGTTGCCGGGTAGGCTCCGGTTCCCTGCGACCCCATATGGGACAAGCGGTTCTGAAAATGTGTGTGTGTGTATGTTTAACACTTGGTACAAACTGATATTATAAGAAATTATATACTTATAAAATAGCAAACATAATAATAACCTTATTCTGGTCACACACTCAACATGTTGAACTGTGATCTTGAACTTGTCTTGAGAAGCAGGGGGTTCTCTTTTTAGATTCCAGGGGAACCAGGTTCTTGTAAGAAAGTTTTCTAGGTACATGTGTCTTCAAACTCCAGAAAATATCAGGTGCTGTATACTTCAATCTTACCATGAACATTAGCTCTGAGTAGTGGATGGTGCTTATACTAAATGTTTTCCCCCTCTGCCTCTTCGAAATTAGGAAGACTTTGTGGTCCTCTATACTAACAGTGAACATCACAAACAGGACATACTGTATTGCAGGATAAATTCCTCTGCATTGAGTTTCTAACAGTTGGTTAACATACGTATGAACATACAGATTTTGTATTATGTTCCACCTGTAATTTATATAGGTAAAGCACATGATGAAATTTTTATATCACACAGAGATCAACTATAAATTTCATTATCTGTTTTTCTGTTGTTAACTTTTGGAAGCTTCTTCAAACTTTTTATTTGAAAATAAGTTTTCTCCAGAAACTATATCCATGACTGCCATGCCTGTAATGATTATAATTTATCAAGCCATAAATTTGGATTTTGTTATTCACTGTAGGACGTACCATGCAATGCTTCTTAAGTCAAGAACAAACAAATGTGTTCTATGTTTTATGGAGAGTGTATTTCCTTACTGAAAGCAAAATTATGCAGTATGAAAGTATGTGTGGTGAATTATATCTCCTGTAAACCACAAAGAGTGGAATTCTCTCAGAGTCATCACGTAAGACACAAAGTTAACCAAAAGCAAGGAAATGTTCACTGACCTGATGTGGTTGTTGGATGAGGCTCACATGACCATGATCCAAGAAACTATCAACACCATTATTTTGACCATTATACACACACACACACACACACACACACACACTGTCTGAAACCACTTGCCCCATGCAGGGTCACGGCAAGCCAGAGCATAACTGGGCAACACAGGGGGCAAGGCTAGAGGGAGGGGGAACACCCAGGATGGGACACCAGTCCATCACAAGGCACTCCAAGCAGGACTCAAATCCCAGACCCACCAGAGAGCAGGACCTGGCCAAATCTGCAGTGCCACCCTGCCACTCTGCCATCCTACCATCATGTGTTATTTTCTTTTTCTTTTATTTTCTCTTTCTTGCCCTTGACATAGAACTTGATACACATCATTCAGTAAATCCATTCCTGATTTAAGATTAAGTATAAATGAGATTGTTCCATCAGCAGAATCAAGATATATAGTGGTGCTTGAAAGTTTGGGAACTGTTTAGAATTTTCTCTTTCTGCATAGATATGATCTAAAACATGACCAGATTTTAACACAACTAGATATAAAAAAAAAAAACCCAATTAAATATATGAGGGAAAACGATTATACTTGTTCATTTATTTATTGACAGTTCACAAACATTCAAGAACCACTGTACACAGCACTTTATATACAGAACATTGTAGATAAATCACAAAAATCAATTATTGTCATAAGATATTAGTAACATTTACAATTAGTTACATTTTGTACATGAAATTTTTGGAACTTTTTCTCCTTTACTATTTTAAAGCATGTTTTAAACTTTAAGAATGTGTATTTTAAAGCATGGCTCATGAAGACATCAGGGCTTTTTTAAGAAAGGAAATAGACATCTTATTTTGCTATCACATGCTTATTTCTGCCAAAAATCGTTGTTGACAGCTTTGATATCATTCTGTGTTCCAATGCAATCACTGCATTGAAATGGGCTGGGTTTCATGCAGCATTTAATAGCAGTCCACATATTCATTGACTATTAATACAGGGATCATGCTGTGAAACCATTATGTATAATGAATATGCACTAAGAGGTCATTATAAATGTCATTATTGAACATTAATTTTTAGTCTTTTCACTATGCTTGGATCCAGGATACATGTGAGAGCGGTCTCAGTGCCTCTCTTTCATTTATTTAACATTACACTAACAGAAGTATCATTTGAGCTGTTGGGTTTCTCATCATCTCATTGAATTAGTAAAACTGCACTTGGTCCACAATCACTTTAATGGTTTTTGCTCATACTTTGGACAGGCAGCATGAACCAAGTCAGCCTCATCAGCCTCCTCTATTAAGTATGAAAACAGTTTCAGGGGTTTTAAAAAAAATATGATTTCCATAAACAGAACACAGCACATAGCAGTCAAGTAAGACCTTTGGAATAGAAGTTTAGTTTCCTGAATGGAAGAATTAGATTGCCTGACCTTTACACTATTGTGCAACTCTGTCAATAATGACTGTTTTGCATAATTAACCAAAAATATTGAAATAGGTGTTTACCATACATAGTAAATTTCCATCCTGACATGCTTAACCTTAAAGCCTTTTTATTGATGCTTTAATCTTCATCTTCATAAAAGATGGTCTTTGATCAGTATTATAATCTTTTCATCTTCATCATAAATAAAAAAAATACACACACACACACACAAACTGGCTGAAGCCACTTGTCCCGAGTGGAGCTAGGGCAAGCCAGAGCCTAGCCTGGCAACATAAGGCATAGAGCTGGAGGGGAGAGGACACGCCCAGGGAGGGATGCCAGTCCGTCACAAGGCACCCCAAGCAGGACTTGAACTCCAGACCTGCCAGAGAGTAGCACGCAGCCAAACCTGCTGCGCCACTTCACCCCCCTCCACATAAATAAAATAAATACATTTTTAACAATTGTATCATTAAAACCCTTGTGTCATTTCTATCCTTCTTTACATATATTTGTCTATGCTCTAATGGGGATGTGGTGGCACAGTGGGTTTAGCAAGGGCCTTTTCTATGGTGGGTCTGGGGTTTAAGCCCTGCTTGGGGTGCCTTGTAATGGATGTGTCCCCTTCCTCTCCAGCCCTGCGCCCTGTGTTGCTGGGTTAAGCTCTGGCTCACCATGACCTTGCTTGGGACAAGTGGCTTCTGACTGACTGTGTGTGTGTGTGTGTGTGTGTGTTTCTGTCTATAGATATATATCTACAAATAGAAAAAAAAAATCTCTTTTTGATATATATCTGAACTGAATGATGAAATGATCTTGTATATACTTTTCATATGCAGTCAAATCAGCATAGTGTCATTATTTAAGAAAGCTTGTTTAATGTGTGGTATTATGTATATATTTCTTCTCTATATTACCATCTGAACTCTAACATACAGCTGGAACAGACCAGTCCTCATCGTCTCTTTGTGTTTTATAACTGCTGTGCAAGGTTATGCAAAAACCAAGAAATATGAAGCCATTTGAAGCAACCAAGTGGCATCTTACAGTTCAAAAGCCATTTCTTCAAAATGTTCTCATATTTCAACATAAGAGTTCCATAAACACTGCATAATGGATTCAAAGGTGACCTCTCATTCACTAGGTCTAAACTGCTTTGTATCATGTTGAGATTTTCTACAAAGTTTATTAATACTTCCTAGAGTCATGAAAGAATGTCCCTCATGAAAGATTTCATTCTTACAGAATAGTCTAACTGTGATGCACTGGCACCCCATCCAAGGTCCCTGTCTTCCTCTCATTTCCACCTGGAGCAACAGACATCTCCTCGCGCATCCCTGCGTGTCTATCAGACATCTCTGCATGAATGTTTGATCATCATTTACAACTCAACCTCTCCAAAACAGAGATCCTACACTTCCCAGTTGCCCCGTCTTCCTGTTGTGAGCCCTCTATCCAACTGGACAACTCACTGATTTTGCCTACCTCCTCAGCTAAGAGTCTAGGAGTTATGATTCACTTAAGTCTGTCTTCCTCTCAGCACATCAAAGCCAGCACTTGGACCTGCATATAGATCTTGCAAAGCATCCGCAGGGTCCATCCTTGTCTAACGGCAGACTCAACGCAACTACTTGTCCAGCCCATGGTGATATCCCAGCAGGACTACTGCAGCTCTCTCCTGTCTGGTCTTCCAGCTACTGCCATCAAACCACTAAATCTGATACAGAACTCTGCTGCACACGTTGTGTTTCACCTACTGAAATGTTCCCACGAATCTTCTTTCCTCGTTTCTCTACATTAGCTTCCTATAGCTGCCCGGATCAAATTCAAGATCCTGCTTATGGTCTGCAAAAGCACAAACTGAAGTCCTCCCAGATATCTACAAGACCTAATCATCTGCTACACCCCACCCAGGTTGATACGGTCGCCTACCTCTGCCCGCTTGGTAGTCCCACGCACAAAAAGTTCAAAAGCAAAAGCACAAAGGTTTTTGGTTCTGGATCTGATGTGGTGGAATTACTTGCCCCTATCACTCAGAACTGCTGAATCTCTGTCTACATCTGAGAAGGGTCTTAAAACTTTAGGTTAAAAAAAAAACTGCATGATCATCCCTGGTGGACAGCTGAACTGAAGAGCTCCCGTGAACTCTTTAGTTGATGTAACATGTAAATGTTCATGCTCTGTAACTTTGAGAACATAACTAATGAATAACAGATAAAGCTTCACAGAGCTACTCCTGCAATATAAATGTTTTATTAAAAAAAAAAAAAAACTGAATGTGATGAATCTGATTAAGAATTGTTGATTATTTGGATAAACCTTGTGTGATGTACAATGGTTCATATGGTGGAAAATAACAAACTGTGCTTTAGATTCATGTGTCTGCATCTAAATCTCTTTTTCTGCTGATATAATGAACACATTGTATTTTCTATGAGCTGTACATTGCTTTGGAGACAAACATTTGCTTAATGTGTAGGTAAATGTAAGGTTACTCCTTCTAGCCTAAGCCAGAGCATAGAGCTCTTTCTGGCCTAGGCTAGACCAAGTGATTCCAGGATAGGCTTTGGGCTGCCACAAAACTGACAAAGACAAGTAGTTAATGAAAGTGTGCAAGAATGAGTGAGAATGGTCAAGTCTTTTCAAAAATGTAATGAATTTCCATTCTTCACTTCAGCAGACCCTCTTCTTCTTCAGCTAATTTTGCTTCATCAGTTAATTCAAGGTCTGGATCATATTCAGTGTTTCAGGGACTTCAATTCACTTCAGGTTCAATTTTGTCCTGACCTCCTTCGTCCACGACAGGAAGATACTCTTTCCTTTCTTATTATAGTCTTGACCATTCATTCCCTATGATCGGTCAGATTTGACTGGAAACACCACAAAGTTACAAAATTTGAATAAAACCCTTCAGTGAAACTATTAATCATTAATTGTATATGTTCACATGTCTAGTAATAAAGATGTCATAAAACCTTATGGAAGAAACCATATTTATGGAAGAAATTTTTTCACTGGTCAGATTTGATTGGAGCACAACAGAAGTGTTAGACTTATAGTAATTTAGAATAATACTTTTCTCATTCTCTCATAAAGGCCAGAGGAAAACTTGCCTTGCCCTGGTTGTCAAAAAGATGCATCTTCCCTTTGTGGACACATCTGAGCTGAGTGGGGAATTTGAACCCCCACTGCACTGTCCCTAAATGCTTTTTCGACAGTGCTGAATTTGCATCACTTTCTAAGAATATCACCAAACAGATCAGGGTAGAATCATAGATGGAGAATATCCAAAGCTGATCTCACATTTCTTCAAAGCAGCTCTTATGATATTCTTTGTATCGGGGAAACACACAAATCAAACCATTATATCCCTTCGGTGAACCAGGCACATTGTGGGGTATCTGTAGGCAGAATCTATCTCAATTACAAGATAATTGGTGGGCAGACAGGTTGAAAAGGGTAGCTGGATCCGCAGATATCCTCTTAGTAGAGTATTTCTTACAGTATTCTCCAGTAACCCAGTAATTCTTAATTATTTCTGCCAGATCTTATTTTCAAGCTCATCAGCTTTCTGTGACTATTGCATCACTCTTTCTGCCCAAGCACCATTTAATTAATTGTGTACCAGAGATTATGGTCTTGGGCTCTGCAATATTTTATTCAGACTTTTCCAGGTGTTCAGTTAAGCATACAAGCCTTGATTACATGACAGAGATGATGTTTGAAAGCTAAGTCCTGAGCAAAAAAGACTTAGCTAAGTATTAACATTATCCAGCTTTACTTCCGTACTAACCAGCTTAACAAGCTGAGCTCACATACTAATCACTTGGTCTTTCATCCATCAAATAATATCTTCATTGAATAAAGAGCTGGTGCAACTCAATGCTATGGCTACCATCTCTTCCATCACATCTTTAGCAACTTCAGATGGTGAACTGACAAATTTCTTAATTTCCTTCCTTATTTAGTATACCTTTCTTTCAGTGGATTTGACAGTCTTCTCTTGAAGGTGGGTATCATTCTTCAGAAATGGTTCATTAATATCAGTATTGAGGAAAAAATATTAAATTTGTGGGTTGTATGAGCCAGAAGTTAAGCACCCATTTTTTTTAACAGAAGATGTCCTCTCCCTCGTAAAGTATTTTATATATACATCAGTAATGCACGTAGCCTTAAGTCAATCCAACGTGAAACATGAACAAATTCATACTTGATGATTTTACTACAGCAATTGTCAGGCCTTGCAAAATCCTGTGTACTGATTTTACAACTGAAAGTGATAAAAAGTAGTTTTGCTTCATATGCAGTAGAATGTATAACTAAATTTTTTTTAAAACAAATATTTGTTGAGGAGTTACACAGTATTCCAACAACTGAATTTTTTAATACTTCAGTGAACATGTTCTTCCCTTCTTCTTGCATATTTACATATTAATATATTAGCTCGGGGGGTGCGGTGGCGCAGTGGCACAGTGGGTTGGACCAGGTCCTGCTCTCTAGTGGGTCTGGGGTTTGAGTCCCCCTTGGGGTGCCTTGCGGTGGACTGGTGTCCTGTTCTGGGTGTGTCCCCTCCCCCTCCGGCAATTAAGCCCTGTGTTTCCGGGTAGGCTTTGGTTCCCTGTGACCCTGTATGGGATGAGTGGTTCAGAAAGTGTGTGTGTGTATTACTTCAGTATGTATAACTTAAGTTTATAAACTTTGAAAGCAGTGTTTTTTCTGTTTTTTTAATTACTTATGGGGGGTGCGGTGGCGCAATGGTTTGGACCAGGTCCTGATCTCCAGTGGGTCTGGGATTCAAGTCCTGCTTGGGGTGCCTTGTGAGGGGACTGGTGTCCTGTCCTGGGTGTGTTCCCTCCCCCTCTGACCTTACGCCCTGTGTTGCTGGGTTAGGCTCTGGCTCCCCGCGACCCTGTATGGGACAAGCGGTTCAGACAGTGTGTGTGTGTGTGTGTGTGTGTGTATGCAATTACTTATGTAATTTTTCACACAAAATATGTCTTTACTTTTAAAAATGTACCAGAATGAAATAGGAGATTTAAAGTTTCTTGCATTAATTCAGCTGAAATCTTTCTCACTGCCAGTACTGCAGTAATGACAATAAATTCCATGTTACAGACCACAGAGCAGAGAGCTACAACTGCAGATGAACTAGAACCATGCAGTGTCTGCTACTTGCCTCCAAGCAGCAGCAGAGGACCTCAAAAAGTCTTAGCCAACAGAGGTTTCCATGGTGTATTCATGAAATTTGAAATAAGGTTAGCCAGTTCAGTGGAATTACTGCACACATAAAATGGGGAAAAAAAAAAAAAATCACCTGGATATACGTTATTTTTCAGTGCATTCAAACGAGTGCTCTGAAATACATCTTTGTTTTCACTTCTTGAGGCATTTATTCCACATAGTCCTTTATGCATTAATTTACTAAGCTGTCAAACATCCAGAAGAAAAGGTTCCAGAGAGACCCCAGAGAGACACCATGCTATTAAGCCAAGTGTTTATTCCTCCTGGGCATGTGTGAACCACACTGCATCATGCTGGCTGCTGATGAAGCATGGATGAGTTATTGCTCAGAACAACTTCACAATTTATGGGACAGCAGGTGAATGAACTGGACCTCTACCAGGACACCAGGTTTAAGTGCCAGGTGGTCCACAGATGGGGCACCTTTGAGAAGGCCACATAACTTTAATTAACTTCAAGTTGTAAAAAGGACAGATGTGACAAGTCCGTGTAAATCTACAGTGAAAAAGGCTTTTCTTAACTTGGTACATATTAATGATACACTAACGTACTGTAAGTATGTGAATTTTGCCATTGTTTGCAGGATCCATGAGGCTAATTAATACAATAGATTAAACAAAACGAATTAACTACTGCTCTTTTAAAAAGATTCCATTGCAGCTGTTCAAATTTTGTGCCTTGGGCAAATGATTTTGTCCCATTTGTTATACACATTTCTTCCTACTTGAAGATGAAAGGTGGGCACTTCAGGCTCTGACAGATTCAGCATCCCATCCATCAATGAAAGCAAGACAAGAATAAATCCATGTGGCAACAGCTTTGCTTACAACCTAGACAAACAATGGTAAACCACATACTGGAGCAAGAATATGAAAAAAAGGGGGGTGGGGGGTGGGGGGAGCATCTTGAAAAGCTTTTTTGTTTATTGTAAAAAAAAGTTTATACATGATTTAGATCAGTAGTTAATGTCATTCATAGTTTACAAACTGTTCTTACAGCTTTTCTATCAGAACTGTATAGTACAAAGAATTTAAATGAGCACAGGCATACTGCAAAATTTTCAGCTGTGTGTTAATTACTACAAATTTTTGGAGTCTTAGACTATGTATGCATTTAGCTGGAAAAAACTGTGTCTTTCACTTAAATTTAAAATGACTGAAGGACAGTAGGACTGACAATTTATTTGTCTGTACACATAGATACCTGGCAGACATGTATTTATTTTCCTTTTTCTTTTGAAAGCACCAACCAATGTCAACAATCGCTTGTCCTGAGTGGGGTCGCGGTGAGCCGGAGTCTATCCCGTAAACACAGGGCACAAGGCTGAAGAGGGAGAGTAAACACCCTGGATGGGACACCAGTCCATCGCAGGGTACTCGAAGCAGGACTCAAACCCCATACCCACCACACAGCAGGCATCGGCCAAATCCGCTGCGCTTTTGAAAGCAACTTTTTTTTTAAAATAAGTTGTTGCACTGCCTGATGAAGCTTGCAATGGTAAATCAATAGGCAGTGGACAAGGAGCCAGTGTAGTTTACACTGCACAGAAGAGAAACTGCTGACCTGCCTTGTCCTGATGCCAGCAAACGGGTTCTGCCAGGTCTCTCCCTGGGTTCATTCTTGGCAATCCTTAATTGAATGTGCCTCAGCTAATTCCCTCTTCTACCCTGTGGCTTCACAAAGCCTGTCACAGGGAGAGCTGGGATCATTGGGACTGAGCTGCTGATAATCCTTCTTCAGGCATTATCTGTGCTCTGCCACGTGCCTGAATATGTCAAACAGTGTTTCGCTCACACACAGTACTAACAGGCTCAGAGGCTCAAACTACATCAGCAAGCTAGCACGGTGGAAGTCTGCCTCTTACCAGTGTAAATGGATCTTTTTAATTTGGACAACTATTAACACCAACCAACAAACCAATGTCTATAGCCGCTTGCCCTGAGCGGGGTCACGGCGAGCCGGAGCCTAACTCAGCAGCACAGGGCACAAGGGTGAAAGGAGAGGCAATGCATCCAAGACGGAACCCCAGTCTGCCGCAAGGCACCCAGAGCAGGGCTCGAACCCCAGACCCGCCTGCCATGCCACCACGTCCCAACTATTAATACACACACACACACACAAGTCTGTGAGAAAAAAAAAAAAACCTACAGTTCTTGTTGAGATGAAGGAGGTGGAAATGTACTTCCTTTAAAGGTTCCATGCTATTTAGATCTGGTGGTTAAGGAAACCATGGAAGGAATTTGACTTCATCTTGTGTTCATGGGGACATTATCATCCTTGAATATGTGAACATCATGAGAGAGCAGTGTTTGCACCATAAGGTCTACCAGATCCTGTAAAATGGCCTCACGTGTAAAAAAACTTTGGAAGATTACTTTTCAGACTATATTCATTCTTTTTCCATTGCTCAAAGATTAACATTTCATGCTTCATATTCCAGGTTATGCATTTTTGTACATTGGACCTGGATACAAGTGGTTTCCGGATGGCAGCCCTGCCATAAATTCCAGCTTTGTAAACCTCACAACATACTTTTTTGTTAAGACCTGGTTCCAGAAGTGCTGAATTAATTCCGTGGTAATATTTGCAGCTATACTTTCGTGGTTTTTACTAACAATCTTGTAAAATGTCCATCAATCCTTGGGAGCTTCAACCTACGACCACAGTTCCTCTTTCTCAATGCAGTTTCTCATTATTTTTGAGAAAATTTGCCTAGACACATTAAATAATTCTGCAGTTTTTGTGATAATGCACTTGCAATTTGAGCACAAACTGTTTAGCCTCTGAGGGGGGTGCGGTGGTGCAGTGGGTTGGACCACAGTCCTGCTGTCCGGTGGGTCTGGGGTTCGAGTCCCGCTTGGGGTACCTTGCGATGGACTGGCGTCCCGTCCTGGGTGTGTCCCCTCCCCCTCCGGCCTTACGCCCTGTGTTACCGGGTAGGCTCCAGTTCCCCGCGACCCCATATGGGACAAGTGGTTCTGAAAATGTGTGTGTGTGTGTGTGTGTGTGTGTGTGTGTGTGTGTGTGTGTGTGTGTGTGTGTGTTTAGCCTCCTAAGAGCTCACACATACTGCTAACAATGAACCTTGTTTGACTGAACATTGTGCATGTATATGTATATACAGTGCATTTTGCAGTAGATCTGGGCTCTGATATAGCAATGTACACAGACACTTCTGTGGTTGCTAAGCTGTTTACATTACCCAGCAGTCTCTTCTTCATAACAACTATATAGAGTCCATCCCTGTTCCTGTTCTTAGGGGATGACTTTCAGTAGCATTGGGATACTGCTGTATATACATTATTATTTGTTTTATCACTTTACTGCACAATGCATGACACTCTAATTAAAAAAAAAAAAAAAAAAAAAAAAAAAAAACACACTTCTTTCATTTGGCTGAAGCACAAAACATAGTGGACCAATTTGAGCCCTGTTACCTGCCTGTAAAAGGCAAAGAAATAAAATGCTTTCAATTAATCATTGTGCAGAAAACAAAGGATTGTCCCTGAAAAACATTTACAGTAAATGATGATTCTGGAAGCAGCATTTTCATGGGGGTTGTGTTAATTGTTTTTGCTGCACTAGAGCGGTAACATAATGGAGCACTGGAGGAAATCCAGAGACCTAATTTCTGGAGTGGCTAAATTGATGGTTTGTCTAAGAGATCCCTAGGGATGTTGAGCAGGACAGTATTTCAGACACATATCCGATTTTCACACCACTGCTGGAAATACGGAAATACATCAACGTGTTGTTTCACTGATGATCGTTAATGTTTCTTTCCTCTTCAAATGCAGCCACAGCATCGGATATGGCTGTTCCAGAGGATGCACTGGCTTTCATCCTTGCAAACTAGCAAATGTATTTGAGAGAGGCAGTTCACTCAGAAGCACACCTGCAAAGTTAGCCAGAATCAAAACAGTTTGTATACTGGCGCCCCTCTGGAAAATGCTTCAGATACACCCTAACTGACAGCTTCTGATTCATACTTTAAAAAATTAATTATTGCATTACTTTTCACACACTGCACACCAAAATCAGAACTCTACTAGGCCAGGAAAAAAGAAAAACACATTTCAGTTAAATGAAAAGGAAACACATAAAAAGCACGTGTAGATACATTACATGGAACACATACAAAATAAAATGTTGTACATTGAAAATAAATGTAAGAAAACAGAAATACATGAAATCAGCAAGGAGTATAAGGATATATATTGTAAGTCTGGATGCCTAGGTGTCAGTTATATTTTGTCAGCTAAATCAATATATAAATACAAATGTCTAAATATTTTAGAAAAGCAGCAATGGCGTTATCCTAGATGTCAGATTGGAGTTAAACTGTCAAGTGCTGTCAAGTTAGTATCAAGTTTTAATCACCACTTAGATGTGCCTCCAAAATGTTCTGTCCCCCATTTCTTTTCCTAGGCTTGGAAGAGGTATGTCTATGTTACTATATCTTTTCCTGTGGTTTCTGGATTTTCTCTTTGTCCTTCACTTTTTCAAAGGCTTGCCTTAAAAAAGAGAATCCAGGGTTTGTGTGGCAAGTTTCAAGTATATGCCACTAATTCTGTTACCTTGACTTAGGCTTGTCCAGTGGTGGTAGGTAGATATGTTGGCAAAATACTTACAAGAATCCTTTTCTCAATACATTAAGAACATGCATCTTCATCACAGACTAGATGCATTATATACACCAGATTATACCTACAGCTTCCCCCTATTTTACTGATACAGGTAGTGATTCAAATTAGCAAATTACATCCATGGAGATATAAGTACACTGTTTCACTACTTACAGGGCTCTGCTGCCATGTGTAGTTGATACAAATGAAATTAGAGTGTTTTGGAGAAATTCTACAGCATTAACCAATTTAAATTAAGTCCTTAGTTCATTGTTTCCAGACCTACTGAACAGGAGCAGGTAGCTAGTGATCCAGTCCTGTATCACCCCTTATGGACCTGCCTGTGATCCATCTTGCCCTGTTAAATGCACAGGTTGGGGAGTTATGATGCAGCTTTATAACGTATAACTGATCTAAAGCTAATTGTTCATCACAGAAACAGAATGGAACAGATAAGCTTAGATAAAATGTTGTAATTCTGAAAGTAAGAAAGTAAATACATAGTTGAAAAATAATAAAAAAGACAAAGATAGAAAGCCTAGCTTACAGCTGTCAAGTGGAGAAAACAGGGCAGCTCTGGTAGAGGGGTTTCATTATTCACCTTCTGGGGGCCAGAACAAAGCGAAGCTCAAGCAGATGAGGACTGAATATCAAGGCCGAGTTTCCTCCTCAAAGGAAACAGCTACGCTTAGGATATTGCCTATGAGAAAGAAATCATGCTGTTTCATTCTGTTTTTTACATATGCAGATATCTGAGGTAGATAAAAATAGTCTAGAGTGTTCCAAAGTGGTGTACAAAAAAGGACTAGAATTTTTATTTATTCTGGCCCAAAGCACTCAGATGTTAAGTGAATGTTCTTAATTTTAACTAAATTATGGAATTTATGAGCTTTTTCAATATTTAATGTCAGACATAGTCTTAAGAATTAAGTTCATTTCCAGGACACAGAGTTAATACATTTCATATTAATAGCGTTGCACATTTTTGTCCTTTAAGAAAATACATTCTCTACTTAAATATACGAAAATCTTGATTTGTGGTAGAAAATCGTGCTATTTCCAGATATTAAACTTAGCTGTAAAGTAACTCTTAGATTATCATCTAATGCTGTGTTACACCTTTCATCCAACTTAATTTGTAGTCCTTATTACAAGTGCTGCACTTCTAGGAATTGTTTTTTGGTGGACCTCTTTTACCTCATTTGCCACTTGTGGATGTATGTGAACTCCTAAATTTGGTATTTGGTGCTGTTCAGCTTTTATTTGTCTCATCCATTCACAGCTGGCCATATCTGACACACTGACTGATATTTAAAATGTGAACGGTGGGGGGCGTAAAATTCAGTGAAACTAGTGATCATTTAATTTAACTTTTAACTATTACTGTGTGCAGTTGATTTTTTTTAATCTTAAGCCTTATAATGTGTCATTGAAGCAAACATTTAAATTTTTGAATATGTTGTAAAAATATCTTGTGAAATATGCAATTGTTTTAAAAGTCATCCATCTTCAGTTACAATTTTCCTTTAAGATTATTTAAGAAAATGAATTGAGGTCAAAGTATATTTAATATATTTCTTCATTTAGGTGCTGTCTGGAGAAAAACTCCATACCAGACAACACTGTCAAAATGATAAAACTGTAACACTTGCTGAAATTTATATGTTGCAATTTAATGGTTCAAGTTATAGCACATTTGTTTACGCTGTCCTTAAAAAGGGGAAGTGCAATGAACTATTTAGGAAATAAAGTGAATAGTATGGCGGGGTGCGGTGGCACAGCGGGTTTGACCAGGTCCTGCTCTCTGGCGGGTCTGGGGTTTGAGTTCCACTTGGGGTGCCTTGTGATGGACTGGCATCCCGTCCTGGTGTGTCCCCTCCCACTCCAGCCTTACGTCCTGTGGCGCCAGGTTAGGCTCTGACTCGCTGCGACCTCGCTTGGGACAAGCGGCTTCAGACAATGCGTGTCTAAAGAGAATAGCGAAACCTGTTCCTAGACAATATAACTTCATATTAATATGAAATACTTATTGTTCATTTAGTACTGATAACTGCTTATCCTTGGGGTATTCAGGATACAGTTGTAAAAAAAAAAAATGAATATGAATTGTGCTATAACACAGCTGAACAGGAATTTATTTAAAGAGCAATTTCATATAAAGGTGAGGTTAAATTCTGTAAAAAGCTTTAATTCAGTTAAAAAAAAAAAAAAAAGTTAGAATGGCAAGAATATTTTCTGAAACCAAATGTTCATTCCAAAGTGATTCAAAATCTGTAAAATGTTATGAGGACTCTATCTTACTGCGAAGAAAAGGACTGAAAGCAGGGACTTGCTGCTATAATACAATTCCACTTTACATTTTATTCTACTTTAACATTTAAATGTTAAAGTGGATTTCTGTATTCATTTACAAATGTTGTACCCTGAACACAATCTTTTGTATGGCACCAGTCGAAAAGCAAACATGTAGGCTATGGACAATCATTTGTCTGTATGGGGCAGCTAAGCAAATAGATAATGTAATTTGCATACATAACTCTTTGGTATAAAGTACCCTTATGCAATGGATTACAAGAGAGGCCACCAGCCTGTGGTGCATCCAAATTTTTGGCCTTGGTGCATTCTGTCAAGCTCTGGACTCCACCCATACTATGAGTAGAGCAACCAGAACAGCAAGTCCCTTTTACACATTGCTTGCCACCAGAGACAAAATCCAGCTCTTAAGTTCAAATAAACAACTGTTTTTTTCCTTCATAAGAGAGGCAGTCCAACAGGTATCTAGACATATACAATGAAATCAAGGAAGATGTTTGGGTCTTGACCTTTATTAAAAAGTGGAGAAACTACCAACACCGACATAAGACAAAATTTCTTAAATAAAACTTTGCTTTTCCAAATTAAATTCCAATTTTGTCATTTCAGAATGACACAAAGCAGGCCTATTGGAGTGATCTAACATATTACAGTGTCTCCCAACATTGCCTTATCACAAGCTAAAGCACTTTTTAGAAAACTAATGAAAGGGAGAAAGCATAATATTACTTCCAAATGTGAGGACTTGTACTGTAGTCACAAACCTCTGTTTCATGAGGAGCCATCATGGCCTGGGTAATATTGTCAGCTGAATAAAAAGGTGCTTGCCATTTGCTCTATTTGCTGGTTAAAAGCTTGGCAATGAAATTGCTTTTGAAGCACACCAATTTACACAGTCAACGGTGAGAATGTGCTGTTCTATCATAATGAGATGGACAATATAAGACATGCAGAGACCTCACCTTGTAACAAATTGTATTAGTCCATCGATCTATCCCCTCAAATGTAAGTTTCTATTTTAATTCATCATATTTTAAGAATGAAGGCAGCCTGCCTGCACTGGATGGAGACCAGTTTAGATGGATAATAATTACTGATGACATTTCAATAGCATTTAGAATTGAAATATCTAGGAATTCTCATAAATGTAAGCAGTTCCACCAAGTGTCTGAAATAAAACATGACGGGAAAATATTTTCACAGCACATAGTGTAATGTGTCTCAAACTAAATGGTTTCTTGTATCAAAAACAATTGTGTTTAAGATTGGCTGAGCTCTATGTATGTACTATTTGCCGTATCCATGATCTAAGTTACAGTTGTCTATCATACCTTAGAAATATACACATTTATTTGCAATGGCAGTGCAAAGTGGTGGCTGTAACAGAGAGAGTAGGCAGAGCAGGTTCTTCTTAATACAGAAATAAGAATTATTAGTATGCAAAACATGGAAAAAATAAACACAAAGCTAATATGAAATACACAAACATTGTCTGAAGAGATGTCACTGTGAACCAGAGCCTAACCCGGCAACACAGGGTGTAAGGATGGAGGGGGAGGGGACACACCCAGGATGGGATGCCAGTCTGTCATAAGACACCCCAAGTGGGACTCAAACCCCAGGCCTGCCAGAGAGCAGGACCCGGTCAAACCTGCTGCGCCTCCATGCCCCCAAATGAAATACAAAAAAACATCAATTTGCATCAGTAATCAATGTGTCCATTTTATAATACATAATTTACATCACTTTATACCAGCTACTAAACATCACTTAATTACAGCATAAACCACTGGAAAGGCTTTTTAGTGGCCTTTCAATTGTAATTAAATTTCAATAATTCCCAAATCCGCTGCCCTCGATACAGAGTGATTTTAATTGTTCTTATTTATATAATATTCAGGACTAGAAAATTACAGTGGGAAAGGAAAGCCTGTCGTTGCTGACATAATGAAGCTTTTTTTTCTTTTGCCCAAGAACTATGAAAAAAAATCAGATTAATGCAGAAGGTTGACCTCCATTTGATTTGCCAAAAAGAATGCCGTTACAGTCAGACCCGTTGTTATGAGGCAACCAGCAATGTAAGCATGAGTATTTAAACTGTCTTAAAACACACACACACACACATTTTCAGAACCGCTTGTCCCATACGGGGTCACGGGGAACCGGAGCCTACCCGGCAACACAGGGCGTAAGGCTGGAGGGGGAGGGGACACACCCAGGACGGGACGCCAGTCCGTCGCAAGGCACCCCAAGCGGGACTTGAACCCCAGACCCACTGGAGAGCAGGACTGTGGTCCAACCCACTGCGCCACCGCGCCCCCCCTGTCTTAAAACAATGAGTATAATTTTCTTTCAATAAGTTAATTATAAAAACACTGTTAGACCACAATACCACCATTTTCTCTGCATCTTATTACTTTGTCCTCCTGTACAACCACAGCACCCAACAGGGAAACGTACGAGAGACAGGTCTTGAAGGACAGCTCTTCACTCCCCGCCCTGGCTAACAAGCGTAATGATGACCACATAGTAATGGTTAAGGCACAGCAACACTGGACAGAGGATTTCCTCACCAACAGACCGCAGCGTGTGCAGATTGGCAGTAATACCTCCTCCTCTCTGACCCTCAACACTGGTGCTGTATTCTTTGTTCACACATGACTTTGTGACCAGTCACCCCTCGAACACCATCATAAAGTTTGCTGACGATACCATCAATGTGGCTCTGCTCACCAACAATGATGAAACAGCTTACAGAGAGGAGGTCTGAAGAAAGCCAGGATGTCCACTACAGCCCTCACCACTTTCTACAGGTGTGCAGTTGAGTCCGTCCTCGCAGGGTGTATTACATCCTGGTGTGGCAGCTGCTCCATACAGGACAAGAAAGCCATACAGAGAGTGGTCAAAACAGCCCAGGGAATCATCGGCACACAGCTACCAGCAATCCAGGACACCTACACCACACGCTGCCTCAGAAAGACAATGTGCATCATGAAAGGTCATAGTCACCCCGCAAGGGCACTTTTCTCTTCTCTGCCGTCTGCAAAGCGCCTCAGGTCTCTTCGAACCCGCACTGCTAGGTACAGGAACAGCTTTTACCCCAGTGCTGTAGGAGTATACAACAATCACCAATGTGCCACCTTCAGTAACTAGATTTGGACTGCTCCTTCCAAGCACATTAGTAGATTACACTGTCACCTTAAGCATCTGCATTCTCACTCTCACGTTCTGAGTTCTCTGGCTGTCTACTGGTATTATTGTTATTACTGTTACCATTATTTATTGTCATCACTATTAGCATTACTCACTGTTATTGTCATTGTTTTGTTTGTGCAGTTTTTCTGTTGTCTTTGTCCATAGTCTGTGGAGAAACATTCAAGAAGAATTTCATGATACTTGTACACGGTACTTGTACCTATGACAATAAACTTGAAACGAAACAAAAACGAAATGAAAGGAAAAAGAATGGAAGTTCTTCTTGTTTGTTTTTTTTTGCTTCATTTAGTTTGTATTTTTGTTCTGATTTAAATGTGCTGCTGTATGCTGTTTGGAAAACTGAACTTGGTCTGTCCAACTTACAGTACACAGCCTCTTTCACCCCATGACTGTCTACATAATAAAAATATATATATATTTTTGTCTTCTTTAAATGATGCATAACTTAATTTTTCCAATACTGAAACTTTAATGGAATGGCAAAGTGCACAGTGGGTATGGAAAATAAGGACAGATATTTATCTGTCATTTCTATGCTGATCCAGTTGGTTGAATGTTAATTAATGACAAGCTCAGTCTTCTCATTACTGACAAATTCAAAACTGAGATGAAGATTAAAGAAAACATAGAAACATTATGCAAACAACAACAAGGATGTTTTCCTCTATACTGTCTTGAATACAGATCTTTTAAATACACATCATCACCAGTGTCAGGCTTCTTTCACAGTACTGTACATTACAATACATTGGTTGTTTTTTACTATTGTTTTCTTTAATTCACGATTTCTTGTAATCCTTTCAATTTTACAACGAAGAAAATATTGCTCCATAACACATTATCATTCTGTTTATTTTAATATTTCAAGGCAGAAATATATAGTATTCATAGACCTGAGTTTGAACAAGGTGCAACAACTCAACAGTGAACTAAATATATTACTTTCACTAAAGAAACGGCAAAGTCGTGAGGCTTTACTCAGGGTAACAGATTTTTCCAGTGTTAAAATACCTTTAAAGGAGTTCTTGACTGATGGTGCAATTACCCAAGTTCAATGTAATTGAGTCATCAATTTGGAAGTATTATTCTTTGCTCTGTATCCTCTCTCCTTTAAAATCTTGCTCTTTATGCTGCACAAAAGCCAATGAAACAAGATCAGTGAAGCCTTTAAAATTTCCCATTACGGTTTGGGCATGTTGCCCATTGAAGTGTTCGGTGCCAACTGCCAATTTTGGAAGAAAAGCTCTATCAGGCATTAAGTTTTAAAAGTTTACTGCCTGTTTCTAATTATGGAAGGTGCAATGCATGTTCAGTAGAAACAATTTTGATTAATTGGTAACACATTACAGTTATGTTATACCTGACATTATCACATTGACATCTTGACCCTTTAAAAGCATTCTGGAGAATCCAAATACATATGTTCTGCTATGTAATTTTCACATTTGCAAATCTTTGATTCACATGCTGCTCAAACAGAATCAACAAGAAATATGAATTGTGTTTGCCTTAGGATTTCTCAATTTCTTTCAGATTTTTTTGTTTTGTGACTCCCTAAAATCCTTTCTGTAATAATCAAACAACTAGAGAAGAATCCAAGAAACAAGGAAAGATCAGTATGCAGCTGGAAGTAATACACAATGCGCAGATATGCTGAATGCATAGCTACTAAGCTGTGTTCCTACCCCTGTGCACCAAATCTTGTTTCTTTTATCTGCTACTCTTGTTTTGTCTCATTTGTCACACAGTCACATTGTACATATTATTCACAGCTGAATACTTTAAAGCTAAAATTTATAAACAAAATTGAAAGCCATATTGTTTCTGGTTATTTGACTTCATGCCTGGGGATAACTAACATAACACTTATGTTCATATGTTCAGTGTATATCAAACAGCAAGGAGACAGTGTGTTGGGTGACAGTGTCGGGGACATTTAGTAGAGCAGTGGCTCGCACTGCTGCCTTTCGCTCTGAAAGTCATAAATTCAGTCCTCTTTTCTTACTGTAGTACTGTTGAGCAAGGTACTTGCCCCAAATTGCTCCAGTGAAATTATCCAGCTGTATAAATGGGTAAATTATTGTAAGCTTGTAGTAACTGTAACCTTGACATTGTAAGTTGCTTTGTAGAAAAGAATTGGGTAACTATTTTAAAATGTTCTTTTAACAGCACACACACTTTCAGAACTGCTTGTCCCATACGGGGTCGCGGGAAACCGGAGCCTACCCGGTAACACAGGGCGTAAGACCAGAGGGGGAGGGGAACACACCCAGGACGGGACACCAGTCCGCCGCAAGGCACCCCAAGCGGGACTCAAACCCCAGACCCACTGGAGAGGAGGACCTGGTCCAACCCACTGCGCCACCACGCCCCCATCTTTTAACAGCATTCTATACTAAATGTGAAAACATGCTTAATGTATGATCCAGTGTACACTTGAATGACACCTGAAGTAAACCTCTTGACTTCAGCTGTTTGAATGTTAGTTCAAAGAGAAGACCATCAAACCAGGTCATGGAATACATAATTACAAATTACCCAATACCACTATTTTCAGAGGAGATAAAGAGGTTATTGGAATGTGGAGAACTTTTTATTATGAATATAATTGATACTTTCTTGCATACTAAACCTTGTAAAGAAGGGTTAGGTTATCGAAACCAATACTGAATGCATAAGGTTACAGCTTGTGAGGGACAGCCAGTAGGGAAGGGATTAAAGCCACTGCCTTTGGCTCCACAGCTCACACGTTTGATCCCCACGTCCCACTGTAGTAACCTTGAGCAAGGTTCTTACCCTAAATTGCTCCAGTTAAATTAGCCAGCTGTGTAAATAGTTGTGACCTTAATACTGTAAGTTGCTTTGGAGAAAAGGGTCAGCAAAATGTTTTCTTATTTTACAGTTTTTAATAGCTTAAAAATATACAGTATGTATACCATAAATATAACATACCAAAGTCAGAGCATAACAAAAATGTTTTTATTTAGTAATTCATGTGATTATACATGTATACATAATCTGTTTGCTTGGACATTTTAAACACACAGGATGCATCCGTACGATCCCATTGAAAAAAAAAAAAGGAAAAAATAACTAGGAAGTATTAAGTATATCACTCAGACACAGTTAGAAAAGCACATTTAGACAATATAAAATAATTTATTCATCAATACACATATTATTTTGCATTTGTGACCTATTTGTTCTCTGTTGCCTCTGTATCTTTTCTGATTTATTTTTGTACTTTAGTCATGAATTACAGACCTACGCCTCCTCTGGAAACAAAAAAGAGTCATACAAAACTTATCCTGAAGAGCAGTCAGTGTTTAGCCTCTAATAATGTGTGATATCTGATTCCCTTTTTCAGAACAAGCAACTGCCACAGATTAGTCACCCAAAGACTTATTTCAAACAAGTTTTGACCTGAAGACACTGTGTGCTTTTGCAAGAAAAACCCAGCAATGGCTCAAAGTTTGAAGCGTTAATGTGATGTTTGACCATACAATATAAATAACATTAGTGTCAACATCAGTCAGAAATGAATTTGAAAGCTATTATCAGCAATGAAAAAACAAATTATGGAAGATGTTATGAGCTTTGATTTATTTTAAATATGCCTGCCAAGATGGTATCCATGAGGTCATTCTTATTTGGAACTAAAACACACTGGGATTGTTCTTGAAGCAAACTCTGTCAAATGCATGGCACTTCTCTTCCCAGTACAAAAAAAAAAAAAAATATTGGCGCCTTTAAAAATGTATTCACCAGGTGTCTTGATTTGCATAATATCATAATATGACAAGGTAGACATTAAAAAATCATTACCTGCATGAATGTTAATGTAAGGGTCTGATGCCATACTCTGCAACAAATGCATTGCAAATGTGTGTCATTATAATCCATGAATGCATAAATTGGCATGCAATAAAGTTAAGTAATTATTAAGTTTACTTAGAGGTCATGATTACATCTCACTTTAGCAGAAATGCCAGCAGAAAAAATTTGTCACTGGACCTCCATCCACCCCTGTTTAATAGAAAATATGGACATATCATAAACCCATATAGAAATACAAATGAAATATACAGTCTTGTACATGAGACCATATTACTTTTTTGCACTCCTCTGGGGTTTCTTTGATGTGGCCATTATTCATTATTACCTTGGATACCAGAAATTTCTGAAAGCAGACCTGCAATAAATAGAAGTTGTGTGAAAGCACCTCTGTACAGCTGTTGCTGAAACTGGATTCGAGCTGGTGTTATTGACTGATTGTTGATTTTTGATTGATCATTGATCATGTGGTACTGTATACTGTTTAATAGTTAATAGCAAATTTTCTACCCACCATTTTTGGTATGTTTTGACCTTTGACCACATTTTCTTTTTTACAGTGCAGTGTTACCTTGTTTAGTATAAAATGTAATTGTTTCCTACACTATGTTCTGAAATATTTTTGCAATTTTTCAGAGAAGTTTTCTGACAATTTGAGCAGTTTGTCTTCGGTGTAACTCTTTTAACCACCTCATCTTCGTGTGAAAGAGTGTGACACAGTGGTGCAGTGTGTAGCGCTGCCGCCTTACAGCTCTTGCGTGGGGTGAAAGAAAAGGGATTTGATCCCTGCTCAGTCTGTGTGGTGTTTGCATGTCCGCCTTGCACTTGTGTGGGTCTTCTTTGGGTGCTCTGGTTTCCTCCCACAGTCCAAAGACCAGCAGTTCAGGTGGATTGATGATGTTACATTGCCCTTCGTGTATCAATGGGTGAGTGACTATGTTTGTGGCTACCTTGTAATGGACTGGCATCTTGTCCAGGCTGTGACCCCCTCAGACTTCTGCCCAAGGCTTCTGGGATAGGCTGTGGTTCACAGTGACCCTGCTCAGAATAAGTGGTTTTTGAAACTGGATGGATAAGGATCAACTTTTGATAACAAGAAGGATAAACGAAAGCGATGGATAAACTTTTGTCACACTAAATTTTGTTGAATTGCATTGCATACAATATTTTATCTCATCTGATAATGCTATAGAAATCTGATTATTAAAGTTCTTATGTTATAGCTTATGCAGTATGATTATATTCTTCTCATGAGCATATGAATTACTCATGTCTACATCTCACAATTGTGATTTAATTTATTCAGATTCTTCTTTTTACTGGTTTTTCTTCCTTTTATGTGGTGTTTCAGTTTTTCTACTGCTTTTCAAGTAACCAAACTTGGTAAATCAAACTTTTTTTATTTGCAATTGCCTATGTACATAAAACAAATGTATTCATGGTATATACATTAAATACAGTGAAAGAGAGACCAAAATCTTTAATCTTCATGTCTCACTAGTTAGTATGAATGTTTTAGTAAGGAGTGAGGGGTAAATCAAGGATTAATCCATCAGCAGTGTATTCTGAAACATACATACAAAAAAAAGCACATAAAACATAAAAATAATGTTGAGGATGAGTATGATTTTTCAACCCAGTATGAAATCATACAATGTGCTGTAGTTATAACATAATCAGCTGAATACCCAAGTTTTAATTGTGATAGCTTGTCATTCACATGTGTTAGTGTACAAACTGGCACAAGTACTTTGTTTTGTAAAGGGGTTACAGGCCAAAGTTAGCACATCTCTCCACTGTGGTGAATGTAGGTCCTGAATTCCTCTCCAGCGACAATGAAAGATTGCCCTTACTAATGCATGTTCAAGGTTGTTCTGCTTTCTCTTTTTAAAATCCAAATCATCTGTTCCATGGTCTAATTGATGTAATTAGTAGGTAATTAGTCAGCAGTAATCTGTGCTATTTACCTCAAGGTATTCTTCCCCCGACATACACAAGGACATGAGGGGTTACAAGAAATCTCTTCTATGAATAATCCCAAAATAAATAAAAAACAATATTAATAACATTAAATTACACACACACATTTTCAGAACCGCTTGTCCCGTACAGGGTCGCAGGGAACCGGAGCCTACCCGGCAACACAGGGCGTAAGGCTGGAGGGGGAGGGGACACACCCAGGACGGGATACCCAACAGTCGCAAGGCACCCCAAGCAGGACTTGAACCCCAGAGCCACTGGAGAGCAGGACTCAGTCCAACCCACTGCGCCACTGCACCCCCTAACATTAAATTATTATTAAATACATCCACTTCCCTCTTGTGCTTTCTTTCTGTGCGGATATACTGTACTTGTTCATTCTGGATTGTTGTTTACCAGCTGTTGTTATTTGGACTGTGTGGGCAGCAAGGTGGTGCAGTGAGTAGCACTGTTATCTCAACAGCACCTGGGTGGTGGAGCTGGAGAAAACATGGATTCAATTCCTGCGCAGTTTGCACGTTTTCCTTCCTTTGTGTGGGGTTCATCTAGGTTCTCCGGTTTCTTCCCACAGTCCAAAGACGTTCAAGTGAATTGTTGACTCTAAACAGCCTGTAGTGAGCGTGTGTGCTTCACTGGTGTATAAATGACTCAGTGTATGTACACGCACACAATGTCTACAACTGCTTGCCTGAAGCGGGGGGTCACAGCAAACCGGAGCTTCACCCAGCAACACAGGACACAAGGCTGAGGGGACACATCTTGGATGGGATGCCAGTTTGCCCCAGGGTACCCCAAACAGGATTCGAACCCCAGGCACACCACAAAAGAGGCCCCAGCGAAACCCACTACTCCACCATGCCCCCTCAGTGGCTGTAGTGTACTGTAATATATCCAGCATTGCAACTCAGCTTGGGTGAAAAGGTATAGGCTGATGCTAATAAATAGTGTTCAATGGAAGTGTGGGGAAAAGTAGCGAAAAGTGTCTGCTCAATAAATAAATGTTAAAAGAAAACATGTTGAAGTAGCTGTATTCTCACAATTTCAGGAAAAAGTACTGTATTGTAAAAAATGTAGTCACATGCCTACTATAACTACTCAGGGTCGCAGTGGAACCTATCCTGGAATCACTGGATGCAAGGCTGAGGGGTGTACACCCTGAAAGGGATGCTAGTCTATTCCAAAGTAACCACACACAGTCACACAGTATGGGCAATTTAGAATGTATTATATTCCTATACTCACGTAGAAACAGTGAAGCATACAAACTCCACACAGACTAAGACTGAGTTCAAACCAACTCTCAAACAATGGTACTTACTGCACCCCCCTGTCATCCAATAAACCCTTACCCATCTCCTTCTAGTGTCATGTGAGGCCATAAAGCTGAGAAAGACTTTCCTTGCTCCTATATCTGTATATGTATTAAATGTCAAACAACCCTACCGGATCACTGATAAGTCCCAGTGAAGGAGATCTGCTTCCTTTGTATGAGAAAGCAGAGAAACCAGAACATCTTTTGTTATCTCAGTGAGACACAGAGTGCATGCAAATGTGCTCCTGTTAAGGATTGCACTGTATATTATCCTTGTCACTTGACACGAGCCAAACACAGTGATGCATTTCTGTCTCTACCTTGTGTTTCATTGAGGTAAATCTAAGAACATCCATTAGTGTGTCCTTCAGGATAATCTGGCTGTTCCATCATTAGCTGCCTGTCACCCTTGCTTACTGGATACACTCTAACATCATGAATGAGTAATGAGACCACCACTGAGAGATAAACTCTCTAGCATTCAGGGAAAATAATATAGGAGCCCATAACTTCTGGTGTAGTGGCATAGTCAGTGCAATATTTTAAAGCAAGTCACTTTGTCAATATTAAGTCCAAGAAACCAGTAGAGCATAAATGAACAAATAAGAATATATATATATATATATATTTCTTTTTTTTTCTATACTGTTAATAATAACAACACCTATCCTGGAACCATTGTATGCAAGGCTGGGAGGGTATGCCCCGAACAGAATACCAATCCAGAAATGTATATTAGAGTCACAGAAATAATTATGTTACAATGAATTCTCAACTCAGAAGATAAGGAATTATTTCAAGTCTACATAATATTAATAACCTTTCAACTCCACTGTGCATTGTCATTGGCTTACATACTTTTCAAAACATGTTTCACTGTTAAAACGATAGAAAACTACTGCATTCTGTAAAACAAAAGAACTCATTATGTGGGAGAAATATGTTATTTTTGTGATTATGCAAATTTTAATGTTCTGTATTTAAAGTGCATTTTTTTTTCCTTTTTCATGTATGCATAAGGGAAGTAACTTCTCACCAAAATATTAACACATAGCACATTTTCTGGGTAAAAATGACAATGTACATAATGAAATAAAACAAGCTTAGGATGATACTCTTTTAAGGCAAGCAAAATGAAAACAGAAAGCATCCATCCTTAACCAAAGTTCTACTCACTGTCGACCTACAGGGAATTAACCTACTCATTCACCATACACTCCACTCAGATCCTGAAACCAGCTGCCTGACATATCTGTTTTCTATGCACTTCAGCTGTCTGCAACTGGTCATCATTACTCTGAATAGGCATGGGGTGGGCAGTGGGCAGCTGTTCACTTTTTGTGAGATTACACCAGTTAACACGAAAGATGATACCCTGCCACTGAACCTAAGATAACAGAGCATCCAAAAAAAAAAAAAAAAAAAAAGAAAGATTTAAAGTGAAACATCAAATTTTTCTCTTTGGAGCTGCTTAAAGTTTTAATAGCAGGCTCCAAATTTGTGTTATAATACTTTCTTCCAGTCTCCTTCTATCCGAGTCCACTCTGCTTTTTAATTTCAACATATTCTGTGTCTTCTGGTACTAAAACTGAACATTTTATGTAAATGATGTAAATGTTTCTTTAGATATGACACATATGAGAAATGTATAGGCCTCATGTTTATGTAGAGACCTGAACCATAAAAGTGAACTTTTCTTCGGCATAATCCAAGAAACAATTCCAGGGCATAATCAATATGTTGTGATACTAACCAGTCAATGCTGTATCTCCACTTTGATGATTTTTAATATTTCTGTGTGCAATGGTACTGTTCAAAATACGAGGTCTCATCTCCCACAAAGCAAAGTAAAACAAAGCAAATATTTACATTAAGCACCCTTCCAGCACAGGATGAAACACTTGCACAAATGTTGCCCAGAAAGCCAAATTATTTTTATGCTCTTATTTTTCTTTGGCTTTTAGAGCACCATGTTCAGCTGGGACTGAGCTCAAAAGTGAAAAGAACAAGTGAGCGTCATTATACATCATTTAAATGATTTACATATTTGCTTTTTTCTACCCAGGTGGATTGTGGGAGCCCTTCCTGCAGAGAGAGCATCACAGGCTGTATGTTTAACATCCTCCCGGCTTGAACCTCATTGATGTTGGTGTTAAAAATGCTTTGTTTTCCCCATATCCTTCCTCCTCAGTATCTGCTGTTAATAGGCCTCCAGTGCTGCCAGCAGGCATTTGCAGGGTGCTGTAGTGTGAGTGGCAGCTCGAGAGGGATGAGTGTGCCAGATGATAGAGATCTATCATTGATGCCTCTTCTCTGCATGTCCTGCTCTATTAGCTTGATTCTGGGTATTTGATTCCCAGTGGTATCCCAGACTGTTTTATTTATTTATACAAACCCAGAGCCCCAGCCTCTACCTGTAGTGTTATTCTACAGAAATGTACCATCACGTTTTTATTATGGAAGAGGAAGTATGACAGAGGAGCACAACACAAACATTCCTATGCACACATGCACACACACAGATGTAATATAATATGATTAAAGCTTTTTAGGACCTTTGACAAAGACTGAAAAAAAAACTGAAACAATAAAGAAAAAAAAAAACATTTATGAGAATGCAAACCAGAAATGTGAGTGAGTGATACTAAATTTTAAGTTTTTGGTTGATTGTATGGTAGAAAGGTACAATAAAATGACGGGAAAAAAACATATTGGTTTGCATGGACTGTGGTGTACCTTTTAAATTATTCTGCAATTCTAATTTTTTTATTGTTATTGAAAATTTGATGTGTTAAAATCTATATGCATGTATCCACTATTAAAGAGACCTAATTCGTTCCTGAAAACTTGGGATACCCTGCATTGGACTGGCATCCTGTCCTCGATGTTCCCCCCCTCCTCCTTCAGCCTTGCACCCTATGTTTCCAGGATTGGCTCCAGCTTATCGCAACCCTGCTCAGGACAAGAGGTTGTTGACATTGGTAGGTTAGTTGGTTGGTTATTATACATTGTGCCTGATTGGTTTATGACTTCTGTATCATTGGGGAAAAGTCTCCCTCACAAAATGGAAAAGAGTAAGTAATACTGGTAGCAGTCAGTCCATATACTGAACATGAATACAACTTTTCTACGACTGTTATACTGAAAGTCTGCAAGCTGGGAGTCCATACACCAGGGTGTACCTGTGCTAGTAGAGGTTCAGCGTTAAATGTTAATTCATAACTAATTTATAACTAATTTAAAAAATGATCTTTTATAAACAATTTTAAAAAATCACATGACCATTACTTCAGAGAATTTTCATCAAATATTACTGTCTGCAGCATGTGTAATATGTTTACTAAATTCATGTTTCTAACAAATTTCAGTAGTTCTGCTTAACATAGTGGTACCATGACATTCAAAGAGTTGTATAAGAAAAGATAAGAAAAATTAATTCTTTGTGTCTAGTTTCTTGGTTTGTTTGTTTTTGCAAATAAATAGTGGCGCAGGAGGTTGAAATATCCATCACAGAGGAGGAAAAATATGGTTAAAAAAAAAATCTGTAAAGCACTTGATTAAAAAATTCCCAAGCAGATGTAGCCTGATTTAAACCCCATTTGGATTTCCACATGACCACATAGATCAAACACCTTCTTCCTCTACTGAAATTCTGAGTTCACTGAAATACTTCATTACCAGTACTTCTTATAAACATGAGCAAAAAACAGATGCCAATAAAACTTTTTAAAGGTTCAGATTTTTAATTTTTTTTTCACCTTTTGGGAGAGTTCATTATGCTGAGTTTAAAACCAAGATGACTGCAATGATTATAGCGTGTTAAAGATATTTGTGCATTTTAAATAATAAAATTCAATCCCTATTACTAGTTAAATTGGGACAGCAGCTGGAATATTACTTAAGGACACAGAATAATAATCTGAATTTTGAAAGATAATGCAATCAACAGGAAAATGTAAGACTATTGGTTAATGTGTGTAAGTAATAATAAGAGAGACTTTTTCGGACTTATGCAGTGAATGGGGCTTTGTGTTTTATAATCCCCCTCCGCCTATAGTTACAGATAAACCTGAGTCATCTCTGCTCATACATAGCATATATAGATTGGTCTTGAATATGATTGTTTTCATTTGTGAACGTGTAGCCATCCATCTAATCTGTATGTAAAGTGCCAGCATTCCATTTGCTTCAGCTAATTGTCCACCGTGCTTCAATGATATGTGATATGAGCAGTTTGCTTCAAGGAGACACCTGGGACGGTAGCAATCAAGAGAAAGTGACTCTCAGAGGTTTTCTCAACTAGATAGATCTAGAAAGGAACTCATTGCCTTAAAATGAGGCTCTTTCTTTGATGGAGTCTGATAAATCACAATAATCTTTTTATTTGAAAATACCTTGCTATTATTTTATTGTTTGCACCAATTGCTTGAATTAAAAAGACAACCAAGCAATGACGGAAAAAGAACAACGTGTCTGCTTGAGCTACTCAAAGTTAAAATCACAAAAAAATCTGGCTATTAAATTTATGCAGACACCTTGGTTACTCAGAAACCTTGTAGTTGTAGTGTTTGTACATTAAGGACAGCAAATGGCCCCGCAAGGAATGTACACCTTGAGTAATAGTACTATAGTATTCAGCAAAGGAAAACATGGACCCTCCTTTATTCACATAAAAACAGAGAACTTCAACCAAGAAACTCTGATTGCTTTCCAACCACTGATTATATTATAGTTTGAAGACTCACAGATGTAGCCCCACACAACTTGACAACATGCCCCACACTATTAATTTCCACTGTGCTGCTTTCAGTTAAATTTGGTAAATCAGACTTTAAAACAGTACATTTTCATATTATTCTGCTCTGAATGAAATTCAAGAAGCACTTTTTCATATATCTGTATATATCTATATGTCTGTTGTTCATTTCCTTACAAATATTAGAGAACTGAGAATTGTATTTTACACAACTACTATATTATTTCATATTCTCTGTTTATTTTTTGGTAAAGGCGATTTCAATTCCTTAAAGCATTGCTCTTACATTTGCCAGTAAAGGCCTTTGAAAACTAAGAAGTAGCATAAAAATTTGTTGTATGTTGTGTTGTATGTAGGTTATACAAGTGATTCATCCATCTGTCTTATGAATCACCAATATTACAGTGTTCAAATTGTAGATAAAGCCAAGTAAATAGTAAATGGAGGACTGTATTTCTCCCGATACCTGTTTCTGTCTGACCACTGAATTTGTTGAAATGTATTGACTTTTTGATGAATAATTCTGAGATTTTTTAAACTCTCTGTCCTTTTTACTGTGACATTCAGTTGCAGGTGCCTGACATAAGAAATCACATAATATACTGAATGGAGACTGTTTCTGAATTATTAAATGCTTCTTTTCATTTCAGATTATCTACTTCTATTTGAGCATGGCCCCAAGATGGGAGTTAGATATAGTCATTGAGTATGGATTGAATTACCGAGGCCAAGGAGCTTCCAAATCAGCTCAGGAACTGGGAAGGTCAAAGATCAAGTTTGCAAAGATTGTAGAAATGGAATGAATATGGCATGATGCAACACCAATAAAATAAGTAAATAAATAAAAAAAATAAATAAATAAATAATATGTTGAGTAATTCAACCATTATTCTGACATATTAATTCTGAAATACAAATGGAATGCATTTTAATCCATCATAGTAGTGGTTTTGTGAGATTCTATGGGTTTTACACATTTTTATATTGTTAAACCTCGGTATGAGCATGCGTGTGATAATGGGCAAGTCTGTACTTTTAAACTTCAGAAAAAAGTTTGATGTTTTATAGTCAGGTTCCACATGTGTGATAAAAGAGAGTTATGTGAACAAGACTGTCTAGGCAGACCATTGTCCTGTACATTTCAAAGACATAATTTCCATTAAAATATACTGTGGAAAGCTCTCCCTTTGAGAGCTTCAGCAGTCACAATTAAAGTGCTTTAATGTCATTCATTGCCCCCTTTTTGTCTTTTACAGCTCAGAGATGACTGGAACAAATATTGCACTTCAGTGGGCCTGTGGATGTGGCATAATTTAATTTGATGTGCGGCCCTGCTTCGACAATTTGGAACAAGAGATGAAAGATTCATGGCTTTGTTACTTCCAGAGCTCAAAATTAAATTCCACTAGTGAGCAAACAAAAGTGCTCTGAGGCTGATAAGGATGGCTTTCTGTCACTTTATGAAAAAAGGGATCACAAGTTCATTCAGTTCATAAGAGGTTATGATCTGAAAGCAAGTGAGTTCAGTTTGAACTTAAAACTATATTTTCAGCCTTTAGTAAAAAACATACATTGATTTAAAATGAAAAAGCACATTAAAGAACCATAAGAGGTTCAGAGTATCAGTGTGGAAACTTCCCATTAGGCTTATGTTTTCTACTCACACGATAATTACATTATTGTTGACAGATTCATATTCACATTTACATTTATTCTTTTTCCAGATGCTCTTCTCCATAGTGACACACATCTCAGAGAATAATACTGCAGAGCATTACACCAACTGAAGGAAAGATCTGGATGGAGACAGGTGATTCTTCAGTACAATCAATTTGTCACACATTACTGTATAAACCGGTATACATTACATCAGTAGCTGTATATAGAGTTTATTGTTATTTTTAAACAGATAAGATTTCAGAGGTTTATCAAGCATATAGGAAATTAGGAGAAAATAGATGTTTTTTGAGAGCCTTGAATGTTGAGAGAGATTCAGCAGTTTTTCCCTCTACATGAGGTGCAGAAATCTTTTTATAATACCATATGATATTTGAATCTGGCTTGACTCATACACAAAACTGAGTATTAAATATACTTTACCATGCCATGAAGTTCAGGCCTTCCTGTGGCCATGTCCATGTGACCTTCATTGGAGCAGGAACTCAGCTGTCCAGTGATATGGTTATGGGGATTCTGAAAGGGGTGGTCAATGGACCTCACCACTGAGGGACTGATTAGTACACATGCCGACATACTGGTGAGCAAAGTGGATATAACAGCTGGGACAGGTTCTAACCCAGCAGTTAGACAACCATCAGCAGTAGGAAGATAGATAGGGTTTCCCTTCACACAGCTGACAAAGAGCTTCATGGCTTTCCTGAGTATTTTTTTCATTCATGACTATACCCCAAGTTTTTGCCATAAAACCAGCTTTGCTTTTACAAGTTTTATTAAAATGCATGAACATCACAATCCAGCTCAAACAAATTGGCTGATTATGAATTTTTCAACTTAGTTTGTGAACTGCCTTACCTTAATTCTTTTAACCAGTCTTTCATAAGGAATACAGTGTAATACTGTTTTTGGTCATTTAACGGGCATATTCAGATTAAATGACTACTAAATCATCCCTAAAGAACTTCCATTATTAACTGACAAAATGATGTATAAATTTACACAGCTGGGGATTTTTACTGGAACAATACTGGGGAGCATGGCTGCATTCCCACTAAATTCCTTCTGCGACAAAAATCAAAGACAAGCATGGTTTATTGGTCATAATCACGATGTAACAAACAAATAACACAAAACAAAGTAAATAACAGAACAAACTGTAATAAATTTTAAAAGATATCTCCATACAGAGAATGAAATAACAGAAAGGAGATCAAAACGTGAACGTAAGAATGCAAGGTTGATATGTGAATCATAATGGTAGTAGTAGGAGTCATGTACGTAACAAGTAATAAAACACAGTCTGAATTACCGGAGGAAATTACAAGAACCACTTTAAAGAAAAATCCTTCTTAAGACTATAAGTTCAGAAAATGTTTAAGAAGTGAACTTACCAGGCCTCCTGTTGCAATAAATGTACGTCAAACGTGACAACTTCTTATGGTAAAAATTTAGGGTAAGCACCTTTCTCAAAGGTGCTAAAAAAGGAGATGGGATTTACCCCTGTGTCAAAGCAGGGTCCTCTGAGTGTATGTGGTAGCTCCCTGAATTCTGACCTTCCCCTTGACAGTAAAGATCATGTGAGAAAATGGAACTGATTGCATTTTGCCTGCAAAGGAGCAGATTTTCCTTTTATTCTTCTGAGAACCACCATACTCTGGATGACTTTATGCAATGCGCATAATTCTTATGTTATAGCCAAATATACATGGTTAGGTTTTCTGCTGTATTCTTCTTTGGTTAATTATTTTAATAGCACAAATAAAACTGTCTCACAATGTGCAATTTATGGCACATGTTAAGTGAACAAGAGTACTGTGAAAGAAGCAGATGCAGCTATGTGAAAAATTCATGGTCTTCAAATGGGAGGCATCCACTTGGAAAACACATCCCATGATGCTGCTTCTCAGCGGTTGCTGTTAAACTGCACTCTCAGCACTCCATCATTAGGTATATGAAATCAGCCAGTTTGTGCACACAGTAGAATCTGTCAAACAGTTTCTGTAAAAATGCACTTTCGTGATTCCATATGCAACAAATCGCTTAAACATGTGTATTCAGATGTCATTGCTTAAGCAAGTTTTGGTAAAATACCCATTATGGTTAAATAAGTTATTTGGAGTGTATATAGATGGAAAGTGGGTTAATTACAGAATGATGATTGTGTAGTTTCCAACAGCATAATTTATTTCACATCTTTTTTATCTGATATACTGCATGTTTCTTATGAATGAAAACAACTAAGAAAGATGGGTATTTATCTGCAATAAATAATGCCCTGATTTTGAGTGTTTATTTTAATTTAATTATTAATCACAAATTATCTTCATTATATTATTCATTATAACATAAAATGCATTCAGATTCATAATTGTGACACATTAGCTAAGATCAGCATCAGACAACTCTCTTTCTATTGTCAAAAACAAATTTCAGTAACTCTGATCACTTTAAATTTTGTTTTCATTCAGTCATTATGATTAATTAGTCATCAGCAGCCTCTAATACATCCAATGAAAGGATTTTAATTGTGTTTCTTCTTCATGCTTCAGTGAAACCTTTAATTAAGGTCACTTCTTGTTTGTTTGAGCTCATTATTTTGGCCCTCCTGTTGTCCTGCTCTGGACCCTTCTACTGTTTCTTATTCAGCATTCAGCTATGGTCCTTCTTAAAGTATTTACTGAGTGAGATAATTACATCAGTAAGATAAGCAGAACAAGATAAGAGAAATCAGTTGTGGAAGTAAAAGTACCCAGGTAAAAGCAACAAATTTGTTTTTTTGCTTTTAATAACGAAGAGAGAATTGAAATGAGAAATAAACAGACTACCAGCAGCAGTCTGTCGTCCGTCCGTCCCCCCTTTTTTTGAACAGATGCTAAGGGAGAAAAGAACAGGCACAGGAGCATAAACAAACAGCAGTTGACGGTAAAATCTTTAAATTCTGGTTGAGAAAATAAAAAATTTTATCCTTCAGAATAATCAGCTTGTTTCTGGCAAACATATTTAGAATGAAAGTCGAGGAAAAATGCATGTTTTACCAAATTTATTCTATCCTAAATTTAAAACAAAACCATCAAAGCAAATCAAAGGGCAACTATACAAAATGTACAGGAAATATTGAATAATTGTAAAATATATTGACCCTATGTGAGTATACATTTCCATATAAAAACATACCAAGGTTGTTGTCCTACATTTTTCTTTTTTTCCTGCTTTGTCTCATCAGTGTTCATTTATGTATTAAAAACTGAAAATGGTTTTAAAAAAAACGGAAACTTAGGGTGCAGTAACTCATATTTTCAGTGACCTTTTATATCTTGTGTGATTTTTAATACAGTTTTTTCATTACCTTAACTAAAAACTTTGCAAACTTTTTTAATTTTTAAACCTTTATTCTCTGTTACCTCCAGGATTAATAAAATAAATGTTACCTATATACTCAAAATGTAAATTTTTTCTTAACAGTACAAATAACTATTACCCTTCCAACATTCTTTTGCATATTCAGAAGATATATATGGTAATGGGGGATGTGGTGGCGCAGTGGGTTGGACTGGGTCCTGCTTTCCGGTGGGTCTGGGGTTCAAGTCCTACTTGGGGTGCCTTATGATGGACTGGCGCCCTGTCCTGGGTGTGTCCCCTCCCCCTCCAGCCTTATGCCCTGTGTTGCTGGGTTGGGCTCCGGCTCCCCACGACACCATATGGGACAAGCAGTTCAGACAATGTGTGTGTTTGTATATGGTAATGGTGCTGATGGTGGGGGGGCTGATGTAACTGTCCATGCCTTTTCATAGTCCTGTGTAGTCTTTTGGTGTTGTGCATTGATTGGCTGTGTCATTTCTTGTGCTGGACTTGCCCCTGAGCGATTCCAGGTAGTCTTATGATGACATTGTAGGGAAGGAGGAGACTCAGAGTGTCCTGGGGGGGATGTACCTATACTTGGGTAGTCCTTCTCACACTGTCTGTTTATGCCTTTGTCAAGGATACTACCAAAGTCATGTACGCTTTCAATAAAGAACATTTTTTTTAGAACCCTGTCTTCTGACCTTGTTTCCGGTAGTACCGCTTGGGGGGGGGGGGGGGGGGGGGGGGGCTTCTGCAATGTCTTATACAAGGGTTGCTTAGAACTGTGGAAAGATGGATGATGATTTCCAAAGGATGGCAGAGTGCTCATTTAAAATCCTGTTGAAAGTATTTATCTTTTAAGGAGCATGCCATTGTAGAACATGAAAACAGGCAACATATATGAGGAGCATGTGCATGATTGACTTGAGACAAGCCAACATTCAAAGACCATGCCTCTTCAACAGGACAGTGTGCGGTGAATTGTAAGGTGGTACAAAGCAGCAACAATTCAGAACTGTTGACAGAACACAGCTAGGTATGGGGGAGGGATCGGTGCCGCAGCGGGTTTGGCCGGGTCCCACTCTCTGGTGGGTCTGGGGTTTGAGTCCTGCTTGGGGTGGCTTGTGGCGGACTGGTGTCCCGTCCTGGGTGTGTCCCCTCCCCCTCCTGCCCTGCGCCCTGCGTTGCCGGGTTAGGCTCAGGCTTGGCACGACCCACTCAGGACAAGCGGTTTCAGACAGTATGTGTGTAAGCTTGGTATGATGAAGGATTTGTTTTGTAGACCCTGCTGTCTCTTGGTAACAAAAGCAACACCAAAGTACAATACTTGCCCTTTTTCGCAGCATTCAAAGTTCTCTATATATCCATCAGCTATGTATGTATTCTGCCTACCATTTTGTTCATTAGCCCTCTGAAAAGTGATACAGAAAAGAGCCTATGATCTGTGATTCGGTTGTCTATTTCACTGTTTGTAGCAGGTAATATTCAACAATTTGTTAAGACTCAAATAAACATGTAATAGCTTACAATGTGCACTTGAAAGGGGATTGGTCCTCAGTACAGAACATCTCCCGCAAAATAAGTAATGAAAACTCATTCTGAGTAAGATTAATATAAACACAGTGCATATTTTTGGGGCCCCAAAACTGCGCCTCAGCCAGGAATCACATATGGTTGCAATTATTTCATTGTTATGAATTGTAAAAAAGTAATTGGCTAGAAGTCATTGCTATTGTCTTTGAAGTGCAATGCTGAAGCACAAAAGGGAATGGATGTCCTATGAGGGGTAATTAGATTGGTGGGCAATGGCCAAGGATCTTACCCTTGACACTTGTTTGGAGGAGGGGAATGGCCTTCTTCAAAGGCTAAATTACTTCTTCGAATAGTTTACTAGACTGTGACCTTGAAGGCTCATTAGTTCTGTGAATTATCTGCTGTAGCACATTCAACCCAATTAAATAGATTGGAAAATGCATTTCAGTTATTTAAATTTTGGCCAGGAGAGACATAAATGGCTTCCACCTGTCTAAATAAAGCTACCCGATACAGTCAGTAATAAGTATGGCTGGGTGTCAGTACTCATTATGATCATTTAACTCTTTCAGAAGGAGACTCATTCGCAAACTATGGCAAATGAGGAAAAATAGGACAAAAATCTGAAAAATCATGAGAATTATTTGCAAACTAACGTGAATGAAAAAAAAAAAAAGTGCCTGGGAGTTGGTTAACATATCCAACTCTGTAAATAATTTGTTAGAATGTTTATATGTATCTAAAAAATATTACTAGGAAGGTGATCAGGAATTGTGGATATTCGGATAAAGTTTGCAGCTACTTTTGTGATGAACATTAGTTCATATGGTGGAAAGAAACTAACTGTACTTTAGAGTCACTTGTCTGCATCTATGTCTCTCTTGCTGCTAATGTAATGCACACTTTGTATTTTCTATGAGATGTGCGGCACTTTGGAGAAAAGCATCTGTTTAATGAATACATGCAAATGTAATATTAATATATGTGCCCTGTTTACGTCTCGCTCACTTTCTTGTGGGACACATCTGAATTCCTTGGCTTTTGCACAGGCTGATCGTAATGTCACAAGCTTGCAGTGAGGGCTTGTACCATGGAATCATCCAAAGATCTTCAGAACCCTTGAGTGTTTCCTCCTCTTGGGTTAGCATCTCAGCTCGAACCATTGCTTTGCTGTCTGTGTTCTCCGGCCATTGTGGAAACAAGGTCCAGTAACCGGAAGCCTTACAGCATGTCCACTCCAGAATGAATAATCTCCATTTCATTCATGCACCATCATCTGCACCATTAACACTACAAGATCACTAAAGCCCTTTTGTCATGTGTGCATCTTTTGAAAAGATGATGGATATTTCCAATGACATGCATAAATAAACTACAGTATATATTCATCTATTCAAACCCCTAGTTTGAAATATCAAATGTGCATTTAAAAATATGTTAATTTTACAATGTAATACATGACTTCAAAGGCCTTTTTCATTGCAGGTTAAAAGGCCATAGTCCAGATACACTTGGTGATAGCAAATAATTTCATTTAATAAGAAGTGTATAAAACATTTTTAGAATGATATTGTTTCACTATAGTTTTCTTCAAAGAGTGAGTAAACACACACACACACACACACACACACACACACACACACACACACACACACAGACATGGATGAATCAGCCAATCAGTCATTGAATCAATAAATCACAGTGGCACAGGGAGAGAACATGGGTTCGATCCCCATTCAGTCTGTGTGGAGTTTGTATGTTCTCCCTGTGTCTGTGTGGGTTTCCTCCCATAATCCAAAGACATGCTGTTCAGGTTCCCCCCATAGTGTGTGAGTGAGAGAGTGTGTTTCACTGATGTATGGATGAGTGACCCAGTGTAAGTAGTGTATCTAGCAGTGTAAGTCACCTTGATGAATGAGGTGTGTGGGCTGATGACACTACATAGAGCTCAATGGAAGTCACTTTGGAGAAAAGTTTCTGCTAAGTGAATAAATGTAAATGTAAGTAAACTAACCAAATCTTGCATTTCAGCAGAATCTCATTAAATACCTGAATATCATCCTTTCACTTTTGACACTGCTATGATTTGTCACCATAATACTTTTTAATAGCCCTGGCCACAAGATGTATGCCCAGATGTGAATTTCATGTGTTACTTGAAGACACGGCACTGATAAATGTAATTATTGAAATTCTGTGACAATTGTCATGACTGTGTTTCCAAAATATCTCACTAGAGGGCAATGGAGAATAAATAATTTAGACACTTGAAATGGAATAAATGATGCCTTTTTCATTAATTATGGTCAATAAGTAAACTAAAAATAAATATTTAACCAACTCTGAAGTATACATTTTATACTGAGTTGGACATTTTGTTTTGTAATTCAATATTTAAAAGGATTTAATTTGGTCCATCCATCCATCCATCCACATCCATCCATCATAAATAACTCCTTTTGTAGTCCAGGGTGACACTGGCTGGAACCCTGTCCTACAAACACATGATGTGTGACAGGAAATGCTAGTCCATTACAGTAATTTGGTTTTGTCATTTAGAAACATAAATATAATTATATTTTGTGAAGGTGGCATGATAGTGCAACAGGTAGTGCTGCCATATCACAGGCATTGGGCTGTGGAGCCATAGGTTGGAATCCAGTTCAGTCTGTCTAAGGTTTGCATGTTCTCATTCTTGCCTTGCTTTCCTGTAGAACTCAGGTGAGTGACGGTTTGTGTGTTTACCCTGTAAGGGGCAGGTTTCCTATCCAGAGTGTATAATAATAATAATAATAATAATAATAATAATAACAGAGGCAAGAGGTGATTTCCTTGTCTCTTTCTGCCACTCCTTTATCTATAAATACTAGTTTAAGATACCTGGCTCTCAAACTTTGATGGGAGGGATAGCTTCATTAATTTCAAAGAGATTATCTTCTAAATGGGCAGATTGGATGCACTCACACGCACACACACCAACAGGCTACAAATCAACCTCTGTGAGACCAGCATAATCATCTCTGAAGCCACTCTGTCACATCTAGTGAGAAGTGATGTGCTGACAGGAGGAATGTTTGCACTTTCGGGGCTATGTTGTCTGTAAACCATCCTCCTCCTAAATCCCTAGAAATGCTGTCCGTTATTTCACCTGCAGGGTAATTTACAAGAAAATTTCCAATATAAAATCATTTGTTTGTAACTGAAGATGCACACCCACCTGTTGTTACACAGCACAGAGCTCATTTAAAAGCTGCATGTAACAATTTTTGTATAAGAACATTTTCAAATACTGCTTTTTTGCCATGAACATAGATATTTTTCTTTTTTCATATATACCTCCCGATCTAAGGTGTTAGAGATGGATCCCCAAGTGGTTGTGAAAAGGGGAACATAAAAAATAGTAAAAAACAGTAATAGACAGGTGAGAGGTTGCTGTTGTTTTTTTGTCATGTAAACCTTGTTTTCCAGTGAAAAGAATTTGCAATGATGCCCAAGCTGGTCGGGTGCTCCCACCTCACTTCTCAACCCCTCTTCTCGCAGATGCCTCTTGGCCTTGGAATTTCAACTGAACAATTTATTCCTCATGCTGCATGAATAAAATAAAAACCTCTTGCAGAAACCTATTTGGCAGCTGACCCTCAACAACTTGACAGAACTGTCCATATGTTTCAGATCCTAAGTTTATAGTTTTGGTTGAGTGCTCTTGATGTAGCTTTTAATTTTAGTTCTGTCACTTAAGAGCAATTCTCTTAAGAGCAAAAATATTGTTAGCTACTCCTTAATGTAGCAAACAGGTCAGTCAAGGAAGATTTTAATAGCAATAGATTGTTGTTTCTGTACATAATCCTTGACATTCCTTTGGTTTAGACTAATAACGGTAGTTATTAATAACACAATTTTGCATTGGCTTCCTATAGCTGCCTGGATCAAGTTTAAGACCCCGGTTATAGCCTACAAACACATCAATAGAACTGCTCCCAGCTATCTACAAGACTTGGTTATCCTCTACACCCCAGCCGGACTGCTTCTTTCTTCCACATCTGCCTGCTTGGTGGTCCCACGCACAAAAGGTAAAGCATGAAAGTTCTCGGTTCTGGCTCCGTTGTGGTGGAATGACTTCCCCCTCTTACTCAGAACTGCTGAATCTTTGTCCACATGTAAAAAGGGTCTTAAAACTCATCTTTTCCAGACTCTCTTCAGCCATGGCCTCTGAAGTTCATGTAATGTGTAAATGTTCATGCACTATAACTTTAAGATCATGCCCGGATAAACCTTTACACAGGTACTCCTCTAATGTAATGCAAATGCTTATATGTATCTCAAAAAAAAAAAATGAAAATACTAGGAATGTGATCAGATATCATGGATATTCTGATAAAGTTTTACGCAGCTACTCGTGTGATGTACATTGCTTCATATGGTGGAAAGCAACAAACTAACTGCACTTAAGTATCATGGGTCTGCATCTAAGTCTCTTTGCTAATGCAATGTATACATTGCATTTTCTATGAGATGTATGTCAATTTGGAGAAAAGAATCTTCTAAATTAATAAATGTGTGTAATGTACATTTACATTTATTTGTTTTCCGACACTTCTCTCAAGCATCACATGACTCAAAGAAAACAAAAGTGCATTTCGCTAACACATGGGGAGTTAAAGATGCAGACATGCATCTGTCTGATGGCACTGTATGAACTGGGTTACATTACAAGGGTATCTGCATATAGAATTGGTAGAGTCCTAACATTACACGAGCAGCAAGATATACTGTTTTTTAGGAAATACGAAGGTAACTGTGACAGAAAATGTAATGAAAATTCATGAAGTAGACAGGCGATTTGGAGAGAAGTGGCTCTGAACACATGTTTTTTGAAACCTTTCTTGAAAGCTGAGATGGATTCAGCAGTTCTGAATGAGAGAATCAGCTCATTTCACCACATTGGAACATAGAACCTTCAGAGTTGTGAGAAAACTTTTGAAACTTTTGAAGTTTTGGGGCTTCTTGTGCATTGAACTACCAAGCAGCCAGAGATGTAGGAGTGCAGTGGTCTGGTTGGGGTGCAGGGAGTGATCAAGTCCTCCAGATATTGGGGAAGGGATCAGCTTACTGCTTTGCAGGCCATAATAAGAGTGTTGAACTTGATATGGGCTGCCAGTGGTGGGAGATAAGAAGGACAGATACATGTAAAAGCTTGGGCATGCCAAGCAACACCAAAGCAGACCCTGTATTTTACAGTAACAATATATTAAAGCATGATGCAGTCAGCCCTCCAAATTTGCAAATTTCATATTTGCAAATTTCATTATTCGCAATCAGTCTTCAGTAATTAAACAGGAATTTTTTTTGGACTATTGCAACCTCATAGTAGTCACTCACAGGCTAGAAAATGTAAAGAAATGTTCAGCAATTAATCAAAGCTTATACTATGTGCATTGTTAATCTATTTGTATGTATACAACACTGTATACAGTAGAAAAATTTTTTAGAAAATGTTATTTTTTGATCTTTGCTGTAATGCAAAAAACTGCAGATGACGCACACGCAGCAAAATGTAAACAAAACTTAAAATGTTCAGTAAATCATAAAAGCACAGGGTATTATGTAGTATTACATGTTCATTTATTGATTATACACAAATTCATTATGTATACACACGATGTTTTTAAAAGCTCATGTATGGTAAAGAATTGTGGGATCTAAGCAATCTGCTGGTGGACACTGTGTATCTTTGTCTCAGCAGCCAGTATCAGTCATGTGTGTGTTTCGCAGTGATCGAAGAGGCCGTATCATCTCATGTTTCTCACAGCAATTTGCAATGATCTTTGTACAAGAAACTTTGAACTGTAGTCATAGGTCCAAAGCGTAGTGCTCCTAAAGCTTCAAGAAGTTATGCCAAGAGGCAGAAAAAAGTGAATACCCTAGACCCTAGGGGGGTCAAAAAATGATTTGCAAATTTTTGGATTACCGAGGGCCGATTGTAATTCAATGCTGGAGATAACCAAGCATGAGAGAGCAGAAAGTGAACTATTAGACTTATTAGTTCTTCACAGGTTAAAACATGAAACACAAACTAACACTGAGGGCGAAAGGGGAAACATCTTACTGCTTTTTGAGAGCTCTTTTTTCTTTGTTGCTCAATGGCAGGGATTGTCAGGCAGTTACCACACATTAACCAGAATTTTCGTGTTTAAACTGTTGAAAGCAGGTATATTTACCACGGCGAGTCACTTTTGTGTCCTGCTAAGTGTAACATTTCTAGTTATGCACTGGGTGCAATGGGAGCAGTTGTTAAGGTACAGTTTTGTACAGATGTGCCATTGACATGCTAACACAGTCAGCATGATCAGGGCTATTAAGCAGAACAGCTGCGGTTTCAACGAGCCAACAGTGCTGGAAGTACAGCTGCAGAGCGGCTTCAATCAGTACTTGAAATTTTTCTCATAAGCAGCCTCTCAAAATGCTGAATTCTTTCTAAAAGTGGTATTTTCAGAAAACACCTCTTTGATGGCTTTCCCATGTCTTTCCAGGGTCGTGGGGTCAAGACCAGCCCCAGCTCTTCAGAGTTTCCTTTCACAGTCCAGAGACAGGATGAAAATGTATCATTAGAGATGCCCTTCATAAATTCTGTAGCATATGTATGTGAACAAACTGGTTTTTCATACACGGTAATTTCTCCTCTTGTGACAAATGCTTATAGAGTATCTCAAATTCTGAGTACAGCTTTACATTTTCTATTAGCTCCAAAACATTTCATTTTACAGCTGCAGTAACACTGTTAGGATCTCCTTCTTAGAATATCCTGTCACAAATTGCTATACTCTCGTTACTATGACATTACAAAAAGTATAACAGGCACATTCAATGTCAGAATTCAGATTTAGATGCACACTTAATGTGTTACTGCTCCATTCCCTCCTTAATTTCTGCTTCTCTAATAAGTATATTGTATGTGTGCCATTTCTACAGCATATATGTGCAACCCACACACAGCAGAAGTGAATGTTGAAGTTGAATTCTTTTTTAGTGATAGCTTGGTAGATGTTGACTGTATACCACACACACGAATGCACTGAATGCCTGCAGGCTTAAAAAATATGTGTCAACATCGGTCTGTTTTCACAGACTTCTACTGATAGAATAGGAAAAAACATATTGTGAGAAATATGAAGCAGCAGGAAAGGACAGATAAATTTTCTGACCAGAAAATGGAACCCACACACACACACACACACACACACACTGTCTGAAACCGCTTTTCACAAGCGGGGTCACGGCAAACCGGAGCCTAACCCGGCAACACAGGGAGCAAGGCTTCAGCAGAGGGGACACACCCAGGACAAGATGCCAGTCTGTTGCAAGGCACCCCAAGCAGGAATCGAACCCCAGACCTGCCAGAGAGCGGGACCCGGCCAAACCTGCTGCACTACCACGCCAAAATGGAACCCCTTTAGTTTTAATCTGTCAAACTCCCTAAAATCTCATCCTTCAATAGATATGGAAACACTAGATAGATAGATAGATAGATAGATAGATAGATAGATAGATAGATAGATAGATAGATAGATAGATAGATAGGAGTATGTTTATGAGTCTTTTATGAACCACTTCCTACACAGAGCCCAGGCGGGGGTGCGGGGAGTTTGGACTGTGCCTGCTCTCTGGTGGGTCTGGGGTTCGAGCCCCGCTTGGGATGCCCATGGACTGACATCCCTTGTGATGGCCTGGCGTCCCATCCTGGGTGTGTCCCCTCCCCCTCCAGCCTTGCATCCTATGTTGCCAGGTTAGGCTCCGGCTTGCCGCAACCCCACTTGGGACGGGTGGCTTCAGTCAACATGTGTGTGTGTGTGTGTGTGTGTGTGTGTGTGTGTGTGTGTGTGGCAAGATGGTCTCAAGTGAAATAGAGGGCTATTCTGGCTGACTTCTGGCATACACAGTCTTACAGTATATTTTAGCCTATTCTGTTTCTGAGGTTGGGGGTGCGGTAGCACAGCAGGTTTGGGCAGGTCCTGATCTCTGGTGGGTCTGGGGTTGAAGTCCTGCTTGGGATGCCCATCAGTGGACTGGCATCCCGCCCAGGGCGTGCCCCCTCCAATCTAACACCCTGCATTGCCAGGTTAGGCTGCAGTTCACTGGGACCCCACTTGGGACTAGTGGGTTCAGACAATGTGTGTGTGTGTGTGTGTGTGTGTGTGTGTGTGTGTGTGTGTTTCTGAGGTTAGCAGTATTACTACAGATATCTGAGGTATCCTTATTTCTAAGACTTCAGAAAGAAGTGTGGTATATATTGGGCTCGTGGTCTCCTCAATTCTGTGGTCTCACATTTGAGATGAACAGATCATACAGTGTCCCACAAAATTATTTCAACACATGCACAGAATGTGTATCCCTCACAAGCAACCACTACACCTCAGAAAGTCCTAACTGAGCATAAACGTAATAGAATACAGTGCTGCTTGAAAGTAGGTGAACTCCTTGTGTCCTTGATTTTCACCATGAAATGGTCATCTGACATAATAGGTGTTTTACCAATTACCAATTCTGTATGTTGCTTTAGAGGAAATAATCTTTGTATCAGAAACACAGAAGTAGTGCAGGTGCAAAAATAATTGAACTGCAAGTTGCATTGGTTAAACCAAGGAGGTAAGTAGAATGACGTGTGTATATTGTAATCATTTATTCATTTTATGACTTAAAGATTTAAGGTTTACATTTTACATTTATTTTAATGTTTTAAACAACAACAACAACAACAACAACAACAATAATAATAATAATAATAATAATAATAATAATAACAACATGTTGAATAGTGAATGGTTGGCATGAAAAATAATAATGACAATCCCTATAGGGTTTACATACTCTGTACTTTTCTCCTCAGAAAGAAAAGATTCTTTTTTCTTCCATCTCTCAGCAAGCAGTCTCCAACTTTGCTCACAGCAGATGGAGGCTGTGACGAGTTTGACATTAAGTACATATAACATTCATTCACTGCCAATTACAGTTTGTCCTAAAATAGATTTGTTGGTCCAGAGCCTATATTGGAATAATAGGGTGTGAGGCAGGACACCCTGAAAAAAAGGCAGTGTTCCACCCACATCTGCCACTGTGTCATCCTTAATAAAATAAATAAAAATATAAATCCTTACCAGTGGTTTCAGAACTTTGGATCAAAACAGGCCAGTAAAAGGGAAAGAGTAGGAGGGGGAAGAAGAAGAAGTGAATGCATACTGTCAGTCTTCAGAAGTCTTTAATTTACAGAAGGACTAAAGTATATCCTTCATCTCCTTGCATCATTATTCTAGGACATTATTCACTTCAACATGTCAAAATGCAGTAAGTCCTGAAAGTTTAAGTTCTCTTATGTAGCCATTCAATTTCAGCAGTTATATCTAACAGTAATTACTCAAGATGGTGATTTCCCTTCTCCTGAGCTCACTGGCTTTTATGTTCACTTGACTCTAAATGCAAATTTGCTTTCATAAATTATAGTGCTGTGGAGCAATTTATTCTTTATAATATCGTTGATCTGATGATTATGCTTTCATATCTACATTTTACTGTTGTGAAATATTACTAAAAGACTTTCACTTTATTGCAGGTATGGAGATACTTTTTTTCCTATGTTTTCATTTTATATTTTATGTCTCCACTGACTCACAAATAGTTGTTATAACAGTGAATCCATATGGCTTGGTTTACATGCCAAAAAAAGTTCTCCAAAAAAAAAAAAAAAAATCATATGAAATACTATCACCCTTTTCAGGATAGATAAATTACATTCTTTTATTCCATTGCTTTAAAATACAGAAATCAGAATTCAGTATTTAGTACAAATTTCAGAATTCAGTATACCGAGTTCTACCATCAAGAATGTGATAAAAAGTTATCCAAATAATCAAACTTTCACTGCTGGGAAGAGTACCATAATATCAACAGAGGAAAAACAAAGGTTCAGGCTGTTCCAGCAAAGCATTTCCTATTTATCTGAAGAGGCACACTGGCTAATTTCACCCAGGAGATCCAATCCTGTCAGTCAGAGAATCAGTCCATTCTTGTTGCACTCATTTAAGACACAGGTCATGACTAAAGAAAATGTTGTCTTTTATACAAGGTTTGAATGGGACCAATCCCAGCATGTATGGAAACTCTCCTTTCTTTTTGACATTTAATTATTTAGAGAAAGGGGGTTGAAATTTCATAATATTGCCATCTTTCAACCCCTGAGGGATCTAAAATCTAAAATTTACTTCCTGATTACTAAAGATAGAAGTGCATTAGAGACAATTTCTATGTTGAATCAGTTCGGTGTCAGAAGCTTCCTTACCAAAATATTATATTTACATTTGATTATCTCACATTTCTTGTTTTAAGTGTCTACGCTTGACATAAAATACTGTGGATCTGGAAGGAAAAGGAATTGTCAATGGATATCATTTTTAGTTCTATAAATAATTAGAATTAATGTTGACCTTGATTAAATTCAATTTCACATCAACATTTAAATGATCAGAAAAACAATACTGAAGAGTGGAAAACATATAGAAGTTAAAGAGGTTGTACAATAAGATGTAAACAATTTCATCCTAAAACAAGAGTCTTTAATGTGTAGAATGAAATGTGCATTTTGCAGATTACATTGTTTCTAACATTATTTATTCAGTCTAATTTCATGTCCGATTGGACACATTTACATATTTCCATTGATAGATTCTGGTTTTCTAGTGCACACATTTTTTACAAGTTTGATGCTATGGAGAAGGATAATAAGCCTAATGTTTTAAATTTTTAAGGATTGTTAAGAAATTTGAAACAGAATTTTAATATTGACAATATGCTTAAGGCCTTTAAATAAAGACCACTGGGAGCAACTTCAACAAAATAAACCTAGCAGTGCCCACAATGGTCTGTTCTGTGTAAAAATTAAAACATAACCTGAGGTATTAGGCTTTTGAAAAATGTATGATGTGATGTCTTGTTAGAAGTGTAGCCAGGGTGATCACTATTTGTATTTGTAACATTATTCAAGTTACACATAACCATATTCATTTTAAATATTACATATGCCTTCTTAAGATTAAAAAAGTGAAGTGAATTTTGACATGTGCCATATGACAGCCAATTAAGTCATGTGCTTCACAGATAACTGCTGATTACAGCAATTTCTTCTTTATCTCAATCATCAGTCAAAATTTCAGCAAATGTCAGCGTCGTTCAAGAGGATCAGCCCAGGATGTCAATTCTTTCACAATGCAAGAAGTTTTCTTCCATCAGTCCAATTTGAGTTTCTGTGTCTCCATAATACTATTCCTAGGTAAAAGTGGGAATTTACAGTACATACCCTTGACAGTATTTTGAATGTTAAGGACCATTGATGCTAGTGGATGTCACAATACCCACTGTGTCATTGTGCTGAACTGGAGTGCCATGCTCTGTTCATAATCTATTGTTTGTTTACTTGGTTGATGGTCTTTTCTAAGGAGAATTTACTCTGGTCACTCACTGCCATTCATTTCATAGTGAGTACTAGCTAATCATATCATCTGGCTATTGTAGGGACACCAAAGCAAAAAAAAAAAAGAGTCATGGATGTGAAATTCACTGACATAACATTACAAAAAATGTCTGTTAAAGAAAAATGTTAATAGAGTTTCACACCATTGCACACATCCAAATTTTTTCCTGTACTGCAGCAATGCACTGTTCTAAAGGTAGGAAATTCTGACAGTTTGCAATAGCCTAGTCAATTTCTATGGCAGTATTTACCCACATTTCAAAATACGAGGACACTAAAAAGCCTTGAAATACTTCATAACTTTCAAACGTTGTTTTTTTTTTCCTTTTCATTTTCATACTGCAACGCCCACTAGAAAAGGCGGATGAAAACTGAACTATTCTTTATTCATTGCCTGAAAGCCTCTTTACATGTGATCCATAAGATTGAACATAAAAATATGTAGCATTTGAAAATATGCAGCCATTAAAGATCTTGTACTCCCACGCTTACAGTATGTTCAGCTCTTGTATCGCACTGTGAATATTCTGCAAAACAAGTTTTCAGATTTGCCGTTTTGGGCTGTACTGAAAAAAAAAAATCTATCTGAACTATAATAGAAACATTTATCAAATTATGGGGCTGTTTTCATATTAAAGGGTTTCGTCATAAAGTTTGTTGGACGTCACTTTGGAGAAAAGCATCTGCTAAAAAAATAAATATCAACGTAAGTGTTTCAGTGTTTGGATATATTTTTTAATTAATTGCCAATTTTTATACAACAACAAAAAAAAATTAATAGAAAACAACTTTATTATTTTATCTTTCCATTACAGAAAAATTACCTTTATTTATTTAGAGACACTTTTGAGGAGAACAAAGAAATCAGTTCTGTTATTCATTGCTACAACTGTCTCATGAACAGGGATGCAAGGCAAGCCACACTACTGGTGCAATATGCAAATCAAAGGTTCATAGGGCAAGAAAATGCACGCGCACACACACACACACACACACACACACAAAGTGTCTGTGGCCGCTTGTCGCAAGCGGGGTCGCAGCCAACCGGAGTCTAACCCAGCAACACAAAGTGTAAAGCTTGAAGGGGAGGGGGACACACCTAGGGTGGGACGCCAGTCCGTTGCAGGGCACCCCAAGAGGGACTCAAATCCCAGACCCACCAGAGAACAGGCACAGGCCAAACCTGCTGCATCACCATGCCCCCTTGGGCAAGAAAACAATAAGCTGAAAAAAGTACCTTCCTACTTCGTTTTGTTTTCCATACACTCCCCAGAGCATTGCAGATGTCCAACCACAGCAAAAGTGTGGCTCCCACCGCATAGGACCATGCAAGGCATATTGTTAGCATATGAGTCCTGTTCTCCAATCAGTGCTGATTGCACATTCTTGCAAGTCAAATGAAATCAGAGCTAAGTCCCCAGATAAATGCAGCTAAGCTTTTGCAAAGAATGCCTGAAGAGAAGATATAACATCAAAAAAAAAAAAAAAATTGCAAATATGTTTCAAATCATATCTTGATTTCTATATGAAATAGATAATTGCAATATCAGATTTTTTTAACTATTAAAGATCATTAAATTAAAAAAATTAATTTTCATGTCAGAGATTGTTATCACGTTCTCCGCATCTGGCACATCTGCGACACCTGCCGTTCCCTGATGGGAACGACTATAAAGAGGGAAGCCGAGGAAGCCCAGATGCAGAACCTTGTTTTGCCTCCTTGTTTCCCTGCGAACCGTATTACTGAGAGACCCATTCCGACTTCGACCCTTTGCCTGTTTCTTCCTGACCATGTTCTTTGCCTAGCCCTTTCTACGACGTTTGCTGATCGCCTGACCCTCGCCTGACCCTCACCTGCCCCTCGACTATGATTATGGATTCTGATTCGGCTTCCGTGCACGTCGATCCGAACACTCTGCACTTGGGTCCGTCCGCGCAACGCGCAACCGTGACAATTGTACTGTACAATTATATATTTAGTAAAATTATTTTAAACACATACATGCATACAGACAATAATGTAATCCTCACTCACTCACTCACTTTCAAACCATTTGTTCTGGTCAGATCATGTTGGTCCGGTGCCTATCCCAGAGTCATTGGCTGGAGGGTTACCTCTTGTACAGTTCTTATATTTTTGTTTTATTATTTCATCCTTAAGTGGGGGGCGCGGTGGCACAGTGGGTTGGACCATGGTCCTGCTCTCTGGTGGGTCTGGGGTTTGAGTCCCGCTTGGGGTGCCTTGCGACAGACTGGCGTCCCGTCCTGGGTGTGTCCCCTCCCCCTCCAGCCTTACGCCCTGTGTTACCGGGTAGGCTCTGGTTCCCCGCGACCCCGTATGGGACAAGCGGTTCTGAAAATGTGTGTGTGTGTGTGTGTGTGTGTGTGTGTGTGTGTATTTCATCCTTATTTTTTTTTTATTTCCCCCACTCGCCCCCTTTTGCGGGCGGTCTTACTCCTTTCAAGCTCAGGTCCTCTACCAGAGGCCTGTTAGCTTGAGGGTTCTTGTGCAGTATCTTTGCTGTTCCTAGGACCGCGCTCTTCTGGACAGAGATCTCGGATGTTGTTCCCAGGATCTGCTGGAGCCACTCTCCCAGCTTAGGGGTCACAGCCCCAAGTGTTCCGATTACCACGGGGACCACTGTTGCCTTCACCCTCCACATCTTTTCTAGCTCCTCTCTCAGTCCTTGGTATTTCTCAAGCTTATCATGTTCTTTCTTTCTGATGTTGCCATCGCTTGGGATGGCGACATCTATCACTACGGCTTTCTTCCTCTGTTTGTCCACCACTACTATGTCCAGTTGATTAGCCATTACCAGTTTGTCAGTCTGGATCTGGAAGTCCCATAGGATCTTAGCTTGGTCATTCTCGACCACCTTTGGGGGTGTATCCCACTTTGATCTTGGGACTACCAGCCCATACTCGGCACAGATGTTCCTGTACACTATGCCAGCCACTTGGTTATGGCGTTCCATGTATGCCTTGCCTGCTAGCATCTTACACCCTGCTGTTATGTGCTGGATTGTCTCAGGGGCATCTTTGCACAGCCTGCACCTGGGGTCCTGCCTGGTGCGGTACACCCCGGCCTCTATTGATCTTGTACTTAGAGCTTGTTCCTGTGATGCTATGATTAGTGCCTCTGTGCTGTCTTTCAGTCCAGCTTTGTCCAGCCACTGGTATGATTTTTCGATATCAGCCACTTCTTCAATCTGCCGGTGGTACATACCGTGTAGGGGTTTGTCCTTCCATGATGGTTCCTGTTCTTCCTCGTCCTCCTTCTCAGGTTTCTGCTGCCTGAGGTATTCACTAAGTATCTCATCAGTCGGGGCCATCTTCCTGATGTAGTCAAGGATCTTTGTTGTTTCATCCTGGATAGTGGCTCTGACGCTCACTAGTCCTTGGCCTCCTTCTTTCCGCTTAGTGTACAGCCTCAGGGTGCGGGATTTGGGGTGAAACCCTCCATGCATTGTCAGGAGCTTCCTTGTCTTGATGTCAGTGGTTTCTATCTCCTCTTTTGGCCAGCTTATTATGCCAGCGGGGTATCTGATGACCGGCAGGGCATAGGTGTTGATAGCCCAAACCTTGTTCTTCCCATTCAGCTGACTTCTCAGGACTTGCCTTACTCTCTGCAAGTATTTAGCGGTTGCTGCTTTCCTTGCGGCCTCTTCATGATTCCCATGCGCCTGCGGGATTCCAAGGTACTTGTAGCTGTCCTCAACATCTGCTATGTTCCCTTCTGATAGTAGAATCCCCTCAGTTCTGACTGCACTACCATCCGATCAGAGAATCGATGTCTTGTTCACTCTTGGCATACAGCTTGATGTCATCCATGCAGAGGAGGTGACTGATGTTTACTCCATTCCGTAGTCAGTATCCGTAGCCAGTCTTGGTGATGATCTGGCTGAGCGGGTTCAAGCTTATGCAGAACAGCAGTGGGGACAACGCATCTCGTTGGTAGATGCCACACTTGATGGTGACTTGCACAATTTGCTTGGAGTTGGCCTCTAGGGTTGTTTTCCACTGCCCCATTGAGTTCCTGATGAAGGCTCTTAGTGTCCTGTTGATCTTGTATAGTTCTAAGCATTCCAGGATCCATGAGTGAGGCATCGAGTAATAGGCTTTTTTGTAGTCAACCCAGGCAGTGTACAGGTTGGTCTGTCTGGTCTTGCAGTCTCGAGTGACTGTTCTGTCTACCAGTAGCTGGTGTTTTGCTCCTCTGGTGTTTCTACCAATTCCTTTCTGGGCCCTGCTCACGTATTGAGCCATATGCCTGTTCATCTTAGCCGCTATGATACCTGAGAGCAGCTTCCATGTTGTGCACAAGCAGGTTATCGGGCGATAGTTGGATGGGACCACTCCTTTCTGGGGGTCCTTCAGGATCAGGACTGTCTGGCCTGAGGGGTGGTCCCATCCATTAGCGGCTGGTTCATTTGTGTTGCCAGGAGCTCATGGAGTTCAGTTAGCTTCTTTAGCCAAAAGGCATGGATCATGTCAGGGCCTGGTGCTGTCCAGTTCTTCATACTTGAGACTCTTCCTTGGATGTCTGCCACTGTGATGGTTACTGGATCCTGTTCAAGGAGGTTGCTGTGGTCCGCTCTTAGATCCACTAGCCACTGGGCTTTGTTGTTATGTTATGCCTCCTTCTCCCATATGTTTTTCCAGTATTGCTCAGTCTCCAACCTTGGTGGGTCCACTCTCATGTTATTACCCTGCCACTGAGAGTACACTTTGGATGGTTCTGTGGAGAACATCTGGTTTATTCTTCTGCCCTCTATATCTCTTGTGTACCTCTTCAGGCAGTGAGCCTTTGCTTGGCAGTTTCTAAGGCCTCAGGTATAGACAGCTTGCTCTACTTCTTAGGCAGGGTCTTCATCACCTCTTTCTGCAGTTCCTCTATCTGGCTAACTTCCCTTCATGCTGCCTTGATCTTGGCCTCTAGCGTTCTTTTCCATGGAGGATACTGCTTCTTATGCTTGGTATTCATCTTGTATCCAAGCATCTCAAGGATCACTGTTGCTGTGTTGTACATCAGCTGGTTGGTCTCAGTAATGGTCACAGTAGGGATTGTTCATAGTGCTGCATTCACATCTTCTAGTAGACTTTCAGTAGGTAATCAGCCAGGGGGGCTCCAGGTGTCCTTCTTAGCCATGATCTTATCTCTTAGGTCAGCTGCTCTTGCATTCAGCTTACAAGGGCTCATTGTAATGTGGGAATGATGATATCTCCCCCCTGACCTGCCCTGGCTCCCCTTGCCGTAACATTTGTGTTGTACCTCATCAATCTCTAGTTGTGATAGCAGTTGTTGGAACACTGAGCTGTTTAGGCATTAGTCTTGATGTTGGGTTTCAAAGTATCCATAGGTCCCACATCCCCTTTCACTGGGGTTACTTGTGTAGTAGCATTCCAACAGTTCCTTATTCTCATCTCTTGTTCTAGTTCCAGTAGCCCACTTATCATCAGCATATTCCCCAACATCTGGCACAGCTGTTAAGCCAGGCAACATCTGAGCCAGCATGACTCTCTTTGTTTGTTTCACTCTCATATCAAGGTAGGTCTTGCCTAAGGACCCCCTACTGTAGGCCGTGACACTGGCTACAAACCCTGGTCTCTCATGTGAAAGGGCAGCAATCTTACCACTATGCTATCCAGCTGCTTTAATAAATTATTAATATTTTTTATATTTTTACCTCTGAAAAATTTTCCAAAAGGTCCAGTAACTCACAGTCTAACTACTGTGATGATTCTACATCTTTTTCAGAACTCACACAACACATTTTCTGGATTAGCACTCGAAACAGTAAACTACATTTTTTGTTCTGCTGAAGGTGTAATAAATAAGTACTGCAGTCACTCTGTCTCAATAAAGATGCTGACATGAATGTAGCCAAAAAACCTTTATCAACTATATTCAATGAAAACCAAAACCATTCTGATTGCGCTTGCATTAACATCACTGACATTGCTATCAAGAGTGAACATCTTCATCAGCATCAAGCCAGGAAGGAACTATATCCACACTGTGTAAAAAAAACCTTCTATTACTAAATAGCAAGTCAGTCTTCACTGCTGGTATGAAATCTCAAACTTCCATTCTAGTACACACTACCTCAAGGAGAGAACTCTGTAGAGGAGCATCATGCACACTCCAGAAATAAGCAAACTTTCCAAAGCACACACACTGTCTGAAACCACTTGTCCCAAGCGGGGTCGGAGCAAACTGGAGCCTAATCCGGCAACACAAGGTGTAAGACTGGAAGGGGATGGGACTGTCACTCCTGACATGCCCAACTACCACCTCGACCCGCTCGTGATGACCCTGGAGACGTAGTATAAGAGCACTTGCTCCGATGCACCTGGCCGTGGAACTTCCAACTGAGAGACGTTCTCCTCACCTATCTCTTCCGAGGCTAACTGTTCTCTTGGTACAACCCTGTGTGATACAAATAAAGCAAGTTAGCATTAGCATTTGAGTCTGCTCTCATGACCCTCCACACACAGCGTGACAGTGACACACCCAGAACAGGACACCAGTCCGTCAAAAGGCACCCTGGACAGGACTCAAACCCCAGACCCACCAGAGAGCAAGCCCCCACCAAGCCCACTGCGCCACCATCCCCTTTGCCCAACCAGCAAAAAGTAATTGTATCTAAAACTCTGAGGCCTTTCAAATTCAAATTGACTGCACGGCTCCTTATCTCAGCTTTTGCAGAACTGCTATTCAAAGGCATTTACTTTGGTTTCAACCACCTTCTTATGTAATGCCTAGTGATACAGTCCATTCTCCTACCTACTATTTGTTTAGAATGTCTTGTTTTGGCAGACTCTTGGGTGCTTGGCAAGAGTGTACAGCACACCTTTTAACTGGATCAGTTAAACATCTTCAGTATACTAAAAGAATGCACTAAGGCAAGAATCACCCATTAGAATCGTATGATTACACTAGTACTTTTGCTTAGTGTTTTAACTAAAACACTGTTAAAATGATTAATTTGAGAGAAAGAAAGAAAGAAAAAAATGTATAGAGCAACAATTTGGTTTTTCCATCCATACATCCATTTTCATTAACCCCTTGTCCTGGTCAGGGTTGCAGGAGTCTGAAACCTATCCCAAGACTGAGGGTGGCATACTCTGAACAGGATATCAGTCCATTTACACACATGCACGCACGCACGCACGCACGCACATCGTCTGAACCGCTTGTCCTATACAGGGTCGCGGGAAGCCGGAGCCTAACCTGGCAACACAGGGTGCAAGGCTGGAGGGCGAGGGGACACACTCAGGACGGGATGCCAGTCTATCACAAGGCACCCCAAGCAGGACTCGAACCCCAGATCCACCAGAGAGCAGGACAAGGTCCAACCTACTGCACAACCCCGACCCCCTCAGTCCAGTTAGTTTTGTTTAATTAATTTAATTTAATTTTAATTTGCAATTTGCAATATCCCCTGTATTGGAGGGATGTGGTGATGCCGCCACTTTGACCGGTACCTTACTGTTGGATGGGCATGGGGCTTGAGTCCTGCTCAGGGTGCACAGCGGCTCCGTACTTCTCCCTGTGTGTGCCGCCCCCAGCATGCAGAGGAAAGCACTGGCAACCCACTTCTGTTCCTCCCTTGCCATGAAAACCACGCAGGTGGTTACTATGGGTCAGGTTTGACTCAGTGACAAGAAAAACATCCTCTGTAATAATTTAAACATTTGCATAAATTACCATTTTAGCTGCTGTCTGCTGTCTATTATAGGACTGTCTTTCCTCTACTATTTTAAAAGAACGTGAAAAGAAAAAAAAAATCTATGAAATTCTTTTTTTTTTTTTTCTAAAATATTAAAGTTTGCAATTACATCAGATGATGTGGTAAATTCCTCCTATTTTAATTTATTGCTTTATTTAAGGCTGAACCCTGGTTTGATCAGAATTTCATTGGAAGAGATGTCCATGTCCTTCAGAGCCAAAATTACCAAAGAAGTGTGGGATAACATGCTCCAAACCTTGCACTGGCTTCTGCTAATTGGTTCTCATGGGACAGGATGTTCATTGCAGAATCTAAATTTCATCTGGAGCAAACCAGCTGACATGGGGTAATTGATGGGAACTAATCCAACCACATGCTGAAAAACAAATAAAAGGATGTAGGGCAGCCTGTTCATCTTAGTCGCTGTCTTTGTAAGTAATCGTTCTTGGGTCTTCACCTTAATATTTAATTAAGTGGTTTGGAGGATATTCCATGAGCAGTTTTCTTTTTTCTTCCCTACCTGGACATGTAACTCACATTGAGAAAGCATCATGATGGCAGTTTAAACCTATGCAGCTATATGAAAACAGAAGGACCCATAATGGTCCCATTTGGAAAGCTGAGGGGTGCCTAAGTATTTAAAAGCATGTTTTTCATGCTCTTGTTATGACTCCAGACATTTAGGGGTGACTAGTGAGTAACATCAGAGTGGTGACGAGCGGTAACAAGGGGCCAACAACAACACACATTTAACAAGGAAGTTCTTCAGTGCAAGTTCTTTTCAGTGTGCGGAAATTCAGGTGACTTTTTACAATATTTACAGAATACAAAGACACTGTTCAGAGGAAAAAGGAACTAAGACAGTGCCAAAGGAAAGAACTTAGGAGAACCAAACTAAACTAACTCCAGTTGGTAGAGTACTCTAGCTATGAAAGAAAACAAAACAAAAGGGTCTTCAGCATCTAGGATGCTCTAACTGACCTCCTCTAGCTACCAAACACCAGAAATACAGGGGTGGTACCTGCCTCTTCCTTAATGTATCTAGACAGGTGGCTGAAACCCACTTACTGGATACGTAGATAACGTGATGTGTTTACCTGTCCGCTTTTTCCCCAAGACAACAAGAAAAAGTCAAGACAACTAATCATAACAATAAACCAAAGAAAGAATCACAAAACACACACAGAGCAAGAGAGCCAATAATCAAAATGAGAGAGAGAAACACATATGAAACAAACACATATGAAATAACGAAACACACTAAAAACTTGTACTTAATGTAAAACTCTACTTTCCACAAATCCACATCTCTGTCAGAATCAAGACATACAGTATCGCTACTTTTGTCATATGTGTTATGCCACCAAACACCAAGGCCCCAATAGCCACCCATTGCCTCATTGCATCAGTCCTTTCTGGAGCCATTAGATTAACAAGATTGGCGAAAAAAATAATAATGCACTATTATGATGCGATAAAATGCAATGTTTGTTTCATTGGTGCTTCTAGTTTAACCTTGATTCATACTGGAGTGACATAATCTATATAATTGTATATTACACCACCTGGCTGGTGCGAGAGGACCTGATTTTGAACCCCGCTCAATCTGTGTGGCTCTTGAATGTTATCCCCACATCTGTGGGGGTTTCCGCCGGGTGCTCACAATGCTAAGCTATGTAAAATTATTTACCAATTTATACAGCTAGATAGGTTTACTGGTGTAATTTAGTGTAAGCACTTTGCTCAAGGGTACTATATCTGGAAGCAGGACATCAGCCTGCAAGCACTGGGTTCAAAGGCAGCAGCTGTAATCATTACACTACCAACTACCCCCTGAAGACAACATATATAGCCAGTTTTGATATGATGTTTTCTAGATTCTTTTTCTCGTGCCAGTCCTGATTTAAAAGTAACTGAAAGCATGAACTGAAGAAGTGGATGTGGTAAGAAGCAGAGTATGCCACAAACCAATCTCTTTCACAGGTAATTTCACCTGGACAAAGATCTGTTAGTGGGGAAAGTCTAAAATGCATTTAAGTATAAGCATTTTTAATATATTTTGCTGTAGTCTGATGATTTATTATGATTTTTGTGAACTTGGGTTGTAATTATCAGTTCTGCTTTGAAGAGCTTTGAAAGAGTTTCTTTTGTTGTTCACCCACATATCATGTTCTTCTCTTCAGATTAAGTTTCTAATGTTGCTGATCTCAGATTTTATTTAAAAAAGTTGTGAAGTACAGGTCCCATAACTATTAACACCGCACTCTTAGTTGTATGTACCTCCTGGGCTTTGTTTTGTTACAAGTGGTAAGCATGTCTTGAAAAGTATTGTGTAGATTAATAATACATTTGCATTAATTCATTTAGCTGACACTTTTCTCCAAAGTGACTTACAATGTCACACTTATTTCGCCCATTTATAGAGTTGGGTAATTTTACTGGAGCAATTCAGGGGTAAGTACCTTGCTTAACAGTACTAGATGAAGTGAGGAACTGAACTTACGACTTCAGGATCCAAAGGTAGCAGCGCTAGTAACTATGCTACCAGCTATACCAATAGAGATTGATTGAGAGTTATTTATATTAAAAATGAATATGCTTGGCAGCGTTGGGTACACAGAGGTGCAGTTTCAAATTGAAAATAATTGCTGATTAGGTTTGTCTGGGGATCAATATTTAGTTTTTTTGAAAGCATTTTATAATTTCCTGCATTTTCAGAACCAGCTCACTACACTTTATAATAGGACTGCTTGAGGGGAATTCCCTGTAATGCAACAAACACCCCCAACAATTGCAACCAGAAGCTCTCAGTGGAGGGGAGGCCATGGTGATGCAGCTGGTTTGGCTGGTGCCCACTGTGCAGCGGGTCCGCCGTTTGAGCCCTGCTTGGTACATTGCGATGGACTAGCATCCCATCTGAGGTGTTCCTATCCTGTGCCCAATGTTGCTGGGAAGGCTCCAGCTTGCTACGACCCTGCTCGGGGCAAACAGTTGTTGATGATGGATGGAAGGAAACTCTCAGTGGATTTTGAGCATCTTCCCCTTAAAATCCTGTCATTGGGATAATATTTTTCTTCACATACTAGTCTCTCATCACACCCCCAGCACCTTTTTCTCGGTCCTAAGTCTCTTGGTAATCAATCAGATCTTTTAACTCAAAGAAGGTTTTAACAGCAAAGTTTGGGGTTACAGTCAAGTGCATTCAAGAAAACTCATGGCAAGGCCAGAGATCTTAATTTTCAGCAATCCAATTTTATTAGTGCCAGGTAAAAATACTGAAAATAATTCAAGACCTGGGCAGACTTGAATAAGCCAATGCTGTGTGTGTGTGTGTGTGTGTGTGTGTGTGTGTGTGTATATATATATATATATATATACACACACACACACACATTTTCAGAACCGCTTGTCCCATACGGGGTCGCGGAGAACCGGAGCCTACCCGGTAACACAGGGCGTGAGGCCGGAGGGGGAGGGGACACACCCAGGACGGGACGCCAGTCCATCGCAAGGCACCCCAAGCAGCCCCAGACCCACTGGGGAGCAGGACTGCAGTCCAACCCACTGTGCCACTGCACCCCTTTGCATTGGTATAGCAGCGGGAAAAACACACACAGCCAAGTACAATTACCTTTTGAAGTGGAATGTCCGAGTAAACATGTAAGTCTGGTCTTGATTTGAAGACGGATACAGACATGGCATTTCAGAAAAATCACTGATATACTATTCCACAGTTTAAATATTCTATAACTGAAGGTGCTACCTCCTGCTGAGGTCCTAGTGATCACAGGTACCGCAGGGTGTGGTGGTGCGGTGGTGCAGTGGGTTTGGTCAGGTCCTGCTCTCTGGTGGGTCTGGGGTTCAAGTCTTGCTTGGGGTGCCTTGTGATGGACTAGTGTGTCATCCTGGGTGTGTCCCCTCATGCCCTGCATTTCTGGGTTAGGCTCCAGGTTGCTGCAACCCCGCTTGGGACAAGTGGTTTCAGTTAGTGTGCGTGCATACTTTAAGGTAACCTGCACCCAGTGAATGAAGATGTCCTGTGATATAAGAATCAATAATCTCACAACGGTCCAGAGCAATGCCATGTACTACCTTAAAGATCAAAAGCAGGATTTTATAATTAACTCTAAATGTGACCAGGAGCCAATGCAACAATTAATGTACTGGTGTTATGCGGACATATTTCCTAGTTCTAATGACAATTCTCGCAGCAGCATTTTGTACCAACTGTAGCCTGGATACAGTCTGGTAGACAACCCAATAATAAAGCATTACATTATTTAGAGTCCAGCCTGCTTGAAACAAAAGCATGAACCAATTTCTCAGCATCCTGTCTACATAGGAATCACTGTAATTTAGTTATGTTTCTTAGCTGAAGGAAGCACAATTTAGTCAAAGCATTTATTTCAGATACAATGACAGCTTTCCATCCAACAGGACACCCAAATCCTTGACACAATCTGTACGCTTGAAACTAATATCATTTGTGGTAAAGATTGGTGTGATTGTGTCAGGAGTTATGGCATCACCACCCATAACAACTACCTCTGTTTTACTCGCATTTAAAGATAAAATGTTTTTACTTATCCACAGTTTTATATTGGTAAAACAATTAGCTAAAGACACCACATGTGATGAATCATCAGGCTAAAACGAAACATATAACTGTGTGTCATCGGCATACGAATGAAAACTCACATTGTGTTTGCAGATAATGTCACCCAACGATAACAAATACAGTGAAAACAGTAATGGACCCAACACAGAGCCCTGTGGCACACCATATTGAACCATAGTTGAGATGGAGGGGTTGCAGTCATCAGATTTCAGTAAAAATTGTTCACAGTTAGCTAAATACCAGTCAAACTACCTCAGGAGAGTACCCCTTAGTCCAACCAGGGGTTCTCCACCATTGTTATCCAACAAAGAAAAGCAGTTCCATGTGCGGCAGTGAATACTGTCCAAATTTGATCTTAAGTGACTGGATTGTGGATTTTGAACAGATTGCTATCATAACATGTATGTGGCACACCCCTTCTGTGATAAAACAGGGAAGAGAATTAAAACTCAGCAACATTCCGGGTAGAAAGAGGAAAAGATCAGGCCGAATATAAGGAAAGAGGATCCTGAGAAGCATCCAGTCTGAGTAGAACAATGGAAATCATCTGACATTTGTTTGTTTCATTTACAACAGCACAGCTGAAGAGAGACAAAAACTGCACAATGAGAAATTCCTAATACATACGAGGAGTCCAAAAGATTACAGTACTCCAAAGATATGATCATGTACCACTGACTAAGAAGTACGCAATCCAAAAAGGACTCCATAAATTCCCAAATTTATCTGAATGATCATGAAAATGTTTTCTTCCTTGCTGTATAAATATGACTTTTTTTTCATGGAATGGATTTTTCATCGACTTACAGTGCCATGGAAAAAAAAATAGGTTCACGTTAAAGAGAAGCTGAATAATGTGAATTTCTTATGAATAGCACCGTATCTCAGCAACAAAGAAAGCACAATGAGAAATTGCAAAGGAAGCCAGATATCAAAAACAGGAACAGAAGGTCAAAAGATTCCAATATTTCACATGTGTGACCAAGTGGCACTATCTGATAAGTTCCAGAAGGTGTTCAGAGATTCCAGAATTCCTTTGGATTGTCATGCAGATAAAAAGCTAATTTTTCAAGTGGAAGAACATAAAACACTTTGGTTATCCTCATACTAATGGAGGGAACTTCAGGTGTAGATGATAACAAATTTAAGGTACTGTATATGAGCCAAGTACATGAGTAATTAGTTTATTTTGCACAATTCATCAAAAAAGGCAAACAAAAGAGGAGGAGGCAGATAAAATATTTTGGTAAAAGTTTTGTGAATGGTTCAATGATTTTTTTTCTTAAGAAAAAAAGTTGAATACTTCAGTCATCCATATGCTGTGTTTACAGATGGAACTTTAGGTGCTGATCTTAAAAATAAAATACAATTCCTCCCCTAGCATTTAAGAAGTCAGCCCACATTCAATATTGTTGCAACAGTATGAATTGCAGTTAAACAAAGAAAAAAATAAAGGATGTCAAGCTTTTTAAATTTTCTGTTGTTGTGCATGTTTGTTTTTACACTCCAACAAAAAACGCACAGAAGAAGGCAATGGGAAATCACTTCCATTCCCACATTAACTATGGAAACTATGCCAGCCATTCTTATGATTCAGGTTGAACTCAATGGCACAGGGGGTATTATTATAATACAGGGTAAGGAGGGTGTTATTATATTACTATGACTACCATATTATTAAAGCTAAGACAGGTAAACAGTGCAGATTAAGTTTTGAGTATACTTTTAGTGGGTGTTACAACTCCAGGCATCTAGGGGTGTAGGTAGGTGGTGATGAGTGATAATAAAAGGCTAACAAAACACCCATATAACAAGGAAGTGCTTAACGTGCAAGTTCTTTTTACTGTGCGAATAGAATTCAGGTGACTTTTTACAATATTTTTACAATATTTACAGAATACAAAAACACTGTTCAGGGGAGAAAGGAACCGAGACAGTGCCATAGTAAAGAACTTACAAAAAACAAACTAAACTAATTCCAGTTGGTAGCATATCCTAACTATGAAACAAAACAAAACAACATCTAGGATGCTCTAACTAACCTACTGTTGCGCCCCCATCAGCCAACCCATCTGTGACACCTGCTTCCACTTGAGGGAATAACAGATAAAAGGCAGCCCCTGAAGTTCTTCCATGTGGAACCTCTGAGAAGAGCCTTCCACAGGGATCATTCGGAGCGGCCGGCACCTCGCCCTCAGTGGTGACCACCTCAGCATAGGGCATCTGTTGCCGCCTGTAGAGTGGGGGGGGTGCACTGCCACGCCCCCATTAGCCAACCCGTCTGCAACACCTGCTGCCACTTGAGGGAATAACAGACAAAAGGCAGCCCTGGAAGTTCTTCCATGTGGAACCTCTGAGAAGAGCAATCACTGCCTCCTATCGATTGTTTCCTGTGTCTCGCTCTTCCTGGATTTCCTGACCTTTTGCCTGTTCCTTTGATGACGAGTATATTGTTTCTCCGCGTCTAAGACATTTGCCGATCACCTGAACTTCGCCTGTCCCTTGACTATTCTTTCGCCTGATCCCTTGACAACAATAAAAACCCGTAACCCAAGCACTGCGCCTGAGTCCGTTGTCTTTTTCCTCCAGGCAACCATGACAGAAGGTTTCGTCTCGCACATGGACTCAGCAGAACTTGCTCAGATCCCCAGCGCCCTAGTGTCACAGGGTGCCCTTCTCGGTGCGCATAATCAATCCCTCAAACGGATCAAGGAGAAACTGGTCGAGACCCACTACAGTGAAGGCGCTCCAACACTTCCTAGGTTTTTCAAATTTTTATCACCATTTTATTAGAGGTTTTAGCACCCTGGCGGCCCCACTCATGGCCCTCATTGCCACCAAGGGATCCCGACTACCCTGGAGTGAAGCTGCAGAGAGAGCTTTACGAGACATGAAGACATGCTTCATATTGGCCCCGGTGCTCAAACATCCTGACCCCACCTTCCCATTTGTGGTCAAGGTGGATGCTTCACTTGTGGGAGTAGGTACTCTACTATTCCACACAGGGGACCCCACCAAAACTGTTCCCCCGTGCCTACTTCTCCCATAAGTTGTCACCGGCCGAACGTAATTAGAACATAGGGAACTGCAAGCTCCTGGCCATGAAGCTCGCACTCGAGGAGTGGCGGCATTAGCTAGAGGGTGGGGTGCATCCGTTTCTGGTACTCACCGACCAGGAGAAGGCTGGAGAAGGCTTGCCGATTGAACTCCCAGCAGGCTCGGTGGGCCCTGTTCTTTACTCGGTTTCGTTTCACCGTTTCGTACAGACCAGGGTCCAAAAACACCAAGGCAGATGCCCTGTCCTGGATCCACAATCCCGAGCCCACATGGGACCACCCTGAGAGAATTCTACCTGAAGGGTGCTTAGTGGCTCCAGTAGGTTGGCAGTTCTTTCAAGAGCTACAGGCTGCCCAAGCTTCAGAAACAGCTTCACCAGACAAACCCGAAGGAAGAGAGTATGTGCCCACCAGCCTGCAATCTACTCTAATGCAGTGAGCACATTACTCCCCCGAGTTTGGGCATCCTGGTGTCCGGAGAACTCTTTCCCTTCTGCAGGGGCAGTTCTGGTGGCCATCATTGACTGATGATGTCCGGGATTATGTGGAGGCCTGTATGGTCTGTTCTCAAGCTTGAATCCCGTCCCTGAAACCCGCAGGTCTCCTGGAACCCAAGCCCACACCTTCCCGTCCCTGGACCCATGTAGCAGTCTACTTCCTGGTGGCTCTCCCCATCCCAGAGGGTAAGACAGTAATTCTCACTGTGCTAGACAGATTCTCAAAAGCTTGTCGTCTGGTTTCCACAGGGCTATTTCCTTTTCAGTTTGTGTTGGGGTACCAGCCAGCCCTGTTCCCATGGCAGACTCCCTCTAGCCAGGTTCTGGCAGTGGAAGACTAGCATCGAGATAGCGGCGATGTATGGCGGACCATCCAGGACCATCCTGCAAGAGAGCGCTGAGCAGTACAAGTGACAGGCAGATCGCCATTTAAAGACGCTTTCCTTTGTATCCAGACAATGGGTCTGGCTCTTGACATAGGACCTCTGGTTGAAAGCTCCCTAGAGAAAGCTAAGCCCATGCTATATTGGCCCGTTCAAGGTTTTGTGATGGGTCACGCCGGTGACATACCGATTGCAATTGCCTCCTGACATGCTGGTGCACCTTACATTTCATGTGTCTCTTTTTAAACCCTGTGTTACCTCCTTTCACCAGCCTGCTGTTTCTACAGATCCACCACCTTCAGTGCAGGGCAATGGGGACCAGGCGTATGCCGTTCGGTCCTTGCTAGATTCCTGCCGGTGACAAGGACGGCTGCAATACCCAGTAAGCTGGAAGGTTACGGCCCAGAGAAACAGTCTTCGCTGGGTGCGTATAACCTTCTACACCCCAATCTAATAACTGCCTTCCACAGGGATCATTCGGAGCTGCCAGCGCCTCGCCCTCAGTGGTGACCGCCTCAGCATAGGGCATCTGGTGCCGCCTGTAGGGGGGGGGGGTGCACTGTCACGTCCCCATTAGCCAACCCATCTGCAACACCTGCTGCCACTTGAGGGAATAACAGACAAAAGGCAGCCCTGGAAGTTCTTCCATGTGGAACCTCTGAGAAGAGCAATCACTGCCTCCTATCGATTGTTCCCTGTGTCTCACACTTCCTGGATTTCCTAACCTTTTACCTGTTCCTTTAACGACGAGTATATTGTTTCTCCCCGTGAAAGACATTTGCTGATCGTCTGATCTTCGCCTGTCCCTTGACTATTCTTTCGCCTGATCCCTCGGCAACAATAAAAACCCGTAAGCCGAGCTCTGTGCCTGAGTCCATCGCCTTTTTCCTCCGGACAACCATGACACCTACTCTATGAAAAACCAGAAGTACGGGGTTGCATCTGGCTCTTCCCTAATGTGTCTAGACAGGTAGTTGAAACCCACATGCTGTATATGCAGATGATGTGATGTGCTTACCTGTCCACTTTTTCCCCAACATAACAACACAAAATCAATAATCCAAAGATGGAACAAGAAAAACATACAACGCAACAGCATCAACAAGCCAAACAAGCACCACAAGACAATAGTCTGACGCTTTAGGGAAATGGTGCGGTTTTTAAGATGGCGGAGTTGCAAGATGATTGGTAACATGGAGGAACTGACAACAGGACTGATGCACTCAGCTGACTATCCATAGCCGACCTACTTCTAAAACATAGAACCCTCACTGGTGTACTGCATTATGAAATTTGCTTATCTGGGCACTCACAAATTCAGATAAATTTATTGATCTCTGTGATCGTAAATAACAAGTGTATTGCAAAAATCTCAGTTTTTTCAAGTACAAAAGTTAATTTCAAAGGATGTGATGTCTCCTGCACACTGTAAATTTGTACTTCCTGTAACTTCCATGTGTTTTCTCAAGAACTGCTTGCCCACTATGTTGTTCTGATTAGTCTGTTTGCATCTGCATTGATTAATCCTTTTCACAAAGAGAAAAAAATCCAGTATATTGTGTTTTGTAATGCAAGTGCAATGGTTAGTTTATGTGGACACTGCACATAACTGGCTTTGAATTCCCCAAAGTCTTTTTTTTATTTTTAGTGTTATCTATTATTGAACAATTTATTATCCAAAAAAAAAAAAAAAAAAAAAAAACTGGGGGGGTGTGGTGTCACAGTGGGTTTGGCCGGGTCCTGCTCTCTGGTGGGTCTAGGGTTCGAGTTCTGCTTGGGGTGCCTTGCGATGGACTGGCGTCCCGTCCTAAGTGTGTCCCCTTCCCCCTCCAGCCCTGCGCCCTGTGCTGCCGGGTTAGGCTCCGGTTCGCCGAGACCCCGCTTGGGATAAGCGGTTGTAGACATTGTGTGTGTGTGTGTGTCTGTGATTATCAAAAAATGATTAAATAAGAACACTTACACATTTATTATGCACTTACGAGATCAGGAGAACAGAGAGTCCCAAACAGGTGAGTTTTGAGATCCTTCTTAAATGCAAAGAGAGATTCAGCAGTTCTGAGTGAGAGGGGGCAGTCATTCCACCACACTGGAGCCAGAATCAAATACATCCCTTGAAACGCATTGTTTGTGTGAAAAAATATTCTCGTTTATCGTTAGTAATGGTAATTTGTCCTTAGTGATATGGTAATAATTCCAACATGTACTTTTTAGATTACGTTGAAGGTTTGGGGGGGGGAAATGTTGTTTTTATTTGGGAAATTAAGTAAGAATATTACCAACAGTGGTATTTAGTCTAACATCCCTTTTCGGCTCCCTCATGCTAATCACAAATTAATAGGCTACCAGCATGCTGCACATGCCTTGTGCTTCAACAGAGTAAATATTGCTGGGGTTCAGCTGTGTGTTCCATCACCCTGAGGGAGAACGCCCTCCCACTTCACATGTGGATGATTCTTTGCTTTTCCCTCTCCACAGTCAAGGAGCCATCTGCTACAAACCACAAGTTCAATTACTGCGAGGGGACTCTTTCGCCATTACTCACCAGGGGTCCGCTGGAGGGGAGCAAAAAGGACTTTTAATGACTTTAAAAGTGTAGAGGGTGATCAATAAGCTCCTAAAAGTCTCTGTCCTTTCCTTTCAAAAAGAACTGATATTCTGCCATTGAATTCAAATATATGCTAATGCATCAGTGAGACTGTGGAGTTTATATACAATGAAATTTAGCTATACATAACTATGAAACTATAAAAAGCAATACATTAAAATGTGCATATCTATGCAATTCATTTCCACATCCAAAACATTCTCTAAAATTTCTGAAAATGGCTGTATCATAGTGCCTGCGCCACTGGAATATACAGTCAAAAGAAAAAAAGTAGGCACACTGAAGAGCTCTTCTAGTTTATTCATACTTAACCATAAGTTTCACTTCAGGGACTGTGTGTCAGCTTAGTTGCAGTTATGAAGTTTATGGCATAATCTCATAGAGTTCTCAAAGTCTGATGTTCCACTGTAATGAAGTAGAGCAGTTTACACAGTCTTCTGCAATGATTTAGGACAGTTATATCAACTTGAATAAAAAAAATATCATCAGTATAAAGTGGCAGGGATGCAATAGATTCACACTTTTGTACCTTTGCAGTCTTTTGAAATATTTAAATGTTTAAAGTATCATTTTCTACAACTTTAGATTGATAGGTTAATACTGAATATTAACCGATATGTTGCTTGTGTGCTTATTTAGGTGATTCCTTTGTCCAAGGTGACTTCCAGGCTAAGAGAAATCAAGAGCTTTCCAGATAATAAGAGAATAAATAGATGATGACAACAGATAATGCATATTGTGTTGCATCTCACAAAAGATTAACCAATTAGTAATTCAGACACAATTGTTTAACAAAATAAAGTGAAAGAACATAAGAAAAATACAGATCAAAGGCTAAATCAAGGTATTAAGAAGACTTGAGTGTTAAGACCACATTATGGTACTTGACAGAGCTCATAAACAATACAGAGGAGATGTTAAGACAGTTTCAAGATAATGAATGAAGAGGTAACTTTTCAAACGCCACCAGAAAATCAGAAGACTTGTAGCACAGCTGATAATGAGGAAATGCTCTCTGGTGTTTTACACCAAGAGCAAATCATTTAGAGTTTTGTGAAAAAAAGGTTCCTGCCAGCCTGTAGGGTGTAAGTTGACAAAGGTTGTTTAATTGTCATTGGTCAATTCTTAATCGAAGCTGGAATTTGTTATAGGCTGCATTGAGTCGAACGCGGGCTTTTTCGTGCGAGAGCAAAAAGGTTCCCTACAGAAATTGTGACAAGAGCTGCTGTTCTGAATAAACTCTTTTATTTGTGCACTCAATGTGTTCCAGTGACATGTCTCTGAAAAACCTCCATAGAACCGTGTACCTTCCTTTCGGACACCACATGCTCATTCAGTGCTTTAGGAGCAAAAGGGTAGAACAGCCATGCCGTTCCTTTTTGCTTGGGGCGAGGAGGCACTGAGAAAAGGAAGGCGCAGGCAGAACAGTGGTTACACTCAGGAGAGGAAGAGACAAAAGGCAATACACTAGATGCCTAGATCAATTTCCAGAAGTGAATAGTCTTATTAGGAACAAGTTTTTCTTCGTACATTTTAAACAATTTTGACAAAAAAAAAAAAAACACTTACCTAGTTACTCCATCAGTAACTAAATGAGTTTGGTAGTTCTGTGTGGAGAAGACAATTTCACTTACCAAATCCTTCAAAGCTGTTGTGTGGATAGTTATCCTGAAATGTGACCTTTTTCTCTTCCCAATATGCACTTAATCAGCTTACAATGAAATCTATAAAAAATATACCCACCTGCCTATATGTGTCTTATGACCTACAAGAATGACGTATAGATGTTTCACAATGAATTTTACTGATGTTTCAATTAATTTTCAACAGAACGTTTAAGTAATAGGATTTTGTTTTTTGGGGGACTAGATAACTGCACTGTCTCCACATTGCAATTTAACTCCCAACTCTCAAGTAGCTCCCTAAATTGTAACAAGTATGTGAAAGTTAGGATGAGTCTGATGTACTTATGTACATTTACTAAATAAAACTTGGAAATAAGTATTTACAATAAGTCACTACCATCCATGAAGTGAGTACCAAAAAAATTTTGTAATCCAAAAAAATAAAGTTTCTTCAACAGAACTTGGATTAAGAAACAGTATTTTACCTACTTTCTCCTTCTCTAGAGCTCCATGTAAATGTTTCAAGTAATGGACAGAAGGAAAGCTTGCAGTAAGGCTTAAGTTTATCCTTTAAACTACAGTGAAGATTACCTTCGCACAAAGAGAGTGTTGCTTTTAGTGTGGATGCACAGAAATAAATTCTACAATCCGTGCAGAGAGTTGTGCGTACTTATGACCCTGACTCAGGCACATGGACCATTCTAACAGACAAGGACATGTGTTCGCAAATGACATATTCCAAGGCTTTCAAAATGTGTCACCCAGGGATTTCTCATTGCTTCCACACAGTATATACAGTTGCCTGCTGATTTGATTTGATCTAGTCAAAAAAATGGTTGACTTTTTAATCACCCTTCACTTTTCCTCTGGTCTTCACCTTAGTCCTAGCACTTCAGGGTGTTGTGGTTGAGCACATACATACATACTCTATATACCCGAATATACAGAAATAATGTAAAAAAAAAAAAACTAATAAATACAAAATCTTGAATATCTATACTTATTTTGTCAAATGATATTGTTGAAAAGATGACTTGAAAAATCAGCATTTGCTCCAAATGCCAGTTGTGAGCCCTTAGATTCACACACACACACATTTTCTGAACCACCTGTCCCATACGGGGTAGCGGGGAACCGGAGCCTACCCGGCAACACAGGGCGTAGGGCCGGAGGGGGAGGGGACACACCCAGGACGGGACGCCAGTCCGTCGCGAGGCACCCCAAGCGGGACTCGAACCCCAGACCCACCAGAGAGCAGGACCACGGTCCAACCCACCGCGCCACCGCGCCCCCGCGCCCCTGCCCTTAGATTCATTATCATAAATTTATTTACTCACTATCGATAACCACTTGCCCTACTGCTGGGTTGTGACATTCTGGAGCCTATCCTGGAAGCACAGGATACTAGGCTGGGCAAAGCTGAGCAGGATTCCAGACCAGGGTAGCAGTGTGACTAAGCACACATACACGTGTATTCAAGCAAAACAGGTAATAGTGTGACCAGTCCACCGGAAAAACGCATCTTTGGAGTGTGGGAGGAAATCATTGCACCTGGAGGATACCCATGCAAACTCCATACAGACTGAGTGGGAATCAAGCTAATTTCCAGTTCCACAGCCCAGACACTTTGAGGTACTCATACTGCCTGTTCTGCTGTCATGCCACTCTGACATAAATTTCAATAAGCAAAAAAGATCCATAATTTAGCTTCAGTGTTTCTTGGAGTACTTTTCTTGTGGTGTGCATTTGCTTCTTAGATAACTGACAAAAATCCACAGAAGTAGTACAGATAAAGTATTACAAAGTTCGAATAATCAAAATGTTATGGAGGATTCTCCTCAAAAATCTTTTTTTATCTGCTGATTTTCCTGGAGGGTTGCAGTGGTACAACAGGCTTGCCAGATCCAGCTTTCAGGTGGATCAGGGGTTCAAGTCCTGCTTGGGGTGCCATGTGATTGACTGGCATCCTGTTCTGGGTGTGTCGCTTCCACCTATAGCCTTGCACCCTGTGTTGCTGGATTAGGCTCCAGCTTGCCACAACCCTGCTCAGCACATGCAGTTTCAGACTGTGTGTGTGTGGGATTTTCCTGGAGATTTATTACACACACACATTGTCAGAACCACTTGTCCCATACAGGGTCACGGAGAACCGGAGCCTACCCGGCAACACGGGGCGTAAGGCCGGAGGGGAAGGGGACACACCCAGGACGGGACGCCAGTCCGTCGCGAGGCACCCCAAGCGGGACTCGAACCCCAGACCCACCGGAGAGCAGGACTGCGGGCCAACCCACTGCGCCACCACACCCCTCTAGATTTATTACATTTACATTTATTTATTTAGTATTATCAGCCCACACACCTCATTCACCAAGGTGACTGCAACAGACGGAGGCGGACCTGGGTAGGTGCACGGTTACTGCCAGTGTTTATTGACAGAAGTGCACAGGAGAAGACAAAGGGTTAGAGAATGGAGGAACCGGGAACCGATGGGTTGGGGCAGTGTTCCGGGGACGGCTTGCTTTGGCCAGGGGCTCGTGATTGGGGTTTCGGGCATGCTTGGGCTCGGGGACAGGGTTTGTGTTGGTCAGAGTCTCTCGGGGTTTGTCTCTCTCTTCTCTCTCTCTTCCTTCACTGGCGGGTCCGGGGGAATAAATAGAGACAGCAATCAGTCCCAGTTGCGGCTGTCTTACTTCGGGCTCCGTCCCCCCTTCCCTGCCACCTCAGAGTGCTACAGTGACTTACACTGCTAGTACTGTACACTACTTATAACTTATAAACTAATACTAATACTATAAACTTATAACTGCAAAACTATAATGACATTTATTTGGTTTGGACATTGCTGGTTGAAAATAGCAGCCATCACCACAGTCTATCAACATGAGAAGTAAGACATGAAAATACACACCTGTTTCCAGCCCTACCAGTCCAACACCCCTGTTGAGGCAGATTTGCTATAAAGTATCAGCAGATACACAATTTCTCATTAATTCAAAGTGATACTTTTTACTGCAATGCTAGAGTGCAAAAGCTTTCGTGAGGAAGATATAATAACCTTTTCCTAAAATGGAAAGTAAATAAAGCATGAAGATCAAAAAAAAAAAAAACAAATCTCGAAGCATTTGAAACTAAGTTCAGTCTATTAAAACAGAAACTTTGTTTACATTCCCTAATATCAGAGAGAACACAAGACATGGAACATTTGATTGCTTCATTAAGGCAACATCAGGACATTGCTTTACAAAACCATAGTTTGACATTACAGATTAACTGCATGTTAATTTACCTTTAATGTCCTCAGATGTATTATAAATCAATGCAGATGTACTTTCTTTTTTCTCGTTATAATTTCCCTTATTGATTGTGACTAATTATACTGTATATACAGCATAATATGAGTTTCTCATCTTCACACTTGGGTTCTTTGTACATTTGTCAGGCAGATGTTTTGCTCTTTCTCATGGTTTCAGTATCAAACAGCATTAACAAAGCAATGGGGGTCTGTGGCAGTCAGGAAAGGAAACTAAGGTTTTAGACACCTAGACTGGATGCTTTAAGTTAAAAATGTTCCTCAGTCTTTCCATGAAATACACCACCACTGGAAAGTAGAGCTGCAGCAGGTTTTGGAATGAAAGCTTATTGTATTTCTTCAGAAACAGAAACCTTCATCATGGTCCATTGCAAATTGTTTATCGACATGGAAAAGATACTTTGGGTTTGCCCAGCTCAGTTACACATTTATAGAGTGCAGCTGTATGGATATGCTTTTCACCTGTGTAGCCTCTAGTAAATAACACAAACATAGACAAACATTGTCTGCCAATAAAGGGTATTTTCTATAAAAAAAAAGAATGTCTAGATGCCAGTTTTTTTCTTTTTTTTTCTTTTTTGCAGTTATTCCGTAGTAGATTCCAGTTGTGTTGTCAGTGTTCAAATGATCAATTTTCTAATGGAAAATTAACTTGCTAACAAATTATCAACACATGAATTCAACACTGAATTTTAAAAATGTCACCTTTTCTGAATGTCAAGCCAAAATACCTGTTGATTACTCACCGAAGGAGAAATTGTAATCTAAGAAAAAAGTAATTGACATCATCAATCAGCCTGACAGCTCATAGTAAGATTCTGACCTGGAAAAGTTGTCAGTGGTGCTCCATAGTAGCAACTCTTGCACTGTAGTCCCTTGAAATGGGAACCTTATTGTTTGTAAGGTTCACCATTTGTAACAGTGACACAGAACAAACAAATACACATACACTGGTTGAAACTGCTTATCCCAAGTGGGGTTGCGGCGAGCCAGAGCCTAGCCCGGCAGCACAGGGTGCAGGGCTAGAGGGGGAGGGGACACACCCAGGACGGGACGCTAGTCCATCACAATGGCACCCGAAGTGGGACTCGAACCCTGCACCCGCCAGAGAGCAGGAACCAGCCAAGCCCACTGCGCCAGCACACCCTCCCCAAAACAAATACATTGACAAGTAAATATACAGTACAAATAATCCTTGTAACACAGTAGCGTAATATGTATAATAGATCTTTTATAGCTGTTTTAATGAAACAACAACTTTATCTCACTTCACATATACTTCCGTCAACAAAATGTCGAAGAAGAAGAAAAAGAAGAAGAATCTTTTGTGTTAGTAGATCTATAAGTTTATTTTATTACACTTTTACAAGTTTATTTTATTACACTTACATTGTGCTACCAATTTTTAATGAAAACTTGAAAATCAATCTGTAAAAATATGAAAGGAAGAAGTTCATGGCATTAAAAATGTGTTATCCTTTTACTCTAATTTTATTTTAAGTTATTAATTACTAACTAATTATTAATTTTCTTACTCTAATTTACTCTAATTTTATAATATAATACTTGAATAATACAACTTAAAAAAAATGGATTGGAGCTCAAAGACACAATGAATGGAAAGCATTTATCATGATATTCAATCTCATCACTTGAATGCTGACCGCAAGTCCAACAAAGTGTTATGCTAATTAAGTCAAAGTGATGATACCACACACACTATCTAAAACCAGTTGTCCCGAGCGGGGGTCGCGGCAAGCTGGAGACTAGCCTGGTAGCACAGGGTGCAGGGCTGGAGGGGTAGGAGACACACCCTGGACTGGATGCCAGTCCATTGCAAGGCACCCCAAGCAGGACTTGAACCCCAGACCTGCCAGGGAGTGGGACCCAGCCAAGCCTGCTGCACCCCCCAGCTGTGATACCACTGATTCTGTTTTATTTATTTCTCTACGATTACATTTACATTTACATTTGTTCATTTAGCAGATCCTTTTGTCCAAAGCGACATACATCTCAGCAAAAGTGCAGTTTATGCATTACATTAAGAGAAAGAGACATAGCTGCAGAACTGCGAGTCAAGTAAACCTAATCTGTTGCCTAGCACTTGCTGCACCGAGATCCATCGTCCAAGTAGGTGCATAAAACACAGGATAGACAAATCCTGAAACCCTCCTACCAATTTTTTTTTTTTTTTTTAATTAATATTAGAAGATACACAAGCAAGCAAAAACAATGTCAGAGTAGTGGCTGAACAAAGGCTTTATCTGGCGATGCTCATGAAGTTATGGTGCATGAACATTTACACCGTACATGAGCCGGAGAAATCTTGGGCAAAATGGGTTTGGAAAAGGTAAATTTTCAGACCCTTCTTGACTGTAGACAGAGTTTCTGCAGTTCTGAGTGAGAGAGGAAGGCCGTTCCACCACAACGGAGCCAGAACCGAGAACCTCTGCGCTTTACTTTTCGTGTGCGGGACTACTAAGCGAGCAGAAGTATACAAGCGAAGGGCTCTAGCTGGGTTGTAGTGGTTGATCAAGACCTGTAAATAGCTGGGAGCAGTTCTATTGATGCATTTGTAGACAATAACCAGGTTCTTGAATTTGATTTGGGCAGTTATAGGAAGCCAGTGCAGAGAAATGAGAAGAGGAGATACGTGAGAACGCTTCATTCAGCAAATTAAACACAACTCATGCAGCAGCATTTTGTAGAAGCTGCAGAGGTTTGATAGCAGTAGCAGAAGGCCACACAGGAGAGAGTTGCAGTAATCCAGACGGGAAGTCACAATGGCCTGGACAAGTAGTTGGGCAGAGTCAATTGTGAGGTAGGGACTGCTCCTTCGAATATTATGCAGGATGTATCTATCTGCAGGACCGGGTGGTGGATCTGATGTGCTGAGAGAAAGACAGACTCGTGTCATTCGTTACTCCCAGATTCTTAGCCAAGGAGGTAGGCAAGATAAGTGAGTTGTCCAGTTTGATCGATAGATCATGACAGGATGACGGGCCAGCTGGGAGGTAAAGAATCTCTGTTTTGGAGAGGTTGAGTTGGAGGTGGTGATCAGACATCCACAAAGAGATGTCCGACAGGCAGGCAGCAATGCATGCGGAGATGTCTGACGCACCAGGTGGAAAGGAAAGGAAGAGCTGAGTATCATCAGCATAGCAGTGGTATTTGAATCCATGGGAGGCTATGATCGGACCAAGGGAGGAGGTGTAGATCGAGAAGAGAAGAGGACCCAATACCGAGCCCTGCGGAACACCGATTAAGAGAGGCAGAGGAAAAGAATGAGAGCTCCGCCAGACCACTTGATAGGATCTGTCAGATAGGTAGGACTCAAACCATCTTAATGGCATACCTTTGATCCCAAGCTGGTTAAGAGAGGAGAGTAGAATTAGGTGGTTGACTGTGTCAAATGCTGCAGACAGATCGAGGAGGATGAGGACCGAGGAGAGGGAGACGGCTCTAGCGGCTTGGAGAGCATCAGACACCGCCAGACGGGCTGTCTCAGTGGATTGACCAACTTTGAAACCAGACTAATAACCATCGAGGAGATGGTTCCAGGTGTGGAAATCAGACAGTTGATCACAGGCTGTCCGCTCTAGGGTTTTAGACAGGAAAGAGAGGAGGGAGACAGGTCTGTAGTTTTGGACCAGATTGGGATCCGGGGAGGGTTTCATTACAGAGGTGAAATGAGAGTGGTTTTGAAGGCAGCTGGGAAATGGCCAGAGGAGAGTGAAGAGTTGATGATCTTAGAGATGAAGGTGTAGAATTGTGGGGAAATGTACTGTAGGAGTGACGATGGGATCGGGTCAAGTGAGCAGACGGTGGCTTTGCGCAGCATCATGAGGTCAAAGATTTCCGATTCAGAGAGCGGCTTGAATTCAGAGAGGACAGCTTCGCAGGGAGGTCTAGCATGAACCGGGCAGGTTGATGCTGAGAACTTGTAAGTGATTATCAAGTCATGTAGGCTCCCGCGGCCATTGTCATTAGACTGGAATTTAGCATCTTTTGGAATAGACCGCATTGTCATAGAGACTAATCCCAACGTTTCCTTTCCTATGTTGGAAACATCCTCAGGGTTCTGCATCGTAAACCGTTAGATGTTGTCTTCACAGATCATTGATGTAGTCTGTTAAGTTGATTGAGGAGTTCGGGTATTTATAGTGGTTGGTAGACGGGGCTGTAGTCAGCGAGTGGTGCAGTTGGATCGTGTATCTGCCGGAGAGCAGGGTCCTATTGTCAGACTCCCTTGAGGGGCTGTACTAGCCAGGGGCAGTTCGTCTATTGGCTGTCCAGCTTTGAGGTGGTTTGATGATTGGTCCGTGGTGTATCTGGTGGAGATAGATGAGATTCGTGGAGTGCATGTTTGTGACAACTTGAAACCATCTTCTTTGTTAAAGTTGTCTGGACGCTTTTCTATTTCTATGGCTTCTTTAACCAATCTGCTTCTGTAGTTGGAGACTGGTGCCAGTACCCTTGTTTGCTCAAAGTTTACTACGTGACCAGTCTCTAGTGAGTGCTCCGCTACTGCAGACCTGATGTTATTGTTTTTGGTTGCCCAGATGTGTTCCTGTAAGTGCGTGGAGATGAGTCATCCCGTTTGTCCTACATAGATTTTGCCGCAGCTACACGGAATCTCATAGACTCCACTGGTTTTTAATGGCAGTTTGTCCTTGCTAGATGGGGGCAGTGATAGATACAGCATGCCATTCAAATGAGGACAGATAATGCAAATGAAGAGGAAGAATAGAGTATTCCCACCAGGGAGAGATGAGCAGGAAGGAGGAACGAGGGGTGTGAGAGAAGGAATAGTTAGTGGAGAGTGCTGCAGGTGTGGGTGAGTTGTCTGGGGTGATCCAGGTTTCTGTTAGAGCCAGGAGGTCCAGTGAGAGAGGCATAGGCTGGTATGAAGTCAGCCTTTCTCATAGCGGACCTGGCAGTTCCTGAGTCCCATGAAGGAAGTAACGCAAGATGGAAGGTTTGACAGGTGAGGATAGACCATGTTACTGTAGCAACGAGAGCACCCAGGTCTCCGGCGGTGGCAAAGTCGCACAGCTCGCTTACCACAGAAGACTTTGATGGTCGACATGTTGGGCGCATGATCCCTTGTGGACATCTGTTTGGATGGCCTTCCTCGGTGGACTCCTGCAGGTAGACTCCCTTGTCTTTGCACCCCGAGTCTTAGCACGAAGAGGCTGCCGGTACTGCTGCTGCTACGGATCACCAGCCACTACTTAAACCGGCTACCGTCAGTCAGCGGAGATTCCTAATCGAAACCGAAACTACTCCAACAATGGCGACCAAAACAAACAACCAAACAGATGCGATTAATCAAACCACCGAGTCATACCCATTCCCTGCTACAGGACACAGAAATGATCCGGAGAATGTTCGCTCAACAAACCACTAAATACTATTTAACAAACAAATTGATTACAGTGCCACACAACACTACACAGACACACAACCGATTCGTCTATCAGCACAGCTACTTAAGACGAATGCGTATCGGGAAAAAAGTGATAGCATAACAACTACACTTACCTGAAACACCACGAACAGCAGTGATGGACCTCCCAAACAAAATACAATGCACAAAATATATACTTGCCCAAGATGCATTTCTGTCTGTGCATCAGCTGAAGACTTCCAGTGATCTTGGACTATATATAATGTCACACATTCCATGTAAATTTTATCTACAAATTTTTACTAGATTTTGTGAAGGGTACCCCACACACACACACACACACACACTTTCAGAACCGCTTGCCCCATACGGGGTCACGGGGAACCAGAGCCTACCCGGTAACACAGGGCGTAAGGCCAGAAGGGGAGGGGACACACCCAGGACAGGACACCAGTCCGTCGCAAGGCACCCCAAGCGGGACTCGAACCCCAGACCCACCAGAGAGCAGGACTGTGGTCCAACCCACTGCACCACCGCACCCCCACTGAAGGGTACCAATGTGTGCCAATTACAGATTTGGGAATAGCTGGGTATTTTTCTCTGAAAAAACACAAAAGTGGGGTTCAGAGTGCCAAGGTGGAAAGATGAACTTTTAACAGAAAGCAAATAAGCTATTATGAAGAGTTCATCTTGAAGACTCCAGCATTATCTTCACAATGCTTTGTGGAGGTCTTCCCTATAGCAACTAACTGTTGCAGTGTATTCTATGGCAGATCTTTGGGAGTCCAATCATTCCTGGCTGATGCATGGTGCTAGGGTCCTGCAGCAGTGGGAAATTTTCCGCATGCCAAAAAGTTAGAGCTAGAGTTAAAGCAAGCTGTCACAAGTCTAAAAAGCACAGCATTAACAAAAAACCAAAAACACTAAATGTCTCCCTAATCCAACAATATATCCTGCATATTTATCACTCCCATGTATTTTTCATTTCAGAAGTAATTTGTGTCTAGTCAAAAATAAACAATGAAAATGAACTCTCATGCCTTCTTTATTCAGTTTTGAACTTCATCTTACATTAATGTACACACTATAATTGTTTGAGGTGTAAACTGAATACACAGGGGGTGCAGTGGCGTAGTGGGTTGGACCAGGTCATGCTCTCTGGTGGGTCTGGGGTTTGAGTCCCGCTTGGGGTGCCTTGCGATGGACTAGTGTCCTGTCCTGGGTGTGTCCCCTCCCCCTCTGGCCTTGTGCCCTGTGTTGCTGGGTTAGGCTCTGGTTCCCCATGAACCTGTATGGGACAAGTGGGTCAGAATGTGTGTGTGTGTGTGTGTGTGTGTGTGTGTGTGTGTGTGTGTGTGTGTGTGTGTGTGTGTGTGTGTAAACTGAATACAAACATACAAAGACAGAGATATATTGAAAAGATAGATACAGACACTGATGGTGCTTGTCCCAAGCAGGGTTGCGGTGAGCTGGAGCCTAACCTGGCAGTGCAGGGCACAGGGCAGGGGGGGAGGGGACACACCCAGGATGGGACACCAGTCTATCACATGGCACCCCTAGTGGGACTCAGACCCACCAGAGAACAGGCACAGGCCAAACCTGCTGTGCCACCACACTCCCCCATCTTGAAAAATACTAATTTCCTCAATATAATCTGGTCCCTACCATTCCCTTGCAGTTTTGTGGGTGTACTGTAACACATATGACTGCCCCACAGCAGACTAGCATCCCATCTAGGGTTAGATCTTCCTCATGCTCTGTGCCTTCCGGGACTGGTACTGGGTTAACACGACTTTCATTGTGCGCAAATTCTAAAAATGAAGAGAAGAACTGAGAGACATGTTCCCTTGCATGGTTTAGGGATTCAACACAGTGTACTCCTCCTGCATGTACAATACGATGGACCAGTGGGATGGGTGGAGGTCAGATTTTGACTTACTACTTTCCTCCTCAGTCTGTCCATGGAAAAATAGACCGCAGGTAACAGTCTGCATGTAACTGCATTCACTTTACTGTGAGGGTTCAGAAACATTCTGGAGAATGGAGCTCTCATACCTACATGTTCCATTTTCCAACAATCTCTGCTGTCACTCTACCCCCTCTACGCAAGGAGGCCCCTCCTTTAGGACGAATACATACTTTGACAGACACAGTAGCGTATTTTGCTTAAGACAAAACATAATCAGCCATTAGAAGGATGGGACTGGACAGCCACACTGCATAGTATTTTCAAGACAGGTATCTTTAATAAGAATCATCTTTATGACAACGAAAAATGCTCTGCACCTTTTTATAATTTTGATAAAAGTGCATTTATGGAGGAATTCAAAGAGCTACCATCAAAAACACAGCCGCCAGAAGCATTAATGAATAATATACCTCAAAAGCGGTTTAAAGTAAACATTCCTCACAAATCCGAGGAGGTGTGTCTCAGAAGAACAGCTGAATTGCTCTTCCACCAAACCCCAGCTGCCTCTCTCCACACCAGTTTTACATGAATGAACTCATAAACAAGGACTCTCAATAGGGAGTTAAGTTAGTCTCTGCAGAATCTTCTATACACCTTCTCATCCAGGTACCTAAGATTGGATCAGTTTACCTCCATGATTATGTGAGTCTCAATGTGTGAATCACCACCTTTCCGTGGAAATAAATTCCACCCATGTGTTACCACCATTCTTTCTCCCTGTACTGATTGGACACAATTAATTCCACTGACAAACATCAGAATATTTGCCATCTGTGACTACATTATATAAATTGATGTGAGCCAGAGATCACATTTTACTTGATAATTTGAGCTGTTTCATTTCTGTTGTTACAACAGCCTACCTTTACACTGCAAACATTTAAGATGTTTGTACAATCTAACACATTCTCTGAAAGCTGAATATTTAACCAAAAAATCCAAGGGAAGCGAAGTACAAGACAAAAGAGAAAGTGGTGAAATTCACTAGGTCCAAGGCTCCAATGTGTTCAATGACTCTTGATGGAGAGAATGTGGAGGTGGTGGGTATGTATACGTACCTGGGGGTGCACTTGGGGAGCAGGCTGGAATGGACCTGCAACACTGAGGAACTGTACCAGAGAGGTCAGTAACTTTCTGATGAGGCCCAGATCGCTGTTGTGGATGTTTGTCATACCTTTTGTAATGGTGCCATCTTCTTTGCAGTTGAAGCTGGAAAATACCTTTTTCTAAGTTATTCCAGTAGATCAGTAACTGATTAAATAAATAGACCTTGAGGATCTAAGGTCCTGGGCTCTGTGTAGGAAGTGGTTCATAAAAGACTCATAAACATACTCCTATCTATCTATCTATCTATCTATCTATCTATCTATCTATCTATCTATCTATCTATCTGTTGTCTGCTTGTCAGTCTGTCTGTATTTATTTTAGCATTACATTGTTATTTGAAAAGTAAGCAACAGCCACCACAACTTGTAGTTCAGCTTTATCTTAAGCCTTATAATGGATCTTACAGATCATGTAACTTAGCAACTTTAGTGATGAATGAAACATATTGCTGGTAAAACAAATATTTCAACAGCCTGTATAACACTGTATGTAATGGTAGTGGTTATACAGTGGTTTTAACAAACTGTAACAGGCAGTATTACAGATTTATGTCATTAGTTGTCATGTAAGTGACTGTCAGATTAAGGTTAAAGTTGTCTAGCCAAATATCAAATGCATTGGTGTTATCACCTCTCTGGAGAGGGTAGTGAAAAATTGAGCTGCCAACTGCCTCCAAATTAAAGCATCTTCTTGTTTGTGAAAATTTCCTTAGGCTAAAAGATGACCCTGGTCATCAAGGGTAATTTACCCAATTATGTTGTTGTGGGCACAGGTGGATTAAAGCTGTTAGAGAGCCTTAAAACAAAGTAAATGGCATGTAATATCACAATAAATCTTTTCTGTAGCACAGCAGCAGTGTCTTGAAGACCATCCTTACTGCTCCTTCTTACTACTTCTCAGCATGAAGTTAAAACTGTTCTTCCTTCAATTGCAGCTTCACAACAGAAAGGCACGTCAGTTATTAGATAAAAGACAATAAAGCAATCAAATTTATTAGCTAAAGATGTTTTTTTTTTTTCTTCCCAAATGCTGTCTCTTTCCATTCACCCGGAAAGGACGCACAGAGTCAAAGACAAAACCTGCTTTGTTTGTAAAGTCAGCATGATGAGTAATGTACCATGTCATAATGGACAAAGTCAAGCCTCTCAGTATTAATTAGAACCACTCAAACACGTTAACTATAAATGACTTTGTTTGGAGCCTGGGGATATGATACTGTAAATGCATTAATTTAATATGTTAAAATGTGAATAAATTAAATGATACTAAATATGTCAGTGCATCTGACTTATGATCACTGCATTTCACTTTCAGTGCTGAAGCAGTATATTCCAAAACAAATAAACAAACCAATAATCAACCACAACAACAATAATAATGCACTGTATATCTTGTTTTTGGAGATAATTGCAAGTCTTGTCCTTGAAGCTGAATGGGAATTCATAAACAAAGTGTCTAATTTTAATTACTGTTCTTTATTCAAAGAACATGTATTTATTGTGCAGGAAAACAATGATCATTTGAAGCTGACTTCAGCGTGAAGCTTTGAAGGGCAGATTAAAAGAGGAGCAGGTCGATGTTTTGAGAGAGAAGAGCCAACTATTGTAGAGGGAAAATAAAATATGAATAAAGCCCCCAACAAGATATAGTTCCGATGACAGCAAACTTTATGTTTGTGGAGGCATTGAATAAACTGTCAAACTTGTGCAGTCACTAGATTTTCAACATTAATTGTCTTGTGACTCATTTATTTTGTAATAAAATGAATCCATTTTTTTCTTGCTCACTTCTGCATCAGGGTAAAGGTAGATTTTTCTTTTTTGTTCTACATACAAAGGGGATGGACAAGATTTAATCATAAGAAATAACAGAAAATCATATAAGAAACAACAAAAATTTTTGGAATGACTGACCTTCTGGAACATCAGGGGCAAAAAGTTAAAGATAGTGTTATATACAATACATTAAACCCAGAACAGAGTCCCCCAAACAACAGTTTTAATTTTGAATATTGAATTTTCTTCAAGCCTTTCTGGGATGCTGATTGAGCTACTTAGATTGTATGGCAGGTCCAGGAGACAACCCTTAGCACAACAACAAGAGGCATCCTCAGATGTCCTCCTGCCTCATCATCCTGAACTGTTGTAATGTAAACAGACTCATTTGCACTTCCTGAGTCATTCTTCCAGCGTTGTCATGGTCTGTTTACATAAATGGCTGTTTGGTTGGAATCCGACCTGGAGTAGCCACTGGGGCAAGTTTCAGGGCAAGCCTTGCATGATGTGCAAAGAAAGAATTGTTTGACTATGACCTTGACAAATTCCCACATAGAGCCTGGCATGCCATAGACAGGTCAGCAGGAGTCAAGCTGCTTCACAAAGCCAAGCTAATGTTTGGGGTTGAAAAGCAGACAGGGTCTCTGGAGGACAGAGACCAGTTAACCTCATGGTCACCCACACTGCAAGACTTCTCTCATTTGTTTCTGATTCAAAACCCTTTCTCTTATTTGGCCAGAAATCAGCAGAGAGATCTGTGGTTAAACCTTCCCTGTGTTCTTGCATTGTTCCAGTCTGGAATGACTGACTGAGGATTGGAAGAAAAGGTGCTGTGATAGGTGCAACTTCACAATCACCTCTGTGTTACTATGAGTTTTCAATGGCTGGAGATCTGATATAAGAATGCAACAAAGCTATAGTTTTACGAGTGCAACAAATTACACTTCTCTGGCCAAATAATAAAGAAAATGTACACAAGTGCTACTGGTAAGGGGGTGCGGTGGCGCAGTGGGTTGGACCACAGTCCTGCTGTCCGGTGGGTCTGGGGTTCGAGTCCTGCTTGGGGTGCCTTGCGATGGACTGGCGTCCCGTCCTGGGTGTGTCCCCTCCCCCTCCGGCCTTGCGCCCTGTGCTGCCGGGTAGGCTCCGGTTCCCCGTGACCCCGTATGGGACAAGCGGTTCTGAAAATGTGTGTGTGTACACAAGTGCGCACTCACACACTTTAGGATTCATCATACAGTCTGCCATCGCCAGGGAAGGACATGAATATAATATAAAGGAACATATAAGTAAATATATTTGTGGTATTGTACTTTATTAATGAATCTTATTGTCTTCTATTTTCCAAAAAGAGACATTTTTTAATTAACAATAGTAATATTTTTTTCAGCTTAATATGAGTTCATCAACATGTTTTGAGTTACCCATAAGATAAACTAAACCAACAACCACCTTACTACAAGCTGCCAAAAACTCCCAAACATCCCATATCATTTCACGATCCCAAAATTCCTCAACATTCAACATAACTGTTCTTACCTTGTTGTGCAGGTGCATTCTTCTGAACACCAAAAAGAGAAGACACAACTTTTTTATCTGAGTAAACATTTGATTGATGCTAAGAGTAGCCCATGCAATGATGTGTTGAGTGACACGTGTCACAGATGGCAATGAATGACTTGATTCTGATTGTTCAGTTTCTGAGCAATAAAATTTGGATACACTTGATGTATTGTTGTATTTCTAGTTTTAAACAGGAACATAAAGTATGTAATTTTCTTTATGCTAAACAAATTCCAGCCACCACTGCATCAGACAGTATTTTAATTCCCTCATTGTATTATCTCTGAAGTATAGCGTCATATTCCATTTAACACAAGTAGACTTTATCTTGCGTACCTCTAATAAGCTTTGAATGGAGCCATAAAATGCAACATATTGTATGTGATGTTTGCAGTTTTGGAAGCTGCATGAATGAACAAACTCTGCAACAAATACCAGACAAATTCATACATTTCACATGAAACAGACTGATATCAATACATCTGTACTAAAGAAACAAGTTAAAAGAAAAATGTCAGAGAATTCTTTCTATCTCACAAATATGCACAATTAAAAAAGAACTTACTTGAGGAGACCATAGAGAAGTTACACAGATAAGGTATGCAGTATTTAACAATATACTAAGTGTCTGTCAAGGCTGGTCTTCACCTTAGGTAAATCCTGTAAACAACTGGGCATTAAGGACAGCACGAAACCAAGCAGGGGTTTAAAACTGAACTAAGTGAGATCTACGTGAGTCATGCCTTGTTACCAAGGGAGATGGAGTAATCTCTTGGTGTCCACTAAGTAGCAAACAGACATTTTCACCCGATGAGGTTGAAGCCCACCTTTCCTCACCTCCCAGGTATCCAAGTAAATCTTTGGAAATTAGTCATACTCATGGCATCTGCTAAGGTGGTATGAAAGGAAGGTAAGAAATTAACCTCACTGTGGGGGTATAGACGACGGATGGAGGCAGCAGTGGAGAATTGAAGTAGTTGGACCAAAAAAGGTTTATTTTTTTTTTTTACTAAAAGGTGTTCTTCAAAACACATTAACCCCAGCCAAATACAAAACAAACATTAAATTACAAAGAACATGAGGCCTATGAGCCATGGGCTAAACCCCTTGCATCAACAGCAATGCATAGCTCTCCTATTCACTGCATGAGAGTCTGTCTGCATAAGTTTGCATCAATTGGCAACTCTCCTAGTAACCTAATACAAACTTATATAGCAGTAACTCCACCCTTCTGATTATACCATAACAGCCTCAACTATTCCAAAATACATTTCCCCAAAAATTACATCCAACATAAATACTAAAACATGCATATACATGTACGTACATACACACACACACACATTTTCAGAACCACTTGTCTGAACGGTGGGTTGGACTAAGTCCTGCTCTCCGGTGGGTCTGGGGTTCGAGTCTGGCTTGGGGTGCCTTGCGATGGACTGGCATCCTGTCCTGGGTGTGTCCCCTCCCCCTCCAGCCTTACACCCTGTGTTGCCGGGTTAGACTCTGGCTCCCTGCAACCCCGTATGGGACAAGCGGTTCAGACGGTGTGTGTGTAGCATAACTCTTAGAGAAAGTGCAAACCTGATATTTAAACCATAATTGATAATGCTACCCAAGGTCAGTATCAATAACTGACTAGTATTTCCACAAGCTATTTATGTATTTATGTCCAGATTTTGGAGATGGCAGCAACTGAATGAAAAACTCAATATTTTATCGACTTTTTGTGTACACAATATGGTATGCCTTATTGGAATTCCATTTCTCTAACAAGGACAAAGGTTTAAGGCATGAACTGCAGTCTGGGATAAGATTTTGTGACAGGATCAGTCTTTCTTGCAGCAACAAACAATCACTGTACAGTTACTATTTCATATCTATCAAATAGCTGCCATTACTTCAGCAAACAGTTTTCTTGTTAAGTCACGTACAAGGCAGTACCCATCAGAAAAGCAGTAGGTGAATGCTACAAAAGCAGTTGTCATCGACCCATGAGATGAAGATTTCCCACACTGCACTGGGTCTGGAACTGGGAGGTTCACAGGGCTGAATTCTCCCCTCGAGATCCTGCCCTCACTCTTGCAAAGCACTCATTAGACCCCACCTTCTGCCATCACTGAGAGGAAAGCAGACATTTGCTTCTTAGTACGTCTGTTCAAATAGACCAAATGGACCTGATCACTGCACCATGCGTCTTCAGCAATGGTCTCCACTACAGGCCAGGAGACGAAGAATTAACGCTATTACTGAGACCTAGGGTCACATTCTGGTGAGAGCACCAAATAGAAGGTAGGGAAATCAGGGAAAGAAAGGAAATGTAACCTACCAGCACAACTGACAGCACTCCATGCTTCTCTTTATGTACATAAGGTTGTGGTTCCAATATGTAGTCTTAGCTGGTTCATGCATGCTAACTGCTTAAAATTCTTCTTGTGTGACATTGTATTTGTAAAAAATCTGTCCCTTTGGTGAGAAAACATTGAAAATGTTATATTTGAAAAGACAGCTACTTAGAGTAACATAAACTGAACACAAAATTACATTAAAAATAGTATTTTAGCTGATTATTTACAAAAGCATTTAACGTGAAGTACATAGTTGAAATTCTCTGACCTTGAATATGAATACCTTTCCTAGCTTTCACACGAATGAGTACTAAAAAGATTGTACCAATTTGATGAGGTTCTCTCTTCTCTGGAGTATGCACAAGAAAGTGATTTACTTTTAACATTTTTATATGAGGGGCATGTGGGGTTTTGAACACATCTGCTCTTGCAACAGTGCTTCTATCAAAGTGAAAGTGAAAGTCCAAACTATGGGTATTACTTGCACACAAGTGAGCCCTTTCTTGTCATCAGGTGATCTGGGATGAGAGGGCTGAAAGGAAGCCTGCATTCTGTAAGTGTGACTCACATCATGGGCCATATGTGTGACACTCTGAGTGTTTCTACGCACACTCACACCTGTTGTAAATTGCCCAGTGGGTGTATAATGATACAGTGATGTATCTCAGGTCCAAACTACTAAAAGTAGAATTGTGGGGCAGCATGTGATGTAGTGGTTAGGGCTGCTGTTTCTGGACTCAGAGGTCACAAGTTCAAATTTCACCTCCTACTGTGATATCCTTGATCAAGGCACTTGCCCAGAATTCCTCTAGAGAAAAAAAATTACTAAACTATGTGAATTGGTAACATTGTAAACTGCCATAGGGAAAAAAACAAATATTAGTTTAAAGAATGCATGTAATTTGTGGATGTTGGAGCTGATGTTCTTTCGATGAGAAATCGTTGGAGTTTCAAAAAAATGCAGATTTATTTCAGCTGAGATGCAATCACGTGTGCACACATTTACAAAAAAATATATGACTGCACTGATGTTAAAATGCCCATGTGTTCTGTTTGCTTACACATGCACCCAACATGTCTCTGTTTCATCTTTAATACACTCTGAAATTTGTTTATCAGCATGTTCTTAAAACAAAAATGTCACGGTCGCAGACAGGAGACAGGAGGTAGGGTTTGGACCCAAGTGCAGGTGCTGTTGTTTGGTGCCAAAACACAGGAGCAATCAGAGACTGAGGTCGGGGACAGGCGAGGATCTTCCAAGGTGCGAACATCGTTTTAAGGTGTGAAGCAATACTCCAGAAACCGGTCAACAATCCGAGGTCAATAAGCCAGGAGAAGCAGGAACTGTAAACAGGGAATAGGGTACTGGGAAAACAAGACATCGAATGAACAAGCCAAAGGATGGGCGTTGTAGATTCCGCACCTTTTGCTGTGTTGACACTGCTTTTATACCGGGCCGTGCTAATGGGCAACAGGTGCTATCTCTGAGCTGGTGGATGTGGGGATGGCAAAAAGTTAGTGAAGAGCTTATAGGTTCATATCCTTAGTTCTGTGGAAAATAATCAAGTTACAGAGCTACTTTGTATTCTAGAAATCTCTGCTGCAGACCTTATCACAGGCACAGATGAAAAAGCATACACTATCAAAATTAATACTATATGGTGAATAACACAATAAAGAATAACCAAAGAATTTCTAAAAGTAAAAGTAAATCATAGTACGGGCTTATAATAAAGAATTAATGAGAAAATTCTAAAATGGAAGTGTACTTCACATGGGTGACTAACTCACAACTGGCAGTAAAAGCCTATTGCCATCCTGCTTTGAGGCTGCTTTCCAATAGTCTCTTTCAACATTGAATTTGATTGCATTTTTTCATTTCTTGTACTGTTAGTCATTTCAAGCATTTACATTATCAGCACCTGCAAGGGGTATTGAGACTGAATAAACTTATTAATACCTGATGTTTATCTTAAACACCAGCGAAACATGCTGTTAATACTACACTAAAGAAATTGAAAGTTCCCTTCTATCCATTTATTTTCAAAGGTCACTTGTCCATAGCAGGGTCACAGTGATCTGGTGCCTATCCTGGAAGGAGAATACTTGAGTCAGAATACACACTATATGAGGGACCAGTCCATCAGAATGTCATACATTTATTCACTTACATGTAACACAAACTAAGGGCAATTTATAGTCACTGACCAGAGCACCTAAAGTTCAGCCTGTACATTAAACATCCTGAAGACCAGAGTTAGAAGCTGGTCATTGACATCATCAATGTTCATCTTTTAGCTTAGTGAAATTCCACATCTGATTTCTTTATATCGTTCTGGACCATTTTATTGACACTTTCTCGGTGCAATATAGTCATCTCTCAAGATGCAAACGTTAGACTTTTGAAAATTTGTGTTCATGAGGAACATCATTTAATACCACTTTAAAATTCATGTAAAATAAACAAAAAAATAAATAAATGCATCGAAATTGCATTTATGAAAAGCAGTGGGGTCAGTAGCAACCCTATATCAACAATAGCTTATTTCCTCGTTCCAAGGCTCCTTTATGTTTATGGTGAAGAACGTGTACCGCTGCTCACTAGGTGGTCATCTCATGATACGAATGATAATTAAAAGTCTTAAATCATGAAACGTAAGGAGGATTTCTCTAAAATGCATTACCTTTGTACCGTGGGGGAAGACTGTGTACAGTACTTTTCAGCAAACAAAACATTCCTCAATCTCAAGAGCTCAAGAGTTAGAATATCTTAAGATACTTTTCCCATCTCTCATTTGTCTCTGCTAGAGCTAAGTTCCACTCCAGTCTTGCTGTCTGTATTATTGCACATGCCGTATTCTGCAAATTACAGCTCCATCTGGAATGTTCCATGATACCCGTTTTCATATTATTTCATGAAGTAAAAACATTGTAATAATTACTGCTAGCTGTAACACTTGTTCTTAAATAAATCAATACTCCTTTACGACCCGAAATGTAATCTGTATGCCATATCTGTGCAGAGATAACATTCACCGAGAGGAGACTCATATGATTAGCAGAGGTTAAGAGAAAAAAATCCAAACTCAAAGAATTGAAATCATATGTTTCAATCATCTGGGGATCTAACAGTTTTGTTGTATGGTTCATACAGATACATAAATAAAAACTTAAAATAAAATATCCACTTGTGTGAATTTCATTTCACAGGTGAGTATGAAGACTTTGACTGCTGGATCTGCACCTTCATGGAACGTGGATATGATTGCAGGTGCTTCAGGCTGCCTTTGCTTGAGTTTAGTTTTTGTTTGCTTTGCCAACAGCCATGACACGTGAATTAATTTTTAAAAACAATTCTCACCTACCACTACAAGTTTCCCAGGAAGGAATATCAATATACATTTATTAGTTATGTTGTTTGGTTATGTTTTCGTACAATACAAACTGAAACATGGAGAGCAGCACCAAAGTAGACCAGACGGGCTAGCCTTCACTCCCCATGTGCATCAGTGAGCCTTGGGTGCTCCTGACCTTGTCGCTGGTTCACCGGTTGTCCTTCCTTGGACCACTTTTGGTAGGTACTAACCACTGCATACCGGGAACACCTCACAAAACCTGCTGTTTTGCAGATGCTGTGACCCAGTCGTCTAGCTATCAGAATCTGGCCCTTGTCAAATTTGCTCAGATCTTTTCGCTTGCCCATTTTTTCCTGCTTCCAACACATGAAATTCAAGATCTGACTGTTCACTTGCTGTTTAATACACCCCACCCCTTGACAGGTGCCATTGTAACGAGATAATCAATGTTATTCACTTTTATTGTCAGTGGTTTTAGTATTGTGGCTGATCAGTGTATCCTTCCAGTATTGCTCAGTCTCAGTGTTAGATGGGTCTGCTGTTGTTCCCTTGTAGCTGGGAGTGCACTCTAGATGACTCTTTGGAGAACAGGCTATTTATTTTCCTGTCCTCTGCTTCTCTGGTGTATCTCTTCAGTCTAGCAGACAGAGTTGTGAGTCTTTGTTTGGCAGTTTCTACAGCCTCACTCATGGACATCTTGCTATATTTCTTTCTCATCCAGGATCTGCCTTTCATCACACCCTTCTGCACCTCTGTTAGCCGGTTAATGTCTCTTCATGTTTCCTTGATCTTGGACTCCAACCATTTCACAAAAATCTTACTGTCACGTCCCCAGCCCCACCCCAGACACACGCACCTGGCAGGAATCAACATCGCAGGGTATGAAAGCAGCCATAACATTGCTTTCAGGTGGCGGAATCTCCCAGAGACAATTGTCTCCTCCAATGTCACCAGCGGTCTACAACCATTTGCCTTGTGCCTTCTGCCTCTTCTTCCCTGCTCTGATTCCTTGCCCCACAACTTGACTACAGGCAGGGCGTGGGTTATGAACAAGTTCCGTGTCCTCAGTTTGTCTTTAAGATGGATTTTGACGTAAGTCAAAACAGTTAGGTATGGTGGGTTTCTCTTGTCAGTTTGTCAAATGTTTGACTTTGTATATTGTATATTGTGTATCTTTCTATGTATGACAAACATTAAAGAAACACTTTGGATACACAAAATCTTTATTATAACAATACAATACCACACACACACACACACTTTCTGAACCACTTGTCCATACAGG